>NC_134587.1:95378340-95695340 GCF_037038515.1 Microtus pennsylvanicus | reverse complement strand
TAAAATGCCCCTCTCCATCTCTTCTGATTGATTTAAGTTTGAAGTCAACTTTGTTAGAAATTAGTATGGCCACACCTGCTTGTTTCTTAGGTCCATTTGCTTGATAAGCCTTTTCCCAGCCCTTTACTCGGAGGAGGTGCCTGTTTTTGTGGTTGAGGTGTGTTTCTTGTAGACAGCAGAATGTTGGATCTGTTTTCGTATCCAGTCTCTTAGCCTTTGCCTTTTTATAGGTGAGTTGAGCCCATTGACATTAAGTGATATTAATGACCAGTGGTTGTTAACTCCGGTCATTTTTTTTTAGTCGTAGAGTTTGTGTGTATCCCTTCTTTGGTTTGTGTTGATGAAGGGTCTCTAGATGTCTGAGTTATTGTGGTCATTATTGGATTCCTTGGTTAGTGATTTTCCTTCTATTACTTTCTGTAAGGCTGGATTTGTGGCTGCATATTGTTTGAATTTGTTTTTATCCTGGAAAATTTTATTTTCTCCATTTATAGTGAACGAAAGCTTGGCTGGGTATAGTAATCTGGGCTTGCATCCATGGTCTCTCAGTTCCTGCAGTACATCTATCCAGGACCTTCTGGCTTTCATGGTTTCCATGGAAAAGTCAGGTGTAAGTCTGATAGGTTTACCTTTGTAAGTAATTTGGCCTTTTTCCTTTGCCGCTCTTAATATTTTTTCCTTATTCTGACTGCTTTGTGTTTTCATAATTATATGGCGAGGGGATGTTTTTTTTTGATCCAGCCTTTTCGGTGTTCTGTATGCTTCTTGCACCTTCATAGGTATATCTTTCTTTAGGTTGGGAAAGTTTTCTTCTATAATTTTATTAAATATATTTTCTGGACCATTGAGCTGCACTTCTTCTCCTTCTTCTACTCCTATTATTCTTAGGTTTGGTCTTTTTATTGTGTCCCATATTTCCTGAATGTTTTGTGATGAGAGTTTGTTGGACTTGCTGTTTTCTTTGATCATAGTGTTTATTTTCTCTATGGTATCTTCAGAATCTGAGAGTCTTTCTTCTATCTCTTGTATTCTGCTGGTTATGCTTGTTTCTGTAGTCTCTATTCGTTTACCTAGATCTTCCATGTCCAGCCGGCCCTCTGTTTGTGTTTTCTTCTTTGCCTCTATTTCAGTTTTCAAGTCTTGAACTGTTTCCATTATCTGTTTGATTGTTTTTCCTTGATTTTCTAGGGTATCATTCACTGATTTATTCAATTCTTCAAACTTTCTGTTATATTTCTCATCCATTTCTATAAGGGCGTTTTTTACATGCTGTTTAAGGGCGTCAATCACTTTCATGAAGTCAATCTTTTCTCCTTCTTGATTAAGGTGTTCCTGTCCTTCCGTTGTGAGGTCGCTGGATTCTGGTGGCTTCATGTTGCTTTTCAGTTTGTTGGGCGAATTCTTGCCTTGGCGTCTGCCCATCTCTTCTTCCAAATACTCCCTTATGGGTCTTCTTTTACCAGATCAGGTCTCCTTGCCTACCCAACGCGGCCTCCCCAATGTTGGCTCTCCTGGCACCAAGGGATCAGGTCTCCGTGCCCAACCCTGGCTCGTCCCAACGCTGGTTCTCCCCAATGCTGGTTGTCCTGGGGCCGAGAGATCAGGCCTCCGTGCTGGTTGGGCAGCTCGCAAACAAAGCGCCTACCCTGCTGGGTGCAGGCAGGCCACAGAAACAAAGGAACTGCAGCCCGCCTGGACGCCCCGAGGACTGGGACCCAGCGCCCAATGCCATGCGCCTAGAGAGGGCGGTGGGGCCCAAGTGGGGAGGGCTCTGGACGGAAGCTGGGTGGGCCAGGAAGAAAGAGGCAGTAACCAGGGATTAGAGGTCCTGCAGAGAGCCCAAGAAAGACAGGAGGCCAAGGGACCCCCGAGATCCCCGTGCCTGGCTGGCGCCGCGGGCCAGAAACTCACCCCAACGCTGGTTCTCCTGGGGCCGAGAGATCAGGCCTCCGTGCTGGTTGGGCAGCTCGCAAACAAAGCGCCTACCCTCCTTGGTGCAGGCAGGCCACAGAAACAAAGGGACTGCAGCCCGCCCGGGCGCCCCGAGGACTGGGGCAAGCGAAAATCTTAAGGCAACAGAGGCAATGCAGTGTGTTCTACCTTCACATTGCTATCAACCAGATGGCACTATGACAAAATCCAAATAATTTAGATTGATCATTTTAAATTTAAATAAAACTGATTATTTCAATCATTTAATACATATTTAGTTTAAGTAAAATGGACATATGTCAAATATAAATCAAGGTTATTTTTCTTTTATTATTCTGAACCCGTTGTTAAAGATTTAAAAACTGACTGAAAGACAACACAAAATTACTGCCAGTTTGTCTTCACAGCAGAAAGTAGTAGATAAATTAGAGTTCGGAAGGTAATTTTGTGCCTATTCAGACTGATGAAAAATAAACAAATAAATGAGTGAAATGAACAATCAAGTTGAAGCCAAGATGTATGACAGGGATTGAGAGACATGAAGTACGTAGCAAGAAAGTAATGGGACTACTTAACATTTGCTCCTGATGCCTGACTAATGATAGGATCCCAAGCACACAGATTTGAAATAAACACAGGATAAACAAAACTGAACTGTGTGAAACAAAACAGGACAAGTGTGCTCAAGGAATCAATGTCAATGGCAAAAAATCATTTTATTATGTTTGCTAATTACGCACTCTTTAGATTTATTCCCCAGAAAACAGACATTTTCTACATTATGTATTTTCTACAATATTATTTACTACATTTTACTTATCTTTGTCTATATGCCATATTACATGGTGTTATAAAATGAAGCAGTTCCTTTTTGTGACTTAAAGAGCATGCTTGCTATAAAAATGCATATAAATAAGACTAGAAGCAAAGTAGAAGCGAAGGGTGCATGTAGGATCCTTGTGCACACTCATGCTGTTATAATTTGACATCAGTGCCATTGTACATTTAGGTATATTTTTGCGAGGATCGACATGCATTCCATAGAATCCGATGAAAGACCAAATAAACCTAAGAAATACTACTTCTTCCACTATATTGCTCTTGATTGCAATCAGCATGTTACATCCACAGTATAATTACAAAATCTCAAATGTTTCATCGGATTCTCTGGAATATCTCTGTGTAGCTGATGTGCACACACCCATTGAATATAAATTGTATCTCTGTTTATGATCACTTGGAATCTGAATCACACAGTTGGTGCTAAACTCCCTCCAATGTAAGTTGTCGGGTGAACTATTTTCAGGGACACAATTACCCAAATTTCTCTCCTATTACTCATGCAAATGAGTCATTCATTTGAAAAGTTCATTCTGGATGTGAATGTAGAATCCTAAAGTATGAGACAACACAGTGAAGCTAGTGAATTCTGGTTTATCATACTTTTTAGGTTCAATTCTTTTTAAACAAATACTTATTACTTCGTTACTTATTTTTATATCCCAGCTGCAGTTTACGCTCTATCCTCCCAATTTCTCCTCCTAACAGCCCTCTGTTTTCAGCATACTCCCAACCCACTCCCTCTGTTTCTGTTTAGGAAAGGGCAAGTCTATGAATATCAACAAAGCATGACTTTCCAAGTTGCACTATGACTAAACACCTCCCCATGTATTAAGGCTGGGCAAGTTGACCCAGTATGAGAAATGGGGTCCCAAAAGCAATTAAAAGAGTCTGAGACACCCCCCTTCCATTCTTACTGTCAGGAGTCCCATAAGAGGACCAGGGTACACAACTGTAACATATATGCAGAGTGCATAGGTCAGTACTATGAAGGCTCCCTGGTATGTCGGTTAAGTCTCCATGAGCTCTTATGAATCCAGGCTAACTGGTTTGTTGAGTTTTCTTGTGGTGTCCTTGACCACTCTGACTCCTACAATCCTTTCTCCCCTCTTCTTCATGATTCATAAGCACTGCTTAATAGTTGACTGGGGGGGGGGGTCTCTGTTTCCATCAGTTGCTGGGTGAAGCCTGTTTGATGAAAATTGTCTAAGCATGAATCTATGAGTATAGAAGATTATCATAGGGCATCAATACATTGACATATTTTTCTCTAGTTGTGTTGGTTCTAGCCTATGTCTCTGGGTTTGTTTTACCTTCATACTAACAATTACTTTAGCAAGTATGAAAAAAGAACAATAGACTCAGAGACAATTGAGTGATATAATGTGCTCTAGTAATCTTCTGCTATGCTCAGACCAGTATCTTACTGGTCTCACTTAGATAAAATATTATCTATGGCGGTCTCCCTAGCATCAATGTGATATTATTTTATCAAGTAATCATTTTGTCTTTAATAAATAATTACACACTGTTCTAAAGATCAAACTATTATTTTCACATACTTTTCCTTTTACAACTTTCATTAAAACTTGACTTTTTCTCATATATATGATTATAGTTTCTTCTCCCTCTACTCTCAATTCCTTTCCAGCTACCCATCCATCTGGATCCACCTTCTCTCTGTCTCTCATTGAAAAGAAATAAGTTTCTAAGGAATAAAAATAAGATAAAACCAAACACATCAGTATAGAACAAACAAACAAACGGAAGAAACAGAGCCCATGAAAAGGTAAAAGAAACAGATATGAGCAAAGCGATTCACTAGTTCACACACACAGGAATACCAAATATGCACAAAGGACTTGCTTGGTAAAGGCAAGGGGAAGGAAATAACAAATAAATAAAACAAAAATTAAATATAAAAGACAAAAATAATAAAATCCCTTGGTGTTACATTGTTAGACAAAGACCCTCCAAAGATGCCACAGAGTTTATTTAGCGTTGGCCGTCTACTGCTGGACACGCAGCCTACCCTTAAGAGTTGTTTGTTTCCCCAGTCAGGCACCCTTACAGAAAACTAAATTTTCATCTGTTGCTCATTGCTTCTGAGTTAAGGATGGGTGCACATTTATCCTCTTTTCAGTTCTAGGACCCCATATAGGGCAGACCCATATAGGCCCCATGCCCATTGTCCCAGTCTCTGATTTCATATATGCTTAGGTCCTGTTAATTTTGAGGGCTTTGTTTTCTTGGTGTCTTCAATCCTCCCTGACTCTTACACTCTTTCTGCATCTTCTTCCACTGGGCTGCTGAAGCCCAGAGGGAGATGTAATGGCGACATCCCTTTCAGGGGTGAGTGTTCTGAGAGCATTCAATCTCCGCATATTGTCTGGCTGTGAATCGTTGGATTTGTTCACATCTGCTGCAAGAGGAAGCTTCTCTGATGCTGCTAAGCAAGTTGCTTTATGATTATTTTCTTCACTTTCCATGTGACTAAGGTTGGGGATTTATCCATAGTAATACAACTGAAGTTACCAGATAAGCTAACAGAGATTAGTCTTTGTTTTCTAACTCAAAACTCATTTGAGATTTCAGTAGTTATTAAGACAAAAGTGTCTTTGTCTACAATCTAGATTACAATTGTATTAATTTTATCCACAAGCTATTTAAATTATTGTATATATTTTTATCAAAATTCATGAAGTAATGGGATATTTTCTCAGTCTGGTATAATGACATGAAAATAATTACACCATTATAATAATTCACATTGGAGAAAGCTCTGGGTTGTTCTGGTTCTGTATTCTCTGTTATAGATGAATATGGAGATGTTCTAGGACTGAATTAATTTTCTATTTTATAGTACATAGTAATACTATGTACTGGAATATGCTACATAGTAGTCCTTTTTGGAGGTCTTTGTTCTCCAGCTTCAAGTCAGTTCACCTAGTTGTCTAAAGAATTAAAATGCTAATATTTCATTTGACACAAGTTATCCTCATGAAAATAAAACCTAAATTGTTTAGTGAATGCATATATGCTAAAGCTTCTAATATGCAGAGATAAAGTTTTCATTCAATGAGAAAAATCAAGTGTATAATTTCTAATATTGTTTAAACTTGGAATGCTCTATTGTATTTGGCATTTCTTTTTTGTTCTTGTAGTTCGTTTTATTTTTTTGAGATTATTATGTACTTTTCTCATTTTCACCTTCCATTTCTTCCCTCTAAACCATCTTATGCATCCATGTTGCTCTTTCTTGGATTCTCACACATTTTCTCTTAAATATATATTGTATTTTATGTGTTTAATATAATAAATGTGCATTATATACACATTATATACATATTACATATATTTCTAAAAACATAGATAAAACCACTCAGCTCCTATAATGTTATCCTTATGTATGTTTCCAGGGCTGGCCATTGGCATTGGAAAACCAATTATTTTTCTCCACCCTGATGGAGGTAAAGTGTCTCACACATTCTTTAGTTGCCTGCAGTTCTTCGTCTAGGACTACAGCCTCGGAGGCCTTTCTTTAGTGGATTTAGGATGTAAATGAATACTTATATTTTAATGGATGTTGAGTAAATATTTCTGAATGTAGTGTCTCATCATTCACATATTGTAGATTCAACTTTTTCTTAGAAGGCTAATTTTACTTTTAACTGAATCAATTTAGAATCACAAAAAGAAGCTAAAATAATTTATTATTACAATCTTTCTGCTAATAATTTATTGCAACTATGGATCTTAATAGTAAAAAAATATTTCAGCGATAAAAGATCATGATACTGCAGATGAGGGAAAACTTTACCTCTGCCATCTTAGGATCTTGACTGGCCATAAAAATTACATTAACGCCGGGCGGTGGTGGCGCATGCCTTTAATCCCAGCACTCGGGAGGCAGAGGCAGGCGGATCTCTGTGAGTTCGAGGCCAGCCTGGTCTAGAAGAGCTAGTTCCAGGACAGGAACCAAAAGCTACGGAGAAACCCTGTCTCGAAAATAAAAAAAATAAAATAAAATAAAAAAATTACATTAACGTAAGTTAGGTTAATAGGAAAAAGGTATAAAATTGTAAGTCTTATGTGATGAGGGAGCCTTCCAAAAGTGTTCAATTCTTAAAAATGGCGATATATAAATAATTTAACATTAAATTGAACAAGTGTGAACAAATAGGAAATTAGGCAGAGTGGCTACAAAGAGGAATTTTTTTTTTAACATAGGATGCTTATGCAGACTTCTCTTTAATACAAATCTTGGTTGAAAAGCATTGTCATGCCCAAGTATACAAAGGACAATTTTCACATGAAAGAGTTTTTAATTAATTGATTTTTATTTCTTGATAATTTTATATATGTACTTCATCCCAACATCATTTTACTCTTTCTTCCTCCTCCAACATAATTTCCATGCCCCATGCTTCCTTCAAATTCATTACCATCTATCATTATTATTGTTACATATACACATGTGTGTGTTTGTGTGTGTATACATGTGAGTGTGTGTATATTTGTGCATATGTGTGTGTCTATGTCTGCATAAAATGTACAGTGCATATTGCCCTTATGTACCTATTTAGGACTGATCTTTTGGGATTAGTTAACCTATCAAGAAACTCATCTCTGGAGAAAAGTCCCTCTTTTGATGCAGATTTCTTGCCCTTGGGAACATAGTTGTGAAATTTTCCCATAAATAAATGTATCTCTCATCTTTCATTATAGAAGCTCTTTGTTTTTGGTGGTTTGGTGGGGTTGCTTTACATGAAGGCTATCATAACGGGTCACACTGGTTAAACACAAATATTAAAGTAATTTCAAATGTTTAGTGCCAACATAGCCTCTATGCCAACGTTTGATAAAACATCACCAGAAATGGAGAGAAAAGAGCCGGGGAACCATTATGCCTACTTTTAAATTATATCTTCCTGTCATGACAGGGAAGTTGTACTTTAAAATATCAAGCAATGTAGTTGTCTTAAACAAGACATGCATAATAATAAAACTAGTAACATGAAAAAAAATTAAACCTCTGTTTGGAAGAAAGGAAGCAGTTTCCAGAGTGCCTTTAATGAAATTCACTCATACTAAAGTAATACCATTTGGATAAATATCCTGTTACTCTTTAACGTCATATTAAATATCAAATATCGAATACAGGACAACCAATGCTTCTGCATTGTTTGTTACAACAAGCATATGAGTTTTATCACTTGAAACATGTTAAATTGTGTCCATTTCAGTTGTGAGAATCAATAAAGACTAAGGAAAAACAAAGAAGTGAAAACTAATTTAGACAAAAAGAACAAAAAAATCGCCCACTTATTACACGTACATTGTCATATTAATTTCCTTGCCCGATGTATGTGTTTTTATTGATACAATGGCTTTCTATGGCAGGCCACTATCATATAAGAATGATGCTTCTTTTTGCTCTCTTTATCATACTTTCTTGAATGAGTATAGTGAATGCATAGTTTTGGGTGATTTTTCATATTTTAATAATACTCTGAAAGTGGTTTTTATTTTTACATATTTATTTTTCTGTATGCCCTACTATTATTCATAATGATTTTCTCCTTTAATGAGTTTTTTATCATTATCTATCTCATCTGTGAGCATGAGATATCTTTCAGGTCAGGGGCACATTTTATGTTTCTTATTCAGTTATTTGTAAGTATCAAAATAACTTCTATTTATAGAAGTGATATACTAAGATGATTTAAGATTCAATCCATTTGTGCAGGATTAACTAAAATGCAATAGTATTAAATATATAATCACATATTAGCTAAAGCTCATTCTCATAAGTAAGTTCAATTTCCTTGTAAGGTATTTTGTTAACATATTTAAATTAAACTAATTTAAACATATATTTTATGGAATGAGCCTTTTTAAAAAACACACTGTTAAAACTAAATTATAGGTAATAACTAATTCAACATCTATAGTATGGGACATGTATTTTCATATTATTACCTATTACATAGAATATGCATTTTATTAGTTATGCTGTGTATTTTTACTTTTCTGTTATTATCTTACTATTTTGCTTCTCCTAAAAATTTCATTAAATGATTAGCCTATTCTTTGATGTTGCTGAGCCCTAATACCTTCCTCGGAGAAGGGATAAAAAGGATGACATCATAAACACAGATACTATGAGTATGGTAGAAACGTAGAGCAAGCTCGTTTATTTAGTGGGGAAAAACTAACATACCCTTCAACACCCAGGCATTCTGGTCCATTAACAGTTGACATTCCATGCTTGTCCCTCATTGGCTGGGCATGATCAGGACTTCTCACAGTGCCTGTTGCTGAGCACTCAGGAAACATAGCTTGGTAACTTCTTATTGGCTAGGCATGGTCAGGACCTCTGACAATACTAGGCAAACTCCAGGTTGGCATCTTTTGGTCTAGTAAGCCTTAACTTACTACACTTTGGAATATAAATCTTAGTTACTTTCCTTCTACCTTAATATATTTGCTTCATTATTCAGATTTGGGTTTCTTCTTTTTTTTTCTTTTTTTTTTTTAATTGAGAAAAGGAAAAAAAGTATCAACTTCCTCCCAGCCTCCCCTTTCCCTCCCCCTCCTCCCACCCTTCTCCCCCTCCCCCAAACTCCTCTCCTCCTCCCTCTCCAGTCCATAGAGCAGTCAGGTTTCCCTGCCCTGTGGAAAGTCCAAGGCCCGCCCCTCTCCGTCCATGTCTAGGAGTGTGAACAACAAGACTGGCTAGGCTCCCACAAAGCCAGAAGAACAAGAAGTAGCGTCAAAACCCCGTGCCAATGTCCTTGGCTTCTCATTAGCCCTCATTGTTCGCCATGTTCAGAGAGTCCGGTTTTATCCCATGCTTTTTCAGTCACAGTCCAGCTGGCCTTGGTGAGCTCCCAATAGATCAGTTCCACTGTCTCAGTGGATGGGTGCACCCCTCGTGGTCCCGACTTCTTTGCTCATGTTCTCCCTCCTTCTGCTCCTCATTGGGACCTTGGGAGCTCAGTCCAGTGCTCCAGTGTGGGTCTCTGTCTCTATCTCCATCCATCACCAGATGAAGGTTCTATGGTGATATGCAAGATATTCGTCAGTATTGCTATAAGATAGGGTCATTTCAGGTTCCCTATCCTCAGCTGCCCAAGGAACTAACTGGGGACCTCGGCTTGGGCTCCTGGGAGCCACTCTAGGTTCAAGTCTCTTGCCAACCCTAAGTGGCTCCCTTAACTAAGAATTGTGCTTCCATGCTCCCCTATCCAACCTTCCTTTATCCCAATCATCCTTTTTCCCCAAGTTCCCCCCATACTCCCCTTCTCCCTTTTCTCTCCGCATCTCCCCTTACCCCCATCCCACCCCACCCCCAATATCTCAATTTTCTCCCCCGGCAACTTTGTCTACTTCCCATAGCCAAGAGGATAACTCTATGTTTTTCCTTTGGTTCACCTTCTTACATAGCTTCTTTAGGATCACCAATTGTAGACTCCGTGACCCTTATTTATGGCTAGAAACCAATTATGAGTGAGTACATCCCATGTTCATCTTTTTCTGGGTCTGGGTTACCTCACTCAGTATAAGGTTTTCTATTTCCATCCATTTGCATGCAAAATTTGAGAAGTCATTGTTTTTTACCGCACCATAGTACTCTAATGTGTATATATTCCACACTTTCTTCATCCATTCTGCCATTGAAGGGCATCTAGGTTGTTTCCAGGTTCTGGCTATTACAAATAATACTGCTATGAACATAGTTGAACAAATGCTTTTATCATATGATAGAGCATCTCTTGGGTATATTCCCAAGAGTGGTATTGCTGGGTCCAGCGGTAGGTTGATCCCGAATTTCCTGAGAAACCGAAACACTGACTTCCACAGTGGTTGCACAAGATTGCATTCCCACCAGCAATGGATGAGGGTACCCCTTCCTCCACAGCCTCTCCAGCAAAGGCTATCCTTGGTGTTTTTGACTTTAGCCATTCTGACAGATGTAAGATGATATCTCAAAGTTGTTTTGATTTGCATTTCCTTGATCGCTAAAGAAGTTGAGCATGACCTTAAGTGTCTTTTGGCCATTTGAAATTCTTCTGTTGAGAATTCTCTGTTTAGTTGAGTGCCCCATTTTTTAATTGGGTTAATTAGCATTTTAAAGACTAGTTTCATGAGTTCTCTATATATTTTGGAGATCAGACCTTTGTCTGTTGCGGGGTTGGTGAAGATTTTCTCCCAGTCAGTAGGTTGCCTTTGTGTCTTAGTGACAGTGTCCTTTGCTTTACAGAAGCTTCTCAGTTTTAGTAGGTCCCATTTATTCAATGTTGCCCTTAATGATTGTGCTTCTGGGGTTATACATAGGAAGTGATCTCCTGTGCCCATCTGTTGTAGGGTATTTCCCACGTTCTCTTCTATCAGGTTCAGTGTGTACGGGCTGATATTGAGGTCTTTAATCCACTTGGACTTGAGTTTTGTGCACGGTGATAGATATGGGTCTATTTTCATTCTTCTACAGGTTGACATCCAGTTGTGCCAGCACCATTTGTTGAAGATGCTTTCTTTCTTCCATTGTATAATTTTAGCTCCTTTATCAAAAATGAGGTGTTCATAGGTTTGTGGGTTAAAACCCGGGTCTTCTATACGATTCCATTGGTCGACTTCTCTGTTTTTATGCCAGTACCACACTGTTTTCATTACTGTAGCTCTGTAATAGAGTTTGAAGTCAGGGATGGTAATGCCTCCAGAAGATCCTTTATTGTATAGGATTGTTTTGGCTATCCTGGGTTTTTTGTTTTTCCATATAAAGTTGATTATTGTCCTCTCCAGATCTGTGAAGAATTTTGATGGGATCTTGATGGGGATTGCATTGAATCTATAAATTGCCTTAGGTAGAATTGCCATTTTTACTATGTTGATCCTCCCAATCCAAGAGCAAGGGAGGTCCATCCATTTTTTGGTATCCTCATCAATTTCTTTCTTCAATGCCTTAAAGTTCTTGTCAAATAGATCTTTCACTTCCTTGGTGAGATTTACCCCAAGATATTTTATGCTGTTTGTGGCTATCGTGAATGGAGAAGCTTCTCTGATTTCCCTCTCTGCTTCCATATCCTTTGTGTGTAAGAGGGCTACTGATTTTTTGGAGTTGATCTTGTATCCTGCCACATTACTAAAGCTGTTTATCAGCTGTAAAAGTTCTTTGGTGGAGTTTTGGGGGTCGCTTATGTACACTATCATATCATCTGCGAATAACAAAAGTTTAACTTCTTCCTTTCCAATTCGAATCCCCTTGATCCCATTATGTTGTCTTATTGCTATTGCTAGAACTTCCAGCACTATATTGAAGAGGTATGGCGAAAGTGGACAGCCTTGTCGTGTTCCTGAGTTAAGCGGGATGGCTTTGAGTTTCTCTCCGTTTAATTTGATGTTAGCTGTCGGCTTGCTGTAAATAGCTTTTATTATATTTAGGTATGACCCTTGTATCCCTAATCTCTCCAAGACTTTTAACATAAATGGATGTTGAATTTTGTCAAATGCTTTTTCAGCATCTAATGAAATGATCATATGGTTTTTTTCTTTCAGTTTATTTATATGATGGATTACATTGATAGATTTTTGTATGTTGAACCAGCCCTGCATCCCTGGGATGAAGCCTACTTGATCATAATGGATAATTTTTCAGATGTGTTCTTGGATTCGGTTTGCCAGTATTTTGTTGAGGATTTTTGCGTCGATGTTCATGAGTGAGATTTGCCTGTAATTCTCTTTCCTGGTTGAGTCTTTGTGTGGTTTTGGTATCAGAGTAACTGTAGCTTCATAAAAGGAATTTCGTAATGACCCTTCTGTTTCTATATTGTGGAATACATTAAGGAGTATAGGTATTAGCTCTTCTTGGAAGTTCTGGTAGAATTCTGCATTGAAACCATCTGGTCCTAGGCTTTTTTTGGTAGGGAGGTTTTTGATAACAGCTTCTAATTCTTCGCAAGCAACAGGTCTGTTTAGCTTGTTCACCTGGTCCTGGTTTAACTTTGCTATGTGGTATTTACCTAAAAAAGTGTCCATTTCCTTTACATTTTCCAGTTTTGTGGCATATAGGCTTTTGTAGTAAGCTCTAATGATTCTCTGAATTTCCTCTGTGTCTGTGGGGGACATAACCCTTTTCATTTCTGATCTTATTAATTTGCAAATTCTCTCTCTGCCGTTTGATTAGTGTGGATAGGGGTTTATCAATCTTGTTGATTTTCTCCAGGAACCAGCTTTTTGTTTCATTGATTCTTTGGATTGTTCTCTGTGTTTCTATTTTGTTGATTTCAGCCCTCAGTTTGATTATTTCCAGTCTTCTACTCCTCCTAGGTGAGTCTGCTTCTTTTTTTTCTAGAGCTTTCAGGTGTGCTATTAAGTCTCCAATATGTGCTTTCTCTGTTTTCTTTAAGTGGGCACTTAGTGCTATGAAATTTCCTCTTAGGACTGCTTTCATAGTGTCCCATAAGTTCGAGTATGTTGTATCTTTATTTTCATTGAATTCAAGGAAGACTTTAATTTCTTTCTTTATTTCTTCCTTAATCCAGGTATGGTTCAGTAGTTGACTGTTCAGTTTCCATGAGTTCGTAGGCTTTCTGGGGGTAGCATTGTTGTTGAATTCTAACTTTAATCTGATAAGACACAGGTGGTTACTAATATTTTTTTGTATCTGTGTAAGTTAGCTTTGCTACCGAGTATGTTGTCAATATTCGAGAAGGTTCTATGAGCTGCAGAGAAGAAGGTATATTCTTTCCTATTTGGGTGGAATAATCTATAGATGTCTGTTAAGTCCATTTGCTTCATTACCTCCATTAATTCTCTAATTTCTCTGTTAGGTTTCTGTTTGATTGACCTGTCCATTGGTGAGAGAGGAGTGTTGAAGTCTCCTACTATTAGTGTGTGCGGTTTGATGGCTGCCTTGAATTTTAGCAATGTTTCTTTTACATACGTGGGTGCTTTTATATTAGGGGCATAGATATTCAGGATTGAGACTTCATCCTGATGAATTGTTCCTGTTATGAGTATAAAATGTCCCTCTCCATCTCTTCTGATTGATTTAAGTTTGAAGTCAACTTTGTTAGAAATTAGTATGGCCACACCTGCTTGTTTCTTAGGTCCATTTGCTTGATAAGCCTTTTCCCAGCCCTTTACTCTGAGTAGGTGCCTGTCTTTGTGGTTGAGGTGTGTTTCTTGTAGACAGCAGAATGTTGGATCCTGTTTTCGTATCCAGTCTCTTAGCCTGTGCCTTTTTATAGGTGAGTTGAGCCCATTGACATTAAGTGATATTAATGACCAGTGGTTGTTAACTCCGGTCACTTTTTTAGTAGTAGGGTTTGTGTGTTTCCCTTCTTTGAGTTGCGCTGGTGAAAGGTCTCTAGATGTCTGAGTTATTGTGGGCATTGTTGGACTCCTTGGTTAGTGATTTTCCTTCTATTACTTTCTGTAAGGCTGGATTTGTGGCTGCATATTGTTTGAATTTGTTTTTGTCCTGGAAAATTTTGTTTTCTCCATTTATAGTGAACGAAAGCTTGGCTGGGTATAGTAATCTGGGCTTGCATCCATGGTCTCTTAGTTTTTGCTGTATGTCTATCCTGGACCTTCTGGCTTTCATGGTTTTCATAGAGATGTCAGGTGTAAGTCTGATAGGTTTACCTTTATAAGTAACTTGGTTTTTTTCCTTTGCGGCTCTTAATATTCTTTCTTTATTCTGTATATTTTGTGTTTTGATAATTATATGGCGATGGGATGTTTTTTTTTTTTTTTTGATCCAGCCTATTTGGTGTTCTGTATGCTTCTTGAACCCTCATAGGTATATCTTTCTTCAGGTTGGGAAAGTTTTCTTCTATAATTTTATTAAGTATATTTTCTGGACCGTTGAGGTACACTTCTTCTCCTTCTTCTACTCCAATTATTCTTAGGTTTGGTCTTTTTATTGTGTCCCATATTTCCTGAATGTTTTGTGATGAGACTTTGTTGGACTTGCTGTTTTCTTTGATCAGTGCGTTTATTTTCTCTATGTTATCCTCAGAATCTGAGATTCTTTCTTCTATCTCTTGTATTCTGCTGGTTATGCTTGTTTCTGTAGTCTCTATTCGTTTACCTAGATTTTCCATGTCCAGCCGGCCCTCTGTTTGTGTTTTCTTCTTTGCCTCCATTTCAGTTTTCAAGTCATGAACTGTTTCCATTATCTGCTTGATTGTTTTTCCTTGGTTTCCTAGGGTATCATTCACTGATTTACTCAATTCCTCAAACTTTCTTTTATACTTCTCATCCATTTCTATGAGGGCGTTTTTTATATGCTGTTTAAGGGCCTCTATCACTTTCATGAAGTCAGTTTTTTTCTCCTTCTTCTTGATTAAGGTGTTCATGTCCTTCTGTTGTGAGGTCGCTGGGTTCTGGTGGTTTCATGTTGTTTTTCAGATTGTTGGGTGAATTCTTGCCTTGGTGCCTGCCCATCTTTTCCTCTGAATGCTCCCCTATGGATCTTCCTTTACAGGATCAGGTCTTCTTGCCCACTGATGTACCTTCCCAGTGATGTCACTCCCCAGTGATGTTTCTCCCCAGTTCCCTGTTCCTGGCTGCCGCAGCACTCACTCACCACAATGATGTTTCACCCAGTGCCCAGATTGAAACTCTGTGCTGCTTGTGTAGCTCGCAAACAAAGGGCCCACCCTGCTTGCTGCAACCAGGCTATGAAGACAAAGGAGCTACCGCCCTCCCCTTTGCCCTCCAGATTCGGGTTCAGTCCCAGCGCCCAAGCAGGCTGAGCTGGGAGGTGCTATGCCGCCAAAGAAGGCCAGATTTGGGTTTCTAATCCTAAACATATTTACAATGATAAGTCCATCAGAGAGGAATAACATACAGTTATGCAAAATTTGTAGTACATTTCAGATTAAGAATACTATTGTGCTGAAAACACAAACATGAGTTTGGTTGCAGAATTTGTTCATGGTAATTTATTCGATTGACTTTTTTATCTGTGAGCTCATCCCTGGTGGGTGTTGGGGTACATAAATTCTGAGATGTTGTGTAAAGTATATAATGTGCACCACTATTTTTCACAAGGCCGGTTTAGACTACAGGAAATTGTGTTTTCATCCCGCTCTGTGAGATGCAAGTTCCATCATTTGCCGCTGTTAGTCATAAACACTTTATGTTTCCTAAAAAGATGTGCTGGATAAACTTTGAGCAATAATTTATGGAGAGATGAACATCTCCAGCTTGTTTTGAAAATAGATTGTAAAGCACAATATATGCCTGTCAACCAAATCCACAGATTATCCTGGGTGGGTCTGTAGGAAGCAATGCTGATGCCTAGGGGGATGAGAGACAATAACTAAAAGAGATGATTCTGCAGACCAGTCAGAAAACAACCATGAAAACACTACTCAAACACCTGAATCAGCAGCATTTGTTCTCTGTGCTTTTATAACTTAAGAAGAGACTTTTAACAGCACTGTGAATCTACTATAAGGTCAGTTCGTCCATCTACTGGATGAAGGTCAAACTTTGATCTTTATGAGTTATAAAACCATAAATTTGTCTATATGTGTGAAAAGTTTCTACATTATGAGCATACCATTAAATAAATGCATAATTTCAACTCTAAATTATAATGAATTGACTCCTAAAATTATAATCTACCTTTTAATGCATAAGAGTATAGATTAAGCTGACAATTTAAATTGTTTTGAATGTTATTAGTGTTATCAATGTCCCTATTAAAATAATTCTGGATATTTCTTAAAACGTATATTTCAACTGGTTGTTGTTAAGTTTAATTTCTGATTTGCTGATATAATATTTCTTGATATTTTGGCAAGCAACTTTAAACTTTTGGACTGTCAAACTCTACAAGTCCATTATGTCTTTTGGTTCCATCTGTTCTCAGCACAATAAAATCATTGACAAATTATATTACTCAGAAAATTTCAGACTATGACCAAGGAATCAGATTAATAAATTAACAGAAGCTAAGAGTTTAATGATAACTAAAGTGAACAGATTCTATTTAGTAAAGAAGTATTTTGCCAATCCAAAACTATTGTTCAACAAATGATCCATGGGAACCTTACACTAAACACTTGGTTCAAGCTTTAGAAACATTATGATTGAGTTTGTAAACTACTTATGAGTTTTGTTAGTGTAATGACTCATTTAATTCAGCATACAATTGTCCTTTTAATTCCAAATGAATAAATTGTAGATTGCCATTGTTTGAATACAGTACTGTCACCACAAAATGTTCTTGGATTCATGCTATTAATTCATGAAAATATGAATCTGATGATTTCTTCTCTTGACTTATCCTTTTAGGGATATGACTAAGTCTTTCTTACTATGTCTTAGAAGTACTTTATAGCAATTAAATTATACAGCAAACTCTGTTGCTAGGGGTTGTTACAACCAGTGATTTGTTTTTAGGTATTTTTAAATCTTTATATAATATAATTGTTAAATAATATAGTGGTATCTACTGCTGGGCTTATTCATCACTGGTCACCATCTCTACCTTCGTATCCAATGTACTCTTTATTTCTGCTCCTTCATATGTTATAGAGATTTTATTTTGTAATTCATGCCATGTCATGTACCTGTACTTGGATCCCTTTACCCACAAGTAGTTATATACATGTAAAATGGAGAAACCATAGGTAGACTCAATTTTCACTGATCCAAATACTTAAAGTCATGCTTTCTGCATAGCCTTTTTCTACATAAAGCTGCCTTCTCTAGTTTCTGGTGCCCCTTCCGCAGTGCACCACCACCCTCCACTTTATTCCAGAACACATCTTCGCATCTGCTCTTTTACATGACCATCCTTCACTTTCAACAACTGTTAAATGCACTGCCATTTCCATGACCTGGTTACATTCTGAGAAGCTTTGGATCAGCACTTCAGTTCTTTCCTAGATTGTCAATCAGATCCATAAGCTACCTAATGTACCCCCATCCTTTTAATTTCCTCCGTATCGTTTCACAGACACTGCCTGCCGAGATGGCCCAGGAAATTTAGTGCTCGTGTCCATAAATCTGACAAATTCTACCTCCCTTTATTTTCTCACAGTTGCCTTCTATGTGTCACGCCATTGAAATTTAAAATTCAAACACATATTTTAACTATAATATCTTTATCCTACACCAATAATTGAGGGAGAATAATGCATATAACTTCCCTACAAAACCCCACAGCTATTTCTTGCATAAGGATTACATGTTTGGTTCTATAAATAGCCTGTCATGCCAGAATTTTTCTTGTCTTGTCTTAGTTAAGGTTACTATTGCTGTGATGATACACCATGACCAAAATCAACTTGAGGAGAAATGAGTTTGTTTTTACTCACAGTTCCATTAACAATTCAACATCAATAGCAGTAAGATCAGAAACTCAAGAAGGGAAAAACCTGGAGACAGGAGCTAATGCAGAGGTCAATGAGGACAGCGTGCTGCTTACCGGTTTGCTCATCATGGCTTGCTCAGATTGCTTTCTTATAGAACTAGGACTACCAGCCTAGGGTGGCAACAATCACAATGGACAGGGTTCTCCCCTACCAAATCAATCACTATTTAGAAATGCCCTACAGCTAGATCTTATGGAGGCATTTTCTGTACTGAGATTCCCTTACCTCAGATAAATCTGGCATGTGTCAGTTGACATAAATTTAGACACCAATGAGGACCCTAGGAGAGACATACATATATCTAATCTAACATGGGAAATAGAAAAAGACAAGATCTCCTGAGTAAATAGGGAGCATCGGGACCTTGGGGAGGGAAGACACAGGAAGGGGAGCAGAGAAAAATGTAGAGCTCAATAAAAATCAATAGAAAGAGAATAAATCAGAGCAAAGCTTTTAATAATAAATAAATAAATAAATAAATAAATAAATAAATAAATTTAGCTTGTACTGTTGGAAGAGGCTGCTTGTTTTGTTCTCAGCTCCTCAGCACCAAAATAACCACACAGAAACTATATTAATTAAATCACTCCTTGGGCCCATTAGTTCTAACTTCTTATTGGCTAGCTCTTACATATTAATTTAACCCCTTTCTATTAATCTGGGTATTGTCACATGGCTGTGGATTACCAGGTAAAGTCCAGCATCTATCTCCAGTGGGGTTACATGGCTTCTCCCTAACTCTGTTTTCCTTCTACCAGCATTCAGTTTAGTTTTCCCAACCTAGCTAAGTTCTGCCCTGCTATAGGTCCAAAGCAGTCCTTTATTAACATTGGTTATTCCCAGCATACAGAGGTGAATCCCACATCACAGGACAGTCATTTTTATTATATCATATCTATATAAAGCAAAGTAATTATATTCACCCAAATTACTTTATCTCATCTGCCTCTCACTCTTGTGAACCTCGTTTTATTCCAAACTACTCTCTTTTTGACTATGTACATCCTCTCCTTCCCTTCCTTGCTTAATTGTTTGCCTTTTTTTCTCTTTCTTTTTTTCATTAAATTTTATGTGGGAACAACACAAGTAGTTGCAAGTGGTGTGCATTTGTGTTTGCTGTCGACATTTCATATTTAAAATACAGTGTCCTACCAAGATTTTTTTCCTTTCTGCTTCTCCCACAATTCTTCCTCATCTTCTCCTATGATGCTCAGTGGGTCTCATAGGAAGCGGTAAGCATATCATAGATATCTCACCTGTATCTGAGCACTCAGCTCTCAATTATTCTCAGAACTTTGACTAGTTATGAATCTCATACCCAGATAGTCTGAAAGTGCTACATCCAACTACCTAGAAAGATGTACCCATTCATACAACAGTGGTATAAATTTTCTCACAGTAAACAGCCCTTTCTCAATTGGCCATGAGACCCACTCCACAGCCAGAAATCAGTGCCCAGTGCTGTAGAAGTTCTAAGAATTCTAGCAATTGTTTTGTTTAGTTTTTGTCAGTATTTTGGCAATGGGTAACAATACATATGGAGCCTCTACATACTGATATTTGTCACTCTCCCATCTCTTTTAGGTTTCACCTAAAATACAGACTTATATTTCTGCCCCCATATGTATAAACTTTAACTAGTAAGCTATTAAACTTTTTAAGACATTTCCTCATAGCCCCTATATCAATCAATGTGTACCTCTACTGAAAAAAATGGGGAATCATTTTCATATACTAAATATGTGCTTCAGAGGTAATGGCAAATTTTAAACAAATAAAGCGGTAGAGTTTTCAGTCTAAATATGTTACTTATATCACAAGCCCTATCCCCAATAACTCAGGGCTCATCATGGAAGAGGGCCAAAATATTGTAAAAATAAGAGATAGTGTGCATCTTCGGTTAAAGAATATTTATTGATCTTTACAAGACCAAGAGACCAACAAATTTACCGATATAGAAACAGCATACATATGATTTACACAAGATCAAGAGGACTCAAATTTCACCATGGATGGAAAGGAGCTTCATGAAATCCCACTCCTACCTAAAAAGCTACTCACAAATCAGGTTTGATGAAGGGAAGAGTATGTTTTGTTCAGGAACGGGGGAAGACAAGGCTATTCATGCTCTCTAGTAGATACACATGCACATACTAACAACACAAAGTTTACTCAGGTTCGTCAAAAACGAGCATTTGATGATGTGAGAAGAAGGGAGAGAAGATAGAAGAGTTAGAATGGGGATTGGGTTGAATCAAAACACAATATATGAATGTATGGAATTCTACAACCTTATAAACTCATCATTTGCAGTTGATACTAGAAGCTTTATGGATGGATTAACCCATAAATAATTTACTGCCTACTAATGGAACCAAACTGATTATTATTGACACAAATATGAGAAATACATAAAAAAAAAACAAAAACTCCAGGAAGAGTGAATGGATGCAACTGTTTCAGACTTTTAGAAGACACGGGAAATCTCACTGAGAAAGTAAAAGGTGTGTGTGTGTTATGTGTGTGTGTGTTTGTGTGTGTGATGTGCATGAACACAAACTTATGTATGACCTGAATCCACTTCAGTCAGTGGCGAGAAGAAAGACTATATTTTATAAAAATAAAATATGTGATAAAACCCTTGGTTTGTTCTAGAAATTAACCTAATCGATAAAGTAGCAGAATAAAATGAGTAAAAGGGAAAGTTGGTACATGGTGACTAGATTCAGGGTTATACTAATAAAAGCATCAGTCAAGAGGTGTCATATTGAAAAGGGACAGAAAGAGAGCAAGACACATGTAGCTGCTCTTTTTGTCAAATCATTCCAGTATAAAAACACACTGTAGTATAATTAAGGAAATTAAATAAGTGAAAAAAGTGTAGTTGTTGGGAATTCTTGAGCTACTTATAAAAGTACATCCAGTTGTCATTCTCTACTACCTTTCATTAATTTCCTGCCTATTACTTGACATATAATATAAAAAACTGAGACGTACATTAAATAGGCTTATTATTTCAGTTTGAAAAATAATTGAAGAATACATACAGACTTAAATATGTCATGTCTTTGATTGCAAATTTTAGTTGATTATGTCAGACAGAATTTGATCATTTAGTTACTAAGGTATATATAAAGAAATAGTGATTAATGATTATAATCATTAATATTTTATGCGAAAAATAAATACTGTCACAGTAAACACATCAACTGTTTGTTTTCCAAAGCGTAAACCCTCTAGTAAAGTACATTAAACTCATGAAATAAATTTAAATACAAAAGTTTAAAAATATTGATTCTCAGATAGGCAATTTTCTATTTTTACATCAAGATAAATTACATTGTGTTAAATAAATTGTAGATAATTGTTTAAAACACACAGCCAAACCATAAAATAAAAGTTCTAGTTATTGATACAGTAAATAAATGTGTATATAGTTTTATAGATAAAAACTTCCCTTATGTTATTATAATGCTTTAAGATTAGCTATCTGCCTCATGAGGAGGAGTGTTTTTCCATTTGTCAGCAGTTTGTGAAGAAAGAAAAGTCACTGAAATAATAACTTGGACAATTAGTCTTACATAGAGTGTCCTTAAAAATTTAGTGATCTTGTCTCAGAAGTTTAGAATACTGTATGCCAAACGTTAGCTGTCTAAAATTCCCAATAGATCTTGTTAAAGCACATATAAACTCAGTAAGTCTGGATCAGGTCTCAAAGTATGCTTCACCCAAAATTCCCATGCATACTTCCCCTTCAATGTGATCTGTATTCTAGTAGAAGACTCAGAATACAGCAAGTGTGAGAAAACCGTGATATTGTGAGGGACTGAATTATAAAATAATGATGAAGGCAGAACATTGATGTCTTGTAAACTTGGAAAAAAGAAAATGTCAGCAAAAAAAACCCTCTACTCACTTTTAATTATTTAATTATTTATTTATAGTGACTATTTATTGTTCACTTACTCAAAGAAATAAATCTAGCCTAGATATTCCCATGGAAAGCATTATTAACATGGTGAGATTAGTTGATATTATATAAAAAGCGGTTATTAAGATTCTGCTGATCATGACATGTTTACTCCTGATGATTGTGCTCTTTACCATTGTGCTGTTGACTGTTTGCTAGATACAGTTCCCACAGAAAGTGAGGCTGATCCATTTGTGAATTTAATCATCTTGTTCAATATAAAACATATGGTAATACATTTGCAGTAAGTGAATTTAGATGCAGCAAATGCTGACAGAAAAGCTCCTGAGAATACTTCACGAACCAGGAATTAAATATAATCATCCAACAATGCTTGCAGACTCATCAAAGAACAAGGCTCTGCCACCAGGCCTCTCGACCTTCTAAGGCAGCTTTGCCAACATAGCTGAGGCTGCCAGCTAGATGCAAATGAAATTTCTAAAAATTAAACTGAACCCAGTTTTATGAGATCATCTTTATTATCTTTTTTTCTTTGTAGTATGTTTGTTTGTTTGCTTGCTTGCTTTTTAAAATCTTCTTTTGCTTTCACTTCAGAGCACTTTATAACCATCGGGGAACCATTTGTTGTATTTAATTATTAAATAAAATCACACTTATTTTATATGAAAAGTCAATGAGATTAAGATTTATTTATTTGTCATTACAAAATAAATAAACTCTTATAAAGATGTCAGCATTTACCACATTAAATATCATCTGCTAAATCATAATTTCTTTATTAGAGATGTTTTTTCTCCCCCAAAATATATCTTATAGTCACAATATAGGAAATGACTGTTTTCTCTAATATTTTCATATATTAAACTCCCATGCATGTTCCTATCTATAAAACAAAGAGGACAGACCTATGCAAGTGCCATTTACCACTGGCATATGATGAAGAATTCCATTAGTCCTCAGTGGGCCAATATGATGATGAATATTTTGAGGTAAAAATATTTTTTAAGTATTTCCTATCTGTATTCCAATTAGTATTTGATATATTTTGAAGTAGTGCAATATTTTGAATATCTATGTTTCCCAAACATCATATGCTTAATAAGCCTCAACATTATATTAGAAGGTGGAACCTCAGAGTAGGGTAACTAGATCAGGAAGAGGTGATGTCCATAGAAAACAGATGTAAGGGAGTATGCTTGCACATTGCACTGTGAAGAGCATACGAGAAAGAACAAGCTGTAGACCAGAAATGGGACCTCATCAGACAGCATTTCTCCTCTGCTTAAATCTTCCATTTACAGGCTCCAGGACTGTGATAAAGAATTTTTTATTATATATAGTCTACACTACTATATATATATTGAAATCATATTCTACATTACTGTAAACATTTTATCACACTAAGACAAGACATGAGCCTTTATTTTCTACAATGCATTTTCTTTCGGATTTTAAAACTGGGAATGTGCCGGGCAGTACTGGCACATGCCTTTAATCCCAGCACTAGGAAAGCAGAGACAGGTAGATCTTTGCGAGTTCGAGGCCAGCCTGGTCTACAAGAGCTAGTTCCAGGATGGGCTCCAAAGCTACAGAGAAACCCTGTCTTAAAAAACCACATATATATGTATGTATGTATGTATGTATGTATGTATGTATGTATGTATGTATATATCAACATTCTTAAATGTTAGCAAATCTTAATAAGTATATATGTAATGATATTTGTAAGATGATACATGTAATTTTCTTCCATTTCTATCATGTTCCACTCAATTGATAATTAACTAGTGAAATATGAAGAAACAAGAGGCCATTTTTGTGTTACAGAAAATACCAACACATTTGAGGCTTGCAAGACACATAACCATTTGATGTGTTACTCAAAAGATAAAAGGGGTAGAAATGGAGAGAAGAAACGAGAGAGAAAGAGAACCAGGGAAGGAGAGAGAATGCTACAACAGACTAAGCAGTCACTGAAGCATTTAAGCAGAAAATCACCAGATATCCTTCTTGGAAAGACTATAGTTTAAAAGAATAAGAAATCATTGAGGTAACTTTACAGATGATGAAGCTACTTTTCCTATAACACTGATTTCCAGCCTGTGGCTTCTTATTTTGTTACAATCTTGAAGTTTTCATCCACTAAAATGTTTTTCAGCAAAATTGCAATTTTGAAAGATAAAAAGAGAATAGACACACTTTAATTTTTATCTCCAGGTGATGCACATACACGAAAGTAGAAATTTATTCACATTCAGGAGACACAATATACTCTATCTCAGATGATAGTTGCCAGGAATTTTAGGGTTCCCATTAGTGGACACTGAACTCTGACTTCTAACTTTTTCCATTACTTTATCTATACATTTTGTCTTTCCTGAATCTTTAATTCCATTTTGACTTTTTGAATCTATGTTTTCCATTTGAAAGCCAGTCTAAATTAGTGGTGGCATATTTGCTATTGCATCATGGTGCATTTAAGAGTAGCATTTTAGTATTATTCGTATCTGCTTCTGAATAAATTGGAAATTATTTTATGAAAAAAACAAAACAATTTATATCATGATACATATTTTTCTATAATTAGCTATGAACAGTGTTCCTGTCCTCATAGTTATTAAATGTCCATATTATATACTATTTTGTGTTCAAATTGCTTTTGATTATGATGAACAAGATAAGTATACAAACATTTGATTTTTCTACCATGAGTTTATACTTCATCATTAAAAATTGCTTGCAGGAGGTTTTCTAAATATAGCTTAATATTAGACCTGTTTTACATCTCTGCAAAGGCTATGTAGTGGAACCAGCCCAACAGAAAGAAATGTGTTTTACTCGACAAAGATGTACAAAGTTGGAGATCTGAAGAGTGTTTTGACATCAGACATGGATATGCAGAGTTTGTAGTTTGCCCAGCTTATTTTTGGTCTTGATTTGGCACAGTATTTTCTTGCTATGCTCTCTTCCCTACATTTTGAAATGGTAATTTGTATCCTGTGCCATTATATGTTGGAAGTATATGATCTGCTTTTTTATCTTGATTTTTACAGGGGAGTACAGACAAGAGATAGTCATGAGTCTCAGAAGAGATTTTGGACTTTGAAACAAGTGTGAGATTGTTGTAGACTGTGGGAAATTTTGAAGATGGACTGAATGCATTTTTTTTGCATTATGATATGAAAAGTGAAATATGGTAGTTTGAAAGAAAATGGCTCCCAAAGGGAGTGGTACTATTCGGAGATGTGGACTTTTTGGAGGAAGTATGTCACTGTGGGGGTGGATGTTTAGGTATCTTTCCTCAAGATTTTTTTCAGTGTAACTTTTTAGTCAACTACCTCCTGGCTACAAGATGTAAGAGTCTCAGCTTTTTCTCCAACACTATGTCTGTGCCATGTTCCCCATCATGATGATTAAGGACTAAACCTCTGAATCTATTAGCCACCAGCATCAATTAACTGTTTTCTTTTATAAGTAAAAGAAAAACTTCAAGTGTGAGATATGATCAAAGTGTTTCATCAGCACAGTTCCAAATACAAAGTTCTGCTTCCTAGTTCTCCTCAGGTACATTAAATTAATTGAGCACAGTGTGGCCTTTTTAGCATGATGTTTTGCTAGTAAATGATTCATGGTGCATCCCAACCACAGAGAACAGCAAACTTTCACCAGGAACAGATGGAGAAATGATCTTGGCCATTTGTGGGAAGCTTAGCTCTATCCAGGCAAAACTGAAGTTCATTGAAAATTGACTTCAATGTGCTGCCGGCCAGATTAGGTTCACCTCAGGAGCATGGTTATGCTGAGAATATAATCAGCATGAGCAGATGGCCCTCTCTGGGGTCATCTTCCTAGGCAATTAAAACTCTGTTGTTAAGAGATATAACTATTGGATATTTTGATATCTCTATGTGGCAGCCCTTCCTTTCCATTGATTATCAGAAAGGTAAGCCTCTAGACTCTTATTTCCCTTAGACCAACAAAGTAGGCAGCTTTCTTGTTAAGCAAGTGTTTATCCTTTGTTAAAAAAAATCTCTTTTTAAAGAAATAGAAAAGCTTTCTTCAAAGTACAGGCTAACTAATCAAGCTTCCTCTTTTGTGCTGAATTGCCCTTCTGTTCTATATACATTCCCTGAATTTCAGATTTTACTTGCAGGTATTCTTCAAAGTACTTTTGTTTTTACTTAAATTTTTAAAAGGAAACAGTGTTGTCTTCAATTTTTCTAGCACAAATCAATCTTGTGGTAGTATATTGTAATTTATTTAAATATGGTAATGGTAGAATTTTGTTCAGGAATAACATGTTATAAAATATACACTTAATTATAGCCACTAATCCACTCATAGCTTCCTCTATTTTTCATGATCATGATCAGAATTTTATGAGACAGATGCCCACACCAAGTGGCAAGGTTAACAAGGACTATTTATATCATCCAATTAGGTTGTTCAATTTGTGTGATGTAGATAACTTCAGTAGATAACATAAAATGTCAGATTGGCAGCTTACTATTTTATGAGTACTTTTTCAATAAAACATATTTTTTCAAAGGTTTTGAAGCATAATTATTTTTAGACAAAGTGCTTTGCTTTGTGTATTGTCATGAACATGTTCTTGATTAGGGAGAAAATGTTCAAAAATATGAATGGCCATATGAATATGAATGCAATTATTTTCTAATTTACACATAAGGACTGGACTAGTAATCACAATAAGTAATTATTTAAAAGTTCATAACTCAGTTCACATTATTGTAGACACATTTGGGGAAGCAAGTTCAGGAACCAATTTATTAAGCACCGTCTGGGACAGTTTATCTGATATGGCATATTTGTGGAAGCTAGGTTGTGGTATACCCACAAGAGATTTCTCGTCCTGTCTCACAGAAGGATTTAGAAAGATCAAATAATCAAAAGCAAATCATCACTCATGCCTATGAGGAGATATCCTTGTGTAGCAAACAACCCGTACAAACTGATGAGACAGTTATGGCACTCACTGATTCCACTGAAGCTAGACATTAGCATGTTAATGAAAAACATAACACCAACTAGATAAGATAAAAATAAAAATAAAAAAACTGAAGATTGTGTTCTGGATATATATTCATGGTGTGTGTGTGTGTGTGTGTGTGTGTGTGTATGCATGTATGTGAAGTGGAAGAAATAACCATGTAGAAATATGCAATTGCAAATGTATACAAATACTTTGGCTCTATTTTTAAAGGATATTACTTGAGAAATCCTATTTCTGAGAGATGATAGCTAAGCTGACATTGAAAACATGGTTAGCCATTACATGGTACAGTACAGAGGGGTGAATTTTCTACAAGGAAGGAAGAGTCTGTTATAACCTTTAGGCAGAAAAAGTTTCCTTGCATTTCAGAAAGTAAAATAGCACTTCAGTGCCCGAAGCACAAAGAAAAAGACTTTTTATGGTTTTATTAAGCAGGGTCCAAATCAGGCTGAGTCATGTAAAAGCTGTTAACAATTTTAGATTTAATTCCAAATCCCTTGGGAGAACACTGAAAGTCATTGAGGGAGAAAGTAATTGGATCATACATGCACTGAAATAAATTCATTTTGACTTTCATGTGGAAAATAGATTGGAAGAAATTCGTGAGAAAAACAATGATGTCTTTTTAATAGTGTAGCTGGGCTCTGATGATGATTTGCTTAGGAAGATTACATAGGTGAGTGACAGATTTTAAGAATTAAAGCTATTAACCTTGCTGATGGACTGGATGTATCAAGGTGACTGTCACCATTTTGGTGTGTTGAAAGTAGTAGGAGTAAATCAATTATTTAAAGAGAAAGGAATTTCTGGTTTTAGAGAATACTTTACCAAACTCTTGTATATAAGACTTTATAAACTTCAAGTTGAAGACATGGATCAACTTATCCAGAAACAGCAGTAAATCAAACCAGAATGGCAAAGCTTAAAAATTAGTGCTCTCAAAGGACTAGGGAAAATATAAACATCTGGAAAAGGAGAGATGTCTCATTGGATAGACACATTTGCTGTCCAACTTACTGAGTTTGATTCCTGGGTCATATGTGCCAGAAGGAGAAGGTAAACCGCAAGAAGTTATCTTCTGAACCCCAAGTGTCAAAACACACACACACACACACACACACACACACACACACACACACACACTAATGAATTAATTAAGTTGAAGATAAACATATGAAATAAAACAAGAAAGAGTGGCCAGGAAGAAGGCTCAGAGAGAAAAGGTGCTTGGATGCAAGCCTGATAATAATTGGAACAAGATGAAAGGAGAGAATCAACTATCAAAAGTTGTCCTCTGACCTCCACATGATTATTTGGGCACACAGGCACAAACACACAGGCAAAAACGCACAGGCCCATACACACAGACACACACTATCAATAAATGCAAAACATTAATATTTATTATTTGAGAATGTCATACAGTGTATCCTAATTATACTCTTCTCCTCCAGCACTTCCAAAATTGACCACTACTTCCCCACTATCCAACGTCTTGTTCTCTTTCTTTCATTTTAAACCTGTTGGGTAGAATTTGCGTTGCCAAAACACTCTTATGTGTCTGGCTGTTGTGGAGTGTGGTCAACACACCAGGTGTAATATCCTTGAAAAAAACTGAATGTCCCACTCCAGGAGCTGTCAAATTCGTGCCTAACCTCCCACCCCTGGACTAGAACCTCATCTGACTTGAATTTAAGCAGGCCTTTTACATGCTGTTCCAATTACAGTGAGTTCTTATATGCATCTGCCATTCTGTATCCAGAAAACAGATTTCTTATTACTGTCCACCATCTCTAGCTCTTCAACCTATCTGCTTTCTCTTCTGAGAAAATTCCTAAGACTTTGTGGGAGGGTTGTGATATTGACATGCCATTTGTGGTTGAACACTGGAATTTCTTATTGTCTGAGAACTTAACTGTTGATCTCTGTATTAATTGCCATCTACTTAAAAGAAGCTTCTCTAATTATAGTTGGGAGTTGACATAGTCTGCGTATATAACAATAACCATCAGAGAAACCCTGTCTTGAAAAACAAACAAACAAAAAAGAACAGCTAACATAAAGATTATATAGATATCATGCCTAGACAAATGTCTCAAAAGTTTAGACCACTCACTGCTCTTACAGAAAACACAGTTTTGTTTATCAGATCTCACATACTGCCTGGAAACATGATTATTCACTCTGTGTCCCTCTCTCACTCAGTTTCAAATGAAGTCAATATATGGGAAAACTAATCAAAAAAGATCTTATGACTGTTCAGATTTTCAGACTGGACACACACTTTAAAATGTTGTCTGGCTCTTCCCATATTGTACTAACAATGCATATGTATATGATTTCGGCATACTATGCAAACATCTATCAAATAGAGGAAATAAGTTTTAAGATGTCCAAAATAAGTTATTATGATATTATCCTACATGAATATTTTAAATTATACTGGATGAAATTCTATACCTGGGATCACGTTTCAAAATTGTCAGGATTGAACAGAGTATCTTATGCAATATTTCAGTCGATGACAATGGAAAATGAAGCAGTTGTGTCTTTTAGAAACTTACTTTTCTACAAAGAAGCACAGATGTCATTTTCTTAAGACTCCGATTGAAGATTTGTTTACATCCCCATGAATAATGTGATGTACAACCTGTACCAAATCTGGCTTGATTGGTATTAAAGCTTTCACATGAAATTGTAACATTATCTCATATATATCTGCAAGAAAATGTACATGATGTAATTTTGAGAACTATTTCATATATTGTGTCAGAGGCCATGAGCATTACAGCTGGTGACAACTAGTGTTCAGATATCAACCCACCAGAGAAGTGATTCTCTGATGGAGTTTAACCCTGTCTAGACAATGCTTGAAGGACCATTGACTCTGGAAACTGTTGCTCACTTTTGCTAAAACAGCTTTGTTTCTTCCCAGTACCTGAATTGTAGTGTATAATCTCATGTGATGTGTATATGTAATCTCATGATTACATCTCAATCTTATGGGTACATACATCTGTGGATAGTCAGGAAGATGACTTTTCATTTATCTGTATAGTTTTGATGTGTAGATAATGTACTAGGACATGCTTCATAACTATATCTATGTGTCCCACAAGGACTGTAGATGTTAGTAGGAGTTACAATATTGGAGTTAGTATAGGAGAATTAGAATAGAGACAGAAGTATAAAGATTCTTGTTTGGGACAGGACAGTGTGAGACAATGAATTTACCCGCAGATACCCACTGCTCTTCATGTGCTGTAGCATCCAATCCGAACCTTGATAATAACATTGGGACTGGATCCCAGAAGGCCCTTATTAATATTTCTTTAAAGAAAACCATTTCCTCTGTTTTTTTAATTAGGTTGGTTAAAAGTTTCTAGTTTTCACAACTCTGAGGTCTCTTTAAAGAGATGTGCTATATCTATAGCAAGCTATTTTGTTATTAGACTCTTCCCATTTTTATTTTGGAACACTAATAATGGATAACTGTTAGAAACACCATGTCTTCATTCTATTGTACAAACTCTAGGTGAATAAAGATGATAAATATAAGGTATGGTTCTAATGAATGACATTTATCAAAGCCAAAGTGCAGTTTTCAAGAATATTTTTAAATATTAGAAACATTTTAATGATATTTCCAACAATAGATAACTTCACACAACATACCTTGATTACATTCACCTCCTGACTTTGCCCATCAACTCCTTCCAGCACCATGTACTCCTCCCTTTGTGTCCTTTTTTTTCTGAGACTATCTCACTATATTGTTCTTCTACCTCTTATATATTCTTCATGTCCCCTCTTCTGAAATGTTCCCTGAGCCTTCAGTGTGGGGTTTGTAGTATAAATGTATTTATTAGAGATGGCATACCATGGTCAGTTAATGTCTACATTGTGGCCAGTTATTGTTTTATGTCTACTATAGAAAGATATTTCTTTAATAGGGGGTGTGAGCTACATTATCTATAGGCTTAAGGACAAGAATTTAGAGTGTAGTTAGAAATATACAGGATGGTAGATATATAGGAAAGTAGCCATGATAGGTTTGTCTCTAAGTTCCATCAGCTCCATATAGTTGTTTAAATTTACAGTGTCTGTCATGAATTCCCTCCTATTAAGAGTGGGCCTTCAGTTCAATTATGAGACTGTTAATCATCCCCGAGATAAAAGTATCTTGCCTGTCTTGAAATGCTTTTCATCAAAGTATAAGTAATTTTTGTTTCTATACACAGTATATTTCCTTATCATCATATGTTTGTTAATTATGTATTTATGAAAAAGGCATGCACATAGTATACACATCTCAGAAAGGTTTTTTATTTAAATCCGTGAAGCATAATCTTCCAGGTTAATGAACAATGATTAAAATTATTCACTAACTACAAATGGCAAAACAAAAACCTAAACAGAAATTGCTCACTTCAAGAAATTCCAGGTATCTTTGACTTAGTTACAACAGCATGAATGGAGACATACAATTTTCCAAAATATGTAGGGTATAAATCAGATATTGTAGAAGTAACTACTTCAGGTGCCGAAATCAAAATTTTATCACTGATATTTTATCATAATATTTTTGTTGTTTTTCAAGGCAGGGTTTCTCTCTGTGATAGCCCTAGGTGTCCTGAAACTAGTTCTGCCGACAGGCTGGCCTCAAACATGCAGAGATCTGCCTGCCTCTGCCTTTTGAGTGCAGGAATTAAAGGCATTTTCCACCACTAATTGGCATAATAGTTATTATTATTTAAAATCAACCCTAGAAACCACTTTAAGATTTAATTTAATGAGTCAATTTTTCTTGATTCATTCAAATTTGAAGGACTTGAGGAATGCCAGGATCCAGGGATGGTGAAGGATCTGTTAGGAACTTATTATTTGAAAAATGAAACAAAACATGAACAAATGGCCAAAGAACTTCTTTCATTAATGCATGTGAATGTGTGTGTGTTACATGCTTATGAGTGTGGGGGGAATATGCATGTGTGTATATGCACAAGGCAGACAGTGGAAAACGTCACACATATTACTGTATTGTTCTCTGCCTTCTTATTTTAAGACAGAATTTCCCACTGAATCTAAATCTAATCATTTTGTGTATGTTCTGGCCAGTATATTCTGAGGATCTTTCTGGTCTCCAATGATGCTTAGACTCTTTCATTCATCCTCAACTTTTTACAAGGTTTCTTTGGGATTTAAGTGCTAGTCCTTTTTGTGTTCCTATCCACAGACTCTCTTCTCCAGTTCTAACACTATTTCAAATAGGACAGGGCACAGCTATTTTCACTAAAGTTCATGACTCCTGGGTTTCTACCTCAGGCTCTAAATATGCCCTGCAGTAATTTTGAGATGTGATGAATGCTTTAAAAAATTGAGTTCGCTGATTATTTCACCGTTTTGGTTTCTCCATTTCAAATCATTTATTTCTAAAATTTAATTTTTAAAAAAATTGACAACATTAAGTAACACTAAAATTATGTATTTAGTAATAGGTATGATTTAAAATACAAAATTTTAAGCATGATCCATAGTCAGAATGTACTAACAGTCCAAAAATATTTTCCCAATAGGTATGTATATGTTACCCCATTTACTTTTTCTGATTTATGATCAAAAGCTAAAAGCTACAAGTGAATAGACATATAAAACATTATTTTCTTTTTTTAATATCACAATAATAATGCTTTTTAAATTTGGTCCTTATTGCTGTGACATAAGTTTAGAACTTCTATTTTAGATTTCAAACATCAAATGTCAACTCTGTAGAAGTTCTTGGAGGAATCACTGGGAATATTTATAGATTTTCCCATGAGTAAAGTTTTATTCTTCTCACAATCACTCTTCTTTAAACTGAAAATTGTTATGCAAATGGGCTACTATTATTAGTCTCTTCCAAAAGACACCTTCCAAGAACATGAATTGCATAGACTTCAACATCTACTGATACTCCAACAAGGGAATTGGCTTACATAAAGCTCTATGTAGGAGGCTCATTAATATTCACAGGCTTAACTGCAGTCACTGTAGCAAGGGCTACAGCCCTTGTTGTCCAACAGGATTCAAAACAAGTCAGGAAACATCTGGACTATTTGTTTTTATGGTCTGGTCTCTCAAAATGCAGTTCCAAATGACTATAGCATATGAAGACAAAATGATGAGTTTCCAATGTCTCTCTAATTATATCTCTTTATTAATTATGCTGCGTTTTGAAAATGATTTCTTTTATATGGTACAGTTTACAACATATTTTATATTATTTATACTATTTATTTTATACTTTATATGCTGTTTCATAGTCTCTAGAAACCAATACTATAGCATGACATGATTGTTTAGCCAAGAAATCCACTTAAAATCTTTCAAAAATGTCAAAGAACCACAGAAGAATGGTTGGTTTTCCATTTTCACTCGGTTAAATTAATGGAGAATAGGATGAGGAGTTGGACATTTTGTAACTCAAAATCTTGTCTTTTTCATACCAAGTGGCAGCTTTTTTTAAAGACTTCCTGTTGTCTAGAAAATGTCTAGAATTATGTTTAATCAGGCACGTTCTTTGTAATCTGAGGATTGAGAAAATTATTTACCTAACAGGTTTATTTGTTTTACAAATATATGTTAAGGGTATATTAAGTACTATTTTGCTTTAATGTTTTCAGAGAAAATACCAGACATTAGAATGAGAATTCTGTTGATTGAATATATGCCAACAAATCAATTGTGACATTCAAATCCAAAACATATTTCAAAGTTCACCAGTATAAAGAGTAACTTATCTAAAGACTTATTTCTGTTTTTTAAAATATGTGTACTTCAGTGTTCCTAGGGACTCTCCTATCTCTTTCCTGCTTTCTGGTCCTATCTCCTGGGATAAGGCCTTTACCATGTCCAAAGTCATTCCCTTCCCAGAAAGATCTTCTTGTAAGAAATAGGTGAGGTGCAGAATTCTAGGGTTAAAAGTAACCCTGAAAGACTTTGCTCCTATTTTGTTGAAAGAGCCATTAAGAGCCTTGGTGCCATTCTGATTCCCAGTTTCATGTAAATGACTGTAATCTCCATGTGTGGGATCTTTCAAAATGGTTTCTTTTCTTCTTTTTCTTGTGGGGGGGGGAGGGTGATGCAAAATTTCCCAGTTACAAACTAAAAAGAAATTACATCTCTTATTTGTTTATTGTGTTGGGGACTCAGCATGAGTATAGCTTGGGAGAAAATTCCCGAAACAATGGTAGGATGAGAAAGAAGTGAGTGGGTGACAAATAAGAGGACTGTTTTCAGGTGTTGGCAAGACTTAAGAAAATCTGTTCTCTATTCTTTTACCTGTTTTTCCCCTTTTACTAGATTACTGATTTTTTCCTCACATAATATACCCTGATTAAGTCCCACTACTGCCTCCTTTCCCATCCGGATCCAAATTCCTTCTGTCTCTCATGAGAAAAATAACAGGTTTCTATGGAACAAGAGTAAAATAAAGCATAATAAGAAAAACAAAATTAGCACATCAGAATACAACAAAACAAAAAGAAGGTTAAAAATCCAAGAGAAGATAGAACAAACACCCATAATTTTCACACAATAAACCCATAAAAACACAGAACTGGAAGACATAAAATATACTCAAAGGTATATATACATATATATATATATATATACACACTCAGGTTTTATATATATATTTTATAAGGTAAAAGGAAGAGGTGACCTATGCTTAGATTAGTTTGTTTCACCAGTGAGACTCCCTTGGAAAACACTAAATTTTTCTTTGCAAGTAGTTTCCGATTGCAGATGTCGTCTGAGTTGGGAATAGGACATGTCTCCACTTCTCCTTTCAACTTTAGAATTCCAACTGGTACAGATGCCCGCAGGCTCTGTGGATGCTGCCTCAGTCTATTTTAGTTCATATGTGCATCATTCCTGTTGATTTAGAGGATCTTCTTTCCTTAGTGTCCTCCATTCCCTCTGCCTATTACACACCTTCTGGATCTTAGTCTGCAGGGTTCCCTTAGCCTCAGGAAGGGATTTGATAGAGGTATCCCATTTAGGGCTGATGTCCCAAGGACTCTCCTGCTGCAAAATTTGGGGCTATGGATTTCTATATATGTTCCCTTCTGTTATAGGAGGACGGTTTTCTAATGATGGCTGAATAAGACACTGATGAAAATATGACATTATGAGTCATTTTATTACTGAATTTTTATTGTTGTTTGTTTTAAATAGTAGTATTTGATTTTACCCTAGTACCCAGGATATTTGATCTCAGGTTCTTGGTCATCAATGCAGCATGGCATATTGGTTCTATCTCATGGAGCTGACTGTAAGTCAATACTGATATTGATTTATTATCCCTACTTGTTTTGTGCTACCATTGGTCTAGCAGATCTTACAGTGAGGAGGACACCATGTTGGTCAAGAGTTTATATATTATTTGTTGTTTCTGTTTCTCTGTTAGTAGTCCTTGGGATACATCCAGTACCAAGAACACTAGCCCTTAGGGGTAAAGGCTCTACGTTGGGACCAGTTCAGTTTCTCTGTGTTCATCACAAGCTGTCTTCAGTAATGAGGCCATGACAGTGGTTTGTGAACAGGTACCTATAGCCTTTGCTTCAGTTGAGATGTTTAGGGGTTCCCACTGAACCTCTTTTGCCAACAAATGTATTAGATATAACCCATTCCTAGTATTAGAAGCTTCATTTGATGTAAAGAAATGGCTAGTTGGACCTCTGTCTCCCTATTATTTGGTAATTTTATTCTTTTTAACAGCAAATACACATTTTCTTTAACATTCATCTGTGAGGTACATCTAGGTTCTTTCCAATTGCTGGCTATTTTGAATAGAGCAGCAAATAAAATGGTTTGAGAAGTATCTTTGTGGTAGAATGAATCCTCCTTTGGGTATATATCTAAGTGATCTAACTGGATCTTGAAATAGATCAATTATCATCTTCCTGTGAAACTGCCACTGTGGTTCTCTATTGGTTGTTCAAATTTGCATTCCCACCAGCAAAGGATAAGTGTTTCCCTTGCTCCTATCCTCACCAGTAGGATCAGGCATTTGTTTATTGATCTTAGCCATTCTGGTGGGTGTAAGATGAAATCCCAGAGTAATTTGGGTTTCTATTTCTTGGTGACTGAGAATGTTGGGCATCTCTTAAGTGTTTCCCAGGTTCCTCTTTTGAGGGTTTTCTATTTATAACTGTACCCCTTTTTATATTGGGTTGTTCTCTTGATATGTATGAGTTTTTAGTTATACACACACACACACACACACACACACACACACTTATCATTTGAATAAGATGTGGCCTACAGAATGTGAAAAGATTTTACCAACTACATATCCAGTAGAGAATATATATTACCAAATACATACCCAGTTACTGTGTCCTTTGCCATACAGAAACTTTTCAGTTTCATGAGGTCCCATTTATTAATTATTGATCTTAGAGGTTCTGTTAATGACATTCTGTTAAGAAATTCTTTTCCTGAGCCAATGAGTTCAAGGTTGTCCCTCACTTTCTCTTCTATCAGGTTAAGCGTATCTTGTTTTATATTGATGTGCAAATGACAACCTCACTAAAAGGAGATCAGGAAACACCTTTTTTAAAAGCTTCAAATTGCACTAAATAACTTGGTTTAACTCTAACCAAGCAAGTGAAAAGATTTGTATGATAATTACTTCAAGATATTGAAAGAAATTTAAGAAGACATAAGAAGTTGGAAAGATTTCTCATACTCCTGAATTTATAGGATTAATGTATTAAAATGGCCATCCCACTAATAGCAATCTACAGATTCAGTACAATCTCCATCAAAATTTGAACACAATTCTTTACATATCTTGAAAGGGGGGAATGATGATGTTATGTAGAAACTCTGAGGTGAGGAAAAGACAAAATATTTGCTTCAATCTCCCTGCTTCCTACTTGAGTAAGTTGTGAATTATAGGACTATTTCCTAAACTGAGCCATATTAGTGAAAGTATTAAAAATTTCTCAGTGAAATACTCCCTAAGTAGCCAAAGAAAGAGAATGTTCTTAGTGTGTAACTACTTTATTATCTGACTAAAGAAATTTAATATTAATGTACATTTTGGTTTGTTGTTGGTGGTGGTGTTTCAATAAAGGCTTGCTCTATATATCCCTGGCTGTCCTGGAATGAATTTTGTAGACCAGGTTTGTTGACCTTGAACTAAAAATGTCATAACCATTTTTGACTCTCCAATTTTATCTCCTATGAATTCTTAAACTAAGGAAATATAGTCCTTGCACTCTAGCAAAAGTACCCAGAAAAATGTGAAACAAATACAAGTATACACCATAAATTTCAGAAATAACCTGCCATAGTAGACTATAAGTGTGTATCCATGTGTAAGGTAACAGACAGACTAAATAGAAATAAGATATTTTAGCACAGGGATTAGAGAGTACATAAACATCTTAAGGAAAAAAGGAAAAGGACAGTCCAAAAGAACAAAGTAAGTTATAGTCTATATAATATAAAATGAATATTATGTTTCATGTAACCACATCTAACCATGAAGCAACTTTAGGAAATGCTTTTAGTATGGAATATATTAACACAATGTCAAAGAATTTCATCCTGTAACATAAGAAAGTCGCTAAAGATTAATTTGGCATTATGAACCATTGTATGTGCCATTATCTGTTGCTTTAAACATAATTTACAACTTCTATATTTAATTTATAAACTCTTCGTGCTCTTTCACACACCGTCTGTATTGTTTCTTCCATACATGCACTTTATGCTAAAAATCTTACCGGTTATATAAAAATCAATATAATTGAATAATTACAGATGATATAAAAATCCGTATGGGAAAATGATGGATTGACTTTTGCTTTAAAATGAATAGGTATGAAACTCAAATCAGTTCAATATGTGGAATATTAGGAAGAATAAATACGAGTGTGTTCAGAATATTTATTGAATAATTAGAAAAAAATGGCATCTATAACTACCAAACCAAGCACATGAATTATTTGGGAAACTAGTAAAGAATTTAGAAACTGTAAAGAAAAGGAAGACATAATGTGGTATTTGCCTTCATGCCATTATGAAGCTCAGTGTGACGTCTTTCTTCACTTCTCTGCTCTAACAATCACACACTTCTTAGCAACATCTGAGTGAGTTGACAACATGTGTTTATTATTTTCAAACTCAACCTCAAAGTCTTAGATGAAATATTACATGCCTTTAAAAATGTATTAATTTGAGGAATGTATATATAGCTCAACATTCTTGTCATGTTGCTCATATGTATTGTTATGGAGTATTTTCTTTCCTCATTTTACATTCCATTTCCAGTTCCCACTCCCTCCCCACCTCATGCTTCTTCTGCTCCCCCATGATCCCAACCCCCATCAGTTTTTCAGAGAGGGTAAGTCTTCCCAAGGGAAGTCGACAAAGTCTAACGCATAGCTTTGAGGCAGAATCAAGGCCTTCCCCATTATATCTAGACTGAGCAAGATATCACAAAAGAAAATGAGTTCAAAAAAGACAATACAAGCAGTAGGGATAAATCCAGATCTTACAGTCAATGGGCCCACAGTCTTCCTAAGGGACACTACTGTTACCTACATCAAGAGGGCCTACTTTGGCCCTATGCTGGTTTCCACTGCTATCTGGTTGTTCCTTGATTTCCCATTAATTCGGGTAAAGCTGAGCCATCATGGTCTTGACTCCTTTGCTCATATTTTCTCTCCTTTTTCTCTTTGACTGGACTCTGGGAGCTCTGCCCAGTGTTCCACTGTGGATCTCTACTATGATGAAATTTAAGATAGTCATCAGTCAAACTACAGGGCAAGGCCTGTTCAGGCACCCTCTACATAATTGCTAAGGGTCTTAGGTGAGTTTATCCTTATGGGTTCCTGGGAATTTCTCTAGTGCCAGGTTTCTTGCTGGTCCTTCTATTGCTCCCTCAATCAAGATATCTTTCCTGGATATCCCTCTCCTTCCATGCCCCAATCTTGACCATCCAGTTCCTTCAAGTTCTCCCCCCCCCATTTGCCCTCTTCAACCCCTTCTGCTACCTCTTCTCCCCCCATCCCGATGCTCCCAATTTTTCTCAGGAGATCCTGTCTATTTTCCCTTCCCCTAGGGATTCATGTATGTTCCTCCTAGGGTTCTATGTTGCCCAGTTTCTCTGAGGTTGTGGACTATGGGTTTGATATCCTTTGTTTTATGTCTAATATCCACTTATGAGTGAGCACATCCCATGCTCAGGATGTTTTTTTCGATTTCCATCCATTTCAATATAAATTTCAAGATATCCTTGTTTTTAACGCTGAGAAATACTCCATTGTGTAAATGTACCACATTTTCTTTATCCATTCTTCAGTTAAGATACAGTGAGGATGTTTCCAGGATCTGGCTATTATGAATAACACTGCTATAAACATAGATAAGCAAATGTCCTTACAATATGATTGAGTATCATTTGGGTATATGCCCAAGAGTGGTATTGTTGGATTTTGAGGTAGATTGAATGCCAGTTTTCTGAAAAAATGTCATATTGATTTTCCAAATGACTGAACAAGTTTGCAGTCCAACTAACAATGGAGAAATGTTCCCCATCCTCTCCAGCATAAGCTACCATTGGTGTTTTGATCTTAGCCATTCTGACTGGTGTAAAATGGTACCTCAGAGTAATTTTAATTTGCATTTCCTTGAAAGCTAGGGACATTTGACATTTCCTAAGTGTCTTTGAGCCATTTGAGAGATTCTTCTGTTGAGAATTCTCTGTTTAAATATGTACTACATTTTTAATTGGATTATTTGGAATTTTGGTGTCTAGTTTCTAGAAATATTTATATATTTTGGAGATTAATCCTCTGTCTGATGTGGGGTTGGTAATGATCTTTTCCTATACAGTAGGCTGCCTTTTTTGTCTTATTGACTGTGTCCCTTACTTTACAGAATTTTTTCAATTTCAGGGGGTCCCATTTATTTATTGTTACTCTCAGTGACTGGGTTAGTGGTATTAAATTTAGGAAGTAGTCTCCTGTGTCCATTCATTGAAGACTACTGCCCACTTTATCTTCTATGGGCTTCAGTGTTGCTAGATTTATTTTGAGGTCTTTGATTCATTTGGACTTGAGTTTTGTGTATTAGTTCTTCTTTGAAGTTCTGATAGAATTCTGTACTGAAAGCATTGAGCCCTGGACTTTTTTCCTTTCTTTCTTTTCTATCTTCTTTCTTTCTTTCTTCTTTCTTTCTTTCTTCCTTCCTTCCTTTCTTTCTTTCTTTCTTCGTTTTGGTATTTTCATGATGTCCCAGAATTCCTGTTTATTTTGTGTTATAAATTTGTTGGATTTAACATTGTTTTGACCAATGAGTCTACTTCTTCTATCATATCTTCAATGTCTGAGATTTATGCTTGCATCTGTAGTTCCCATTCCTTTACCCAGATTTTCTATTACCAGCATTCCCTTGGTTTGAGTTTTCTTCATTGCCTCTATTTAAGTGTTTAAGTCTTGAACTTATTAAACTGTTTGCCTCACCAGTTTGGTTGGGTATTTTTGTTTTGTTTTATTGTTTTTTTAAAGAGATTTATTGATTTATTCTAATTTTGTGTTTGTCTTTTCCTTCATTTCTTCAAGGAAATTTTTCATATCTTCTTTAAGAGTCTTTATCTTCTTCATAAAGTTATATTTAAGGTCACTTTTTTTCTGCTTCTTCTGGAAAGATCATTAAAATGATCAGGTCTTCCTGTCATATGACCACTGGGTTTTGATGCTACCATGTTGCTTTTTAGGTTGTTGAATGAACTGTTGCAATGTTGCCTATCCATCTCTTGCTCTAATTGGTGCTGGTCATGTTGTTCCTTCTTGTTCTAATCCTTGCACTCAGTTTCTATCTCTCAGGGATCTCCCTTGGATCGATTGCAGCAGTTGCTGTCTGTGTCTTAGCAAGCCACTTTTCGTCCACTCCTTGCAGTGGCTGTTTCTCAGGAAATGCTGAAGTCTCCAGCAATGAATGTGGATAGGGGTGGAGTAGGACTTTTTAGTTACATGGTCTGATTGAAGGGGGGTGTTGGAGAAACCTGTCTCTAGGTGGCTTGCTTGCTGGTTGTCTAGTGGGGTTGAGGAAGATGGGAGAAGGAACCAGGCCCTTGCCCCAGTACCTAGGGCCCAGAGATTGAGGTGTCTAGTTAGGTGGATGATCACTTACCTCTTGGGCTGCTCTGTGCAGTCACAATCTCTGTGTCAGAGATCCTATGAGGTCACCGGGCATGGGTAGGTTTAGTGACAGAATGGGACTTGTAGCTTATAGGGCCTGATCAATGGGGGATGTTGGAGCAGCCTGTCTGCTGGAGGCTACTGAAGCTGAGGCAGATCGGGGAGGAGTCCAGGGCTTATGAAGAATTTTCCAAGATACAATAGACTAATACCACACAATTGAAAGTCAATAAAACTTGAGAATCAAAATGTATTTTGGTCTAAGGTGTTTGATTTTGTCATAAAAGAAGAAACCTATTTATTTATGTTACTTTTATATTCTCAAGCACAAATGCTGTTTAAATGAATATTAATAAAAGATCAGTTGTTTATTTGCATATATATATAAAAGAAATTATAATAGTGCATTTTCAAAATTTTTCTTAGATAATGGAAAGATTCCACCTCCAGATACACAACTATTTTTGAGTACTGTTGCCTGATTCCTTTTGAAATAACATAGAAATGTATCTAAATATGGTGTAGAATTATTTTATACTCCCAAGCCACAGGTGTTTCTATGTCTCTACTTCCAAACTGACAGCAGATTACTACTATGGAATGGAAATATTTGTTTGTCTTTATATTTGAATGACATATTTGATTTCTGCTCACTTATCTTGTCTCTTAGCTCCATTGAGTATTAAATGAGTACAAAATAGATGCAATTTTATATTCTCAGCTAGGCACAAATATTGTTTAGCCACATAATACCAGACTGCATGTATGTATACTCAATATACTGCTTGCAAATCATGTATCTGTGCGAGCCATTATATTTATGAGTATTTGTGTATGTATATGGCATATATACATACATAAACATGCATGCATATGCATTTCAGCTGTGAAGAAAGTATTTCTTCAACTATCACTCATGTCCTTCACAATATATTTGAGAGTTCTTTGGGGAAACCTTTTGAAATAATCATAAATATGGCACTCAGTGGTAAAAATTAAGTTCTGACTGATATTTTTGAAATGCATGTGATAGTGGAAAGTGCTAGATGATGCAATTGAAGGTACATGTACTTTACCAAACTTGATTTGGACTTTTGGCACTATGAAGTAATTGCTGTGTCATCTGGCTTCCAACATCAGTTTCCTCGTTCACAAATGAGAAAATGCAGGAAAACTCAGGGATGTATTGTACAGGTTGAGGAACCCTGAGAACATTCTGGGTAAGTCTACTAAGACTTTAAATAAATGTCTGTTAATAAACTGTCACGTATGTTAGAAGTGTCTGAGTGAACAGCACATGACAAAGATGCAAGATTTTTCTTGAGCTGGGGAGGATTTAAAAACATTTGGGGGGCAAGGAAAAGAATTTGCCCAAATTTAAGTGACGAATGAGACATGATAACTTTATAAAGATCATACAATGTATAGACTTTGACAAATACATAAGATTAAATACGAAGTTTAAATTCCCTCATGAGGGGCTCATCGATGTTATCAAAATGTGTCAGACAAGAAGTTCCCTGGAGCAGAACTATGTGGAGTGTTAAACAGACTTGGCTGTTCAAATAGAAATGCCCATACAAAATAGAAGGTCCATATAGTAGGTGAGGGCAAGAATTTTATCAGTATTTATTTTCTTTGACTTTTTTAATGCTGCAAATATTTTTAATTAAATTTATTTTTACAAAAAACAATCTTTTCTTAATTTACATACCTACCACAGTTCCCACTTCCGCCACTCCTCCAGATTCCTCCATCTTATCCCCACTCCAGCCCTCATCTACTCTTCAAAGAGGGTAAAACTTCCCAAGGGGAGTCAACAAAGTCTGTCACATAACTTTGAGGTAGGACCAAGGCCCTCCCCCCATATCTAGGCTGAGCAAAGAATCCCTCCAAAATGAATGGGCTCCAAAATGGCAGTTAAAACACTAGGAATAAATCCTGGTCCCCCAGTCACTGCCAAAACCACACAAAATGTCACCAATATTCAGTGGGCCTGGTTTGGTCCTATGCCAGTTCTCCTACTATCAAGCCAGATTCTGTAATCTCTCACTCATTCAGGTCAGGTCTTTCTGTGGATATCACCATAATGGTCTTGACCCCTTTGGTCATATTATTGTTCTTCCCTCTCTTGTACTTGTCTCTGGAAGCTCAGTCCAGCGCTCTGCTGTGGATCTCAGCATGTGCTTCCATAAGTTGCTGGATGAAGGTTCTATGATAAAAATTAAGGTAGTCATCATATATCAGTATTTCTTAAGTGAAAGAAACCCAATAAAACTGATACTTGCTTATTTTCATATGTATGTTGTTTTCATGTTAAATACTACTTTTAACAAGACACAATGTTTTCAATCAGGTTTTCAGAAAAAAAATCATTGTTACTTCATAAAACTAACCAATTTGTCAGATCTTTCTTCAATCTTTTTTTTCATACTGTGTTTCCTAAAGTAGAATAGATATAACTTTTATGCACTACACAGAAGATAGTCCCATAGGACTTTGGATACTTGACATCTGGTTTCCTACCAGAGTATTTCTCATGTAAAGAGTGACCAGTTTAAATGATTTCCCCCAATAAATCACGATTTGATTAGTATGAAACCTAGACCTTTAAGATCTAATATTCATTTAATACTCATCTATTACTTTATTCAACTCTGTATGTTCCAATGAATCTCCCTTTAAGTAAATCAATAAACATTTATCAAAAAAAAGCGAGGCAGGTCTAGAATGTCTCTAATGTGTTTTTTGTTTTAACTATCACTTTTTTTTTATAACTTTCAAAGGCAGCAGAATTCATAAAAAGTAATGAGTACCATTAGAATTCCATCACACTCCTGTCTTTTCAATGCCATTCCTAAGGTATTATTTCTGGGTACAAAGATATCCCCAGGGAAGGAAGTTAAGAGAGAAGAGAAGGTAAATTTAGCTGGCAGGATCAATCAGTGAGGATGTACTCTGTCACAATTAACTCAAACAGATTCACAAAATGTATAATTTATTATATATGTGGCAGGAGTGCAAATGAGAAATGGGTTCTGGATGGGTGGACTCAGCTCATCTCTATGTTCTGTGATTAGCACGGTCATCTTTCTTCTGGCTTCTCTAGTTGTGACACCTGTCTTTGATGAGCCTTTAATGTGATACAGCTCTTTGCTTAAATCCCATGCTCTGGTGAGATATACTATTCCTCTTAGGTTTTGGGAGCAAATATCAGAAAGATATAATTAAATCCTCATGAGTTACTTACACTTTTATGTATTTTCTAAGCAAATTTATTAACATATTAACTGTGTTCTTTGTTGTTTTATAGCAGACAGTCTTGAAGACAGAGATTTTATATCTCTATAATGAGGAAAGTCTCTGGTACTTTCTGACCATGATAAGAAAGGCAACACTTTACAAAAAAGTAGAGTTACTGGAAGATTGGCAGGAATAAGAGAGTCTCTACATTCAACATCTGTCTGTAGCTATAATAGATAGTATGATTAGCATCCATTGAGCCCCTTCAGCATAGCCCTTGTGATACTTTGAATAAAATTTAAGTTACCCTCATAAGCTAAAAAAAAAATGAGCTTATATTCGTGGTCCTAAGTGAATGGCACTATTTGAGAGAGATTAGGAGGTGTGACCTTGAAGACAGATACTTAAAAGAAATCCCACACTAGCTCAGAATTGAGTATAATAGAGGGTTATATATTTAGGGTATATTCAAGGATTATAGTCCTCATCTCAAACGGGGAACAGAAACTGAATCCCATAGCCAGAAGAGAGGCCGGACATGAGCTTAATATCAGCATATATAGTATAAAAGGCCATACCCAAGTGAGCGGGAAACTTCAAGGCTACTGGCTGTAAGAATTCCTATAGCAACTCCCCCTTTTGTTTAAATAAAAAAGTTCTAAGTCTAATACAAAATTATATACAATAAGAACAATTGTCAGGTATAAATATAGAATTACAACAAGCATAAACAATATCAAGCAAGAAACATGTGATAAATGTTTCAATAATTACCCTATCCTAATGAGTTTAAGTCTTGTATAATAAATAACTTGGCCAAGTCATGAGAGGAAAGTAAGTACAACTACCTAGTCTTCAACCACATGAAGACCTAAGAAGGGAAATAATATTACTTGAATAAGCAGAAAGTGCAATCAAGCAATTTCCAAAATGTGCAACAAATGATAGAGACAACTGGCCATTGGGCAATGACCCAAAATCTCATTTGCCACGTTGAAGCAATCAACTTTGGCTAAGGCCTAGAGTAATTGACAGACCATTTTAAAAGGCAGGAAATTTTTCAAAACTGTCTTATCCTGTCTTGGCAAGATTTGACAGTATTTTTTTTTCTTGTATCCTTCTTTTCCTGTCCGGACATCATGCATTTTGTCAGTTGTAGATGCATGGGCAGTTCCATGCCCAAAGGCCAGTTTTGAGAAGAAGAAAACAAGCTCCAATTGGAGTGTTTTGGTACTCAACATTCTCTCAGACAAAGATCAGTGCTGCCAGGGGCAATCATGTCTCACTTTTATAGGACCTTAACTTACTTAAATGCCATATTCTGCAGCTCTTTGAAATAGTTGAAGATTACCTATCTATGCAGAATACAATTTCTATGTATCTAAAGAACTTGATTAGTCTAACTACAAGTATGACAAACATGGATGAGTATTGACTTATAATTCTTAATACCTATATAACTTAAAGACTAAATCTTCATATTAGACTATTAAACAATCTTTAAACAATTGTGCAACAAACGAGGACAATGGCCTCAAAATGTAAACAATGTATAAGTATCTCAATTATATGTAGAAACATATATTGCAATATGGTGAGTATATTCTATAATTGTACCAATGTACAAAAGGTCTTAAGCAGAGGTAGAAGCATGCATGCATACAATGTGAAAAAATAAATTTGCATAGGTATACAAAAATTATAGACAAAATAAGAACATATACAATGTAATCTAAGTTTATATCAATATAGAAGAATCCATACCAATGTAAAAATGCCTATAAATAATAGCTCACAAGTATTCACTCCATTACTTACTATTATTACTAGTGTGAGTAAGCTCACACTAGTTTATTATCCCATCAATTTCCTCCTTTTTCAAAGAAATTCCTGAGATTATATAATTTTCCCCCAACTCTATAACAATTATAATCATCCCCTAAATGATGTTCCTAACCCTGTGGGCAAACTTTGTTGGGAAAAGGGACATCGTCTTCTAGAATTACTTCCAGTGGTCACCGGGGCCGTGTTAGTTCTATGGGATCCTGTGAAATTAAAATGATGGTTAAGTTCTAAGATTGCTGCATGGTATACTGCAAATAGTCTCTGAGTATTCAGTAGGGTTTTTCTGAAGTTCCTATTTGGAGTTCTGGCCAGAATTTGTAAAAAAGTTCACCATTTCACCTAACCAAGTTGGAACCATGTTGAGCAACTGGTACCCAAAACAGGTCTTATATATAGCAGTGCTATCGGCATCACAAAACAGGTGGAGTTGTTGTTGTGGGGCCTAATCTTCTTCCTGGAAACTTACAAGATTACTGCAAGAAAATTCATTGCTCATCATGGAAAATGTTTAACTTAAACATTACTTATGCAAATACATATTCAATGAAAGGTACGATAGAGACAAAAGTAGGTATGAAGAAAAGTAAAATTTATTTCTAAATTCTTTCTTTTTTCTGTCTCATACCGGAAAGCTCCTGACATGAGACAAAAACCCTGAAATTTTCTTTTAACAACATACTTGGATTTGGAGAAGGACAGAGCCATTGTCCAACTTCAAGCCAGCTTTGATTTTTAAGTGAATCATGACTATAATTCTATTTAGTATTTAGAGATTCTTACCCTCAGATGGCATGTCCTTGTAAGTGATAATTCTCTTTGCTTGGTGATTATATCTGGATAATTTTCTTTTCCTCTTTAGACATCTAGATTTCCAGGGTCTGTTAACTTTTTGAAGATGAGTATTTTCCTGCAAACACAAGAACTGTACCCTGCCCCAGCCCTTATAAGTTTTCCTTACTACCTGATTGGTTGTCATCTTTGTGGATGAGTTGTCATTTCTCTTTCTTAAGAGAATTCTCTTTTGCAAACTGAATCCTTATTAATTTTGATGGTATCCATAACTTTTCATCTCCTGTTGAAACAAGAGCAAAACCCCGTCCCCAACATAACACATCTCCTGCCTTCCATTGTGAAGTTAACACATCCTTGAAATACACGGGCTGAATTAATTTAGAAGGCTTTTCTATTATTCAATGTTTCTCTGCTGCTATTTTACTTATTTGTTTTATGAAAATTAAACACATTGGAGCACCGGACATAAATCTCTAGGTCCAAATCAGGAGCAGAAGGAGAGAGAACATGAGCAAGGAACTCAGGACCGCAAGGGGTGCACCCACACACTGAGACAATGGGGATGTTCTATTGGGAACTCACCAAGGCCAGCTGGCCTGGGGCTGAAAAAGCCTGGGATAAAGCCGGACTCTGAATATAGTGGACAATGAGGACTACTGAGAACTCAAGAACAATGGCAATGGGTTTCTGATCCTACTGCACGTACTGGCTTTGTGGGAGCCTAGGCAGTTTGGATGCTCAACTTACTAGACCTGGATGGAGGTGGGGGTTCCTTGGACTTACCACAGGGCAGGGAACCCTGATTGCTTTTCGGGCTGATGGGGGGGACCTAATTGGGGGAGGGGGGAGGGAAATGGGAGGCTCTGGGGGGGGGGAGACAGAAATCTTAATAAATAAATAAATTAAAATTAAAAAAAAGAACAATGTGGCTCTAGAAGCCACCAAAAAAAAAGAAGAGAAAATTAAAGGTTAATAAAGCATTAAGTAATCTATCTTTTTGGCAGACCATTGTATTAATGAACTGTGTCAGTAGTACTGCCTAATTATAAATTCAAATTTCAGTTCTTTCAATTTTTGAATAAATTCTAAAATTTCTATTTACACAAAACCTGAATTTTAAATTATTACTATTATTTAAGATGATTGCTAATTTTTCACTTACACTGACTCTTACAATCTTTCCTCCTACTCTCTTGCGGGCTTCCTTTCCAGAGGGGAGGAACGCGATTCAGACATCCAGTTTACACTCTATCATAATGTACAGCTGTGATCTCTGCCTCCTCTACTATCTGATGCTGAAGGAAGCTTCTTTAAGGAAGACTGGCCACCAGTAAAACATGATCTACTGAATGAACTAAGCAGAGGTGTCGCACTAGCTCAAACGTGGAGCCTGAATGGGTCTGCACCAGATCCTCTGTGTATGTTACAGCTGTTAGGTTGTATTTTCGTGGGACTAATAGCAGTGCAAGCAAGTGTGTCTTTTGCTCTTTTATTTTCTCTAGAGACTCAGTTACTCCTATTGTGTTGCCTTGTCGACCCACGATGTGAGGAATTTTGCCTGGTCCTATTGTACCTTGATTTGTTGTGGTTGTTTGTTGTCTATTAGAAGCCTACTCCTACCTGCAGGGAAATAGAGAGGGAGTGAATCTCGAGAGACAGGAGGTGAGGAGAGCTTGAAAAATTAGAGGGAGGGGAAACTGGGGTCAGGATGTATTTTATGAGAGAAAAAAAATCTATTTTCAATAATATATAAGGATAAAATAATTGGTAGTTTATAAAATTTTTTAAAACTATTACTAAATGACTTTGGTTTAACAATAGGAACTTTCTTGTAAATATAGAAAATTAATGTCATTTGACATAAAATTTATGATTTGAGTAAAGTAAGATAGAAAGTTGTTAACACAATAAACAGAATTACAGAAATAGTTTAACCACAATCCTCAAAAAAACATGATAAAAAGATTCTTTTCCAGAAAGAAAAACAAACTATACTAAACATTATAAAAAACAGTAATAAAAGAAGGTTATTAATGTTTCTATCTGACATTATTTTCAAAATAGTGTAAGATATTTTAAATGATTTTAATTGAAATAGAATCTCTCATCAATTTCCTGCCTCTTGCCCCTGCCAGCCTACCAGCTATCCTCCTACATGCTTCACCTTTCAAGTTGATAGCATCTTTTCCTTTAGTCGATACAGTTTTGTGTGTGAGTGTGTGGTGTATATGTGTGTGTTTATTTGTATTTCTATATGAATGTATTTGGAAAACAGGAGGTATTTCAAGTCAGTGGTTTTCAACCATCCTAATGTTACAATCCTTTACTATAATTCCTCACGTTTTTGTGACTTCCAACCATAAAATTATTTTTATTGTTACTTCATAACCATAATTTTACTATTGTTATGAATCATAATGTAAATCTGTTTTCTGATGGTCTTAGGTGACCCTTTTGAAAGGGTCATTTAACCCACCCCCAAGAGTATTGTGGTCAATATTTGAGAAACACTATTTTAAGGGAAAGGTTATCACATATGAAAATTACTACATAACCTTTGTATTTCTTTAGACCATACTGAAAAGTTGGTAACAGTTAAAAACTGGTATACCATTTTTTCAAAAAGATCGCTTGTGTATCTGTGTGTGCATATGCATGTGCATACACTGGTATGCGAGTGGCTATAGAATTTACAAGGAGCATCAGAATCCCTGGAATTAAGTCTGCTCATCAAGACTCTGGTCTTTGAGTAGAGAATTAGGAGCCCTAACAGCAGCGCCATGTATTCAGTCCTTCAAAAATTATAAATATTCAATAAACTTTCACTCAGAACCAGAAAGACAAGAAAACACTCTTGATATATCAGCAATACAAGGTTCAAATAAGGGGCTGGAGAGGCAACTCATCAGTTAAGAGTACACTCCTGCAGAGTGATCAGTTCCCAGCATGCCCATGGTGGCCTCCAGTCACCTGAAACTCCATTCTAAGGGGTGCGATGACTTCTTCTGGTTTCCCAGTCATGTAAAGGGAAAACATTCATCCACATGAAATTGAAGAAATGTCTCAAATAATAGTTCAAAGGAGCAGAAACAAACAAAATAATGCATCATTTGATACACATAAGGATAAATACAATCTCTTTGGCTCTATTTTGCTTTTATTTTTTAAATTTTTTAATTCTTTGGCATTCCTTTATATATATATATATATATATATATATATATATATATATATATATATATATATAATATTTACCAGAGCATCTCCTTCTATACCTAACCCCACTATCTTATGCTGCCCAGGTATTATTCTCTGGTTCTGCAGTATCACATAAAATCAAGAACTGTGAAAATGTCATCAATTATTGTCCAGTATTTGTCTGATATGTATGTGTGTGTGCATGTGAATCATCTGTCATTTGTGTGTTTGTCTGTCTGTCACTCTGTGTCTCCCCCCTCCTGTGAATGTGTGTGTGTGTGTGTGTGTGTGTGTGTGTGTGTGTGTGTGTTGATGTGAAATACAAGACTATTTTTAATTTCTGTGAAGAACTGAGTTGGAATTTTTCTGGGAGATTACATTAAATCTCTAGATTACTTTCAGTAGCATGGCCATTTGCATACTATTAATTCCAAAATCTTTTAAGTTCATGGGGGCATTACATCTTCTGATATCATCTTAATAATCTTTATTTGGCATCATAAAGTTTTTAACGTCAATTTTATTTCTGTAAACAAGTAATGAATGTGTTGACTCAGAAACTGAAAATACAGTATCATTTGCAATCACAATAATGAACAAAAAATGTTAGAAGTAAATCTAACACTAAATATTAGATACAAATCTAACACTACACTGTAGTTTTTATTTACAAATCATTCCAGTTCCTTGGTTATATTTATTTTAATGTATCTTTTTTTGGCTGTCATTAATAGGATTATTTCCCTGATTTCCTCCTGGGTATGTTTGTCATTTGTGTATAGGAACATTTTTGTACATTTTCTATGGTGATATTTTGCTAAATATGTTATAAAAATTGAACAATAGAAGTCAAATATAATGCCATTTAAAATATGAAATATCTAGTATGTATGAATTCATTGACACAAGATTCAGACTGATGGTGCCTCTTCAATTTGGGGTTTAGAGGATTTTATTTTACAAATATAATGATATTTCACCAATATGCTAGTAGAGAATTTTTAAAAAATATTTCATTAATTTTGACTAATTTCTGAGAAATCAATTTCCTTTCTTAAATGGAAATTAAATCAAGCTGATTTAAATATCATAAATATACATGAAATGTTTTACTTTTTCCTTTTTTTATTGATTTCATTGAGCTCTACATTTTTCTCTCCACCCTTTCCTTCCTCCGCCCTCCCCTTCTACTCTCTCACATGGTCCATATGCTCCCAATTTACTCAGGAGATCTCGTGTTTTTTTTACTTCCCATGTAGATTAGATCCATGTATGTCTTTCTTAGGGTCCTCGTTGTTCTCTAGTTTCTCTGGGATTGTGATTTGTATGCTGGTTTCTTTTGCTCTATGTTTAAAAACCACTTATGAGTGAGTATATGTGATAATAGTCTTTCTACGTCTGGGTTACCTTACTCAATATAATGTTTTCTAATTCCATCCATTTTCCTGTAAGAGTCATTTTTCCTGCCGGGTAGTACTCCATTGTATAAATGTACCACATTTTCCCTACCCATTCTTTGGTCAAGGGACATTTAGGTTGTTGGGATGTTTATTTTTAATGAACTTCTATTTTAAGAGAAAAATCTAAAACTTATAAATCACCAAAATTATCAAATGTTTATAAAGATTCAACATAAATAATTATTTCATCCCATTATGATGCATTAATGGCCACAGAAATACTTATGTTGAAATGATTAATTTTGATATGCAATTTTTACAACAATCAAAAAGCACTTTGATAACTACCCTTTTAAAAATCAGGATTTTATTCATAAAATAGAATCTTCATTAGAAAACAAAAATAATGTAAAATTTGATTGAACATTTTTTTTAAATTCAAACATAGTTGAATGTCTATTTTATCAGCATAAGGTTCATGATTGCAAAAATCTCACACTAACTTTTAATTTACAATTTTTACACTAAGAAAAATATAGTAATGTGAAATTTACATATTCCTGAATTTATATTATGTTACTAACAGAGAAAATTGTTCCAGTGGAAATCTGGAGACTTGTTTCTTTCATGTAGATGCTTACTTGATTTGACAGGGTACATATCACAAACAGGAAAATTTCAAATTCAAGATCATACTGCTAATTCTCTTGAAGTATTGCATAATGCTACTTTTGGGCAAAATTAAGCCATCTTCTGATCTTTCAAGGCAAGTAATCAAAAGAATTCAACTTCATTGGTGTTGATGATACATTTTTAATCAACACCAATTATCTTTGAAATGATAAAACTTTTTGATTTAAGGTTGTTTAGAGGCACTATTTTCTAACAAATATTGCTTCCTGACAAGAACTGCTATCTCTGTTTGAAATTTCTGTCCCCTGTCACCTTTGCAGTGTCAATTTCAAATGAAAAAAATAACCTTTACCTGTCTTGTTCAGGCATATTTTTTAGGGGTTGAAAGTTCAATTTTGACATATTCACTGAGGTAATTAATTTCACCTATGGCTTGTGATAATTATGCAGCATAAATATGAATGATGAACAGCTAAAAAAACCTTTTATGCTATTATTTAACTTTGATGGAAATGTCATTTTCGAAGTTAAAGATTCTCTTTGTCCTGTTTTACTTCCAAATATGCATATAATCTATTCAGACTAAACTCAAGACATTACGGAATAAAATACTATTGATGCTAAAGTGTGTTATTTGAGTTTATGTATTTTCTTCATAAAGTCTTTACAAAAAATGAGCTGTTTATTATAAGCATATCACTAGTCACAACAAAAAGTTTCTTTTATTATACATGATCAGGGAGATAAAAACCTACTGAATGAGACTGCATTGATGTTGAAATATTTTAAGTCATTGACATATTGTTGATGGTAATGTCAGATGCACCAATTGTAAGAAGTGTTTAGGCTTATATGAAGACGTAAATCATATGTATTTCCAATTTAATGTAGTATAAATTCTAATAATCACAAGTTATCTCACGATTCCCAAAAGAACAAAGAAAGATCCCATGTTCCCTGGTTCACCAGTGTTTTCCAAAGTTAAACAAGCTAAAAGGGATAATTGCCAAAGAAGTTCCACCCAGAGTTTTCTCTTCTACACAAGTCTTTCCACTATGAAAATCATCTATCTATCCTCATAAACACCTATTTACTTATGCAGTGACTTTTGACCTTGATCAACTATCAGGCCACAAATACAAACTAAAGATGAAAATAAGGACAGAATAAAATAGGCAAGACTCGTTTCCTATTGAAATTGAGATAAAATAACAGATGTTATATTCCAATAATAATGCTAATAAACAACATAAAATGTGTGCTATACCCTGAAAGTATATGATTAGTGAACAATAAACAGTAGCTTAGGGAGTAAGATGATACAACAAAGACTTCTGCATGGTGAGCCTTAATCGATATATGTATATCTTGAAATCTCAACAATATTCTGACGTAAATGCACAGCTGGAGTTTGTAGGGTTAACCTCAAAACAGGATCTTGGCCATCACCAATTTTGTTAATGATCTTTTCAGGATGGCAAGTGGCTTTCTCACTTAAAATATCATACAGTTTTGAAAAAAAATACTTAGAGAAGATTAAAATATCTTTTTATTTATTTTATTGAGCTCTACATAGAATATCTTAATGTTAAGTGTTTGTTAATGTGTTACAGGTAGGGCAAACTATCTGTACAAAAGAAATACACCTAAAAATGTGAAGATCATCAAAGAATTTCCTGTAATGGCTTTGCAGTTCCATTAAATTCAAATGAATAATAAGCAATAATTATAAGAAAGAATAGGTATTTAATATTTAGATGGCATGGAAAACGAGAAGGCACTGGGGATGTGTGAGGGCAACTGCTTGAATTTATTGAATCTGTTTTGAGTCTGAGAATCCCTTCTTACTTCAGTCCTGAAGTCGTGTTCTGTAATAAAAGGAGGGGTTTGAGATCGGTGAAGTGTTTCTATTCTTAGAAATAAAGGGTGATTATACGTAGTGACAGGGTTACCTTCATTGTGCAAGGGGACTGAAGGGCAAATTGTTAAAAAGAATACATGCTGGAAGCTTTGCAGACTAATTTATTATTTTTAAATGGTTTCATTAGTCACAGACATGAGCATATTATTTACACTTGAATAAACTTGCCCTTTTAAAATTGAGAAGGGAATTTGAATTCAAAAGGCTTTATTATATAAAACATTTTATTTCCAGTAAAATTATCTTATCCACCTATAGATTATATTCAGTTTTCCTGTGGCCTAATTTGGGATTTGGATAATTACGATGCTGATAATAATGATAATAATAATACTTTCTGCACTTTCTAAGTCGAAACAGATGGAAATAGAAAATCCAAGCTGCTGTTCAGCATATAATCACTATGCAAATATCCCGACAGCTTGTATGATTTTTCAAACTATTATCTCAAGAGCAACAAACCATTATATTGAAAAGCTGAGAGAGACAGCACAGTAAAAAGCTGTTATGCATAAGCTTGGGACCACTTATTGTTAATTCAACAGTGATAAAAATAAATCCACTATTTCTGAAGGATGGAAATCTGAAAAGAGACGTTCAGGGATTATGTTTATCAATAATTTCACAATAAGAGTTGAGCACGCATGTGTATTCATGTTGACATAGTGTACTCTGACTTCTCCCTTGCCATGTAATGATGTTACATCACAATTGTCTATTAAAATGTCTCTTGAACCCTTTTTCTTCTTTCCCATCTTTGTCTTCTCCATCAAGTTCCTTTTTCCAAAACAGGTTCATAGGCATTTTTATGCCTCTCTTAGTTTTCTTCTGCTGCTGGAATAAAACTATCTGGAAAGGGGAACTTAGGAGCTAAATTGATTATGTTATGCACAGTCCAGTTTATTACTCATTACTGAAGGGAACTCACAGAAGTCCAGGGAACAAGGGACCTACAATGGACAGATTATCTCTCATCCAGTAATATGACCAATATAACCCCACACAGATATGACCACAGGTCATCTGATCCACTGTCCTTCCAAACATTCCAGTATATTCTCTACTTTTTTTCTGAAACTGTTTTGCTTCACATAATTCCCTTCAACAGGACCTTCCTTGATTGACCACCTGCATTTCATCTAATATAACTAGTCAGCATGCTGTTCTGAACAGCAGTGCCTCTGGGAACTGGTCACCCCATACATCTGTATATAACAGAGTCAATGATTCTCATGTAGGTGTTATAGAACTTCTACTTTCTTAGGACCCCTTCTCCATAATACTTACTGAGGGGATCCCTGTAGGTTTGATCCACAAGGATTATTACTATTCATTTTAATTATGAAAGAGGAAATTCTAAAGTTATTTATGATGTTGACTAAAAAGGCTGAATAATTAAACTCAGAAAAGGTTTATAAGATTTTTAGAAGCAAATAATGGAAGACAATGTAAAACTTCTCAAAAGGTCAAAAGAAGCCACAGCTTCAAACCATAAAGCTTCAAGAAATATATGTTTAAGTAGTTCTCCCTTTCCACAGTAACTATTGCATCCTTGGTGTAACATGATTAATAAAAACCCAGAGGCAGAAATTGGGGTTTACCCAGAAGGTTAGAAGAGTAAAACAGCCAGCCACTGGCTCTTGCCTCTTCCTCACTCTGAAATGGCAATCCTACTTCAGAAACTCAGAATGAGCCTGTGTCTGAGAGCTGTCCTCTCCTGTTCCTCTCTGGTGCTGGGATTAAAGGCGTGTACCACTGCTACCCAATTCCTATGGCAAACTATTGTGTGTGGCTATTGGGATTAAAGGTGTGTGTCACCACTGCCTGGTCCGTACGGCTGATGAGTGTGGCTGTTTTACTCTTTGAACTTCAGGCAAGCTATATTTATTAAAATACAAGTGAAATGTCACTACAGTTGGAATCAACAGACAGTGATAAAAATTATTTTACAAAATAAATAACATCTAAACTCAATGTGTATTTTTATCCATAGAGCTATATATCCAACATTTATGCTATTATTAGATAGTATAAATAATCTCTAGGTGATTTTAGTATTATATAGGAGGATGTATAATAGGTATAGATGGTTGTTGCATTATTTAAATGAGAGATAAGTATTTGTGCATTTTGGTATTCATAGGCTTTTGGACTTCATAGCAAGAGGACTCCACACCATATGGAATAGATATGTACAGACAATCTAGACTTCTTACAATAGGATTATTTTGAAACTAGGATATTATATGCACTTTATTTGACCAAAATTGACTATAAATATATCATCAAGTGACTTTTGCTCTCAATCCTTTCTTATGCAACATTTCTTAGTGCATAACACTTCATGCTTCTTGATTTTAAAAGGAAGATTTAGAGTAGATAATATTAGCTAGGAGAATACACAAATTAATTATAGATGTCTTTTGAAAGATGAAATATTTTATTAAAAATGCCCAACTATCAAAACCAAATATACATAAAATATGAAATATTAAGTAATTGACCAAATTAACTTTTGAGAGCATTAATGGAGTTTGTTTCCTTTTTCTGGAAATGATGACTGGCTAAACATGCATCCAAGTATTACACAAACCCTTGCTTCAGTCTTATCCAAAGCTTTAAATATCTAAAAACTCTGAATATATTGATCAGAAATGTAAAAGACCAAACTCAGATTCAAATCTGAGCCTCGCAACACCTTTGCTCTGAGACTTTAATTGTCAGAATGTTCAACTGAAAGTATTCTATATAAAGCACAATAAGGGAACACATGGTCTATGAAACTGTGAAAAGCAACACACTTATTGTAAATATCTGTTGTATTATCATCTTTTCCTAATCTATTTCAAATGATCATTGGATTCCCAATTACTCCAGATTTTTATGTGACAAAATCAATTTTCCCACCTTTGAATTGAGGTGAGCCAGCAGAAGCTATGTCTGTGAAAATATCTTTCACAGTGTTTACACTCTCTTTATGTAACAAACGAATGAACTCTTATAAGAGTAGGAAATGAAAACTTATTAGAACTTAAGCATTCTTTGTAAAAAGTACAGAAATAACTCAATCTTTTGGGCTATGGGTCAATGATTGAAAACTGTAAACATTGCCCTTTAAAACAATTTGTGAAATAAGAAAAGAATTATGGAGCAGAGAAGAATTAGCATAGGTTAATATGAATCAAATATCCTGAAAGCCACACAGGAAGACAATATGAATAAAAGGTCACAACAGAAGATATGCATATAGCATTTTTTAAATGCCCTGATGAGGGAAGTTTTATGCTTCCTAAATGAACTTTGTAAAATGTCACAAAAAAACTTAAAACATGCCAAAAGCTCTCATGCCACGACAAAATAAGTAAAATAAAAATATATTACAGTAAGCATCAGACTAATAGTGAACTATTTTATTGAGTATTTTTGCATCAATGTTCATGAGTGAGATTAGTCTGCAATTCTCTTTGTTAGTTGTGTCTTGTGAGGTTTGCATATCAGGGTAACTGTAGCCTCATAAAAAGAGTTTGGCAATGTTCCTTCTGTTTCTGTTGTTTGGAAGAATTTAAGGAGTATTGTTATTAGTTCTTTGAAAATCTTGTAAACATATGTGTTTAAACCATCTGGTCTTGGGCTTTTTTTTGGGGGGGTAGACTTTTGATGGCTTTCTATTTTTTTTTTAGCAGTTATCGGTCTATTCAATTTGCTTATCAGGTCTTGATTTAATTTTGATAAATGACATTTATATAGAAAACTGTACATTTCCTTTAAGTTTTCCAATTTTGTTTAGCACAGGTTTATGAATTATCTGATTATTCCCTGGATTTCCTCTATGTCTATTGTTCACCCCCTCTCCCCTTTGCATTTCTGACTTTGTTAATTTGAATACTCTCTCTCTCTCTGCCAGAAAACAGTTTTTAATATCAAATAAAAAAGCATAGGTGACTAAAACACAAAAGGAGAACCCCTACTAGTTGGTATAGAAAATGACCAGTAAAAGTATGTTGCTTTGTGTGGTCTGACTTCCAGGCCCAAGCTCAGAGAAAATCAATAGTCAGCAAGTAAAATGTTAAAATGTATTATCTCTGGTTCAGTCTAGAAAATGGGATGCACTAGAAATGTTGATAAAGGCATGAATATCCCATGGCATTGGGAGGGATTGTCTAGGGGTTTCACAAAACAGTACTTAGCCAGGAAGCTCCTTTGTTACACAAACTCTACCCACTAGAAATGAACGAATAGCACAACATCTGGAATCTGGCTTTTTTCAGATACTCGCTCTGGTTCCTCTTGGGAATTTTTCTAAACCATAAATCCCATCATGGCAATCCTAAGGTGGAGGCCCTACTATGGCTCCATGTGCCATATGCTGCGTTTTCTGTGTACATACTTATTTACCTTCCAGAAGAAAGATTTTCAGAGTTTAAAATACCGACATTAAATTATCTTGTTGGGGGGAAAATGCTGATAAATATTGCATTGATATTATTACAGACAAATTAAGGGAACATACAATAACTCATTTTAAGATGCTTTAAAATTCATTGCCTGCTTGCCCCAATACCAACTTTGAAACGTGCTTGTGATGAACAGTTTTCTGTTCCTATATCACATACCTGAAATAGTTGTTTTCTGAAAGAAAAAAAAACCATTCATTTTGGCTCATAGATTCTCAGTTTAGTCCTATTGCCTATGGGATTTTGGCAAAGCACACCACAGCTGTCAAAGTGTGGAGAAGCAAAGTGTTCTGTTCCTGGCCAGAAGTCAAGAAGAAAAAAAAAGCTGGAGTTGTTTTTTATAATTAATTAATTTTATATTCCCATTGCAGTTTCCCCTCCCTCTTTCCTCCCAGTATCTCTCCCATACCCCCTCTATTTCCACCCCCCCCTCCAATTCACTTCTTCTTCTGTTTAGGAAAGGGCAGGTTTCCCATGAGGACCAACAAAACATGGCATATCAAGTTGCAGTAAGACTAAGCACCTCTCCTTGTATTAAGGCTGGACAAGGTGACCCAGTATGAAGAGTGGGTACAAAAAATATATCTAGTAAAAGAGTCAGACACAGCCTCTGTCCCCTCTGTTAGGAGTCCAGCAAGAAGACCAAGCTACAAAACTATAAGATACATGCAGATTGCCTAGGTTAGCCTCATACAGGCTCCCTAGTTTCAGTCTACGTGAACTCCTATGAGACAAAGTTAGTATTTTCTGAGTTTTCTTCTGGTGCTCTTTACCCCTCTGGCTCCTACAATCTTCCTTCACTCTTTCCAGGATTCCTCAAGCTCCACCTAGTTTGGCTATGGGTCTGGACCTGTTTTCCATCAGTTGTATGAAGCCTCTCTGATGAAAATTTGGCTAGCACCAACCTATGAGTATAGAGAATATTGTTAGGCATTATTACACTGACATTTTTACCGCATCCAGCTGTATTGGGTGGTTCTGGTGCCGAAATAACTGAAATCTTAATACCACCCTCCAGGACATGCTTCTGATGACCAAAGCCCTCTCTTTAGACACCATTCCCCAAGGTTTCCACTGCCTCCCAATAGAATGAAGTTGGTGACCTTGTTTCTAGCACATGGGTTTTATTATTATTATTATTATTATTATTATTATTATTATTATTATTATTATTATTATTATTATACAGTTGCTCTATCGTATACTATACTAATCCAACATACTTATTAATCAGCTCTTTTCTTCATTTGGTAGTTTTAATATGTCACACTTTCTTTTTTTTTTAAATCTGTAACTAACTTAAATTCACTTTTGAAGTTCATAGATATGGCTTACTCTGTTTCTAACAACATACTTTATCTTTTCATCTGCTAATTTGTGTGTGTGTGGTAATCAATAGTTTAATAAAAAGGATTTATTCCCTTACCACTTTTGGACTTCTTAAACGTAAATGTAGTAGAAACTATTTTATCTTCAGTTTCTAGAGAATTAAGGTAAAATAAATATTTGACAGGTATTTGTTGGATAAAAAAGCAAATCTGTTTCTTTGTTAGGTATTAAATTTCTGGTTTCTGGGTTCCTCTGTGCAAATGTGATGAGACCAATCAAACCAAATTAATAGATCTAGATTTAATAAACAGGGCAATGCAAAGCAGAGTGCCCCTGGGTGACTCTAAGGAAGTCATGAATAGAGAACATGAGAACATATGTAGCAGGTTTATGAGACAAGTCTTAAATAGCCATTAGGTACAGTTCTGGACATATCTGGCGGAGGAGCTGCTGATAGATGGCTTTCTGGAACTCCCTCCTCCCAGCTGAAGATTCCAAATATTCTTATTGTGTCTCTTTTTACACCTAGTTTTATCATTCTATGAGCAAAATAAAAATTGAGTATATCTAATTGAATTTTGAAGAGATTAACAGATGCCATTTATGTGCAAAAAAGAGTCTTGTGTGTTACTAGACAAAATGATAGTTGTGATAAATTTTAGAATATGCATGCTTAAACCAAATGAGTAGTAAGTGTGATATACACTATCTCCTGATAAGTACTATCTGAACCCATTTTCTCTCATATTTTCATGTTTCTATTTTATACTATTCTTTCACTGTGTTGGCTACATTATATCTCACTGGGAAGACCTATCAATTTTGAGAAATTGTGAGTCCATTGAAACAATAAGTAGTTGTAGCTATCCAGTGGCATGTACAACATAGATATTTGATGAAACATCTGTTTAATTTTGGTACATAGTGAAATCTAATTAACATGGTAGTAACATGGAAAATCAAATTAATATGATCTGGAATGACCTAGAAAATAAGCTATTGATATGGTTGTGAATAGGCAGAGTAGTTTAATTTGGGTAAGAAAACCCACCCACTGAAAACAACGTGTACTGGAAACTCAAAATAAGTGAAAAGAATAAATGAAGCTGAGGAAAAACTTGCATCTTCTTTTACTTCCTGACTGTGTCTGTAGTGACAAGCTACCATGTACTACCATGATGAACTAGATCCTGAAACTAGGAACAAGTTGAGCTCTTTCTCCCTTAAGTCATCTTTGTCAGGGTATTTTATCAAAAGGAGACAAATGAACAGTACAAATACCAAGAAATTATGACAGAGTTATTAATGTCTTTAATAAGATAGTAAAATGATCGTATTTAGTGTTCTTAAAAAAGTAGGAGAATAACAAAATTCTGAAAAATGATATTTTAGAAGCTGTTGGCACATTCTGAAAGAATATTACTTCACTTTGAAACACTAGTAATATACATTTAAATACCTCTGTCTTTTAGGAAGTCAGACAATGTTAAATTTTAAGTATCCAAAAGACAGTAAATGATCTCTTGCATTTTTATGTATATACCTTTAATCCCAAGAGAGACCAAGCTAAGCAGATTTCTGAGTTCGAGACCAGTCTAGTATATAGAATGACAGAATGAGTTAGGACAGTCAGGACTACAGAACTAAACAAAGAAACCCTGTCTCAAAAAAGCAAGAAAGCAAGAAAGGAAGGAAGGAAGGAAGGAAGGAAGGAAGGAAGGAAGGAAGGAAGGAAGGAAGGAAGAAAGAAAGAAAGAATCAAAAATAAAGGAAAGACACAGCTCTGCAGTTTTAATGGGCAGTAAAGGATTTGGGGAATTGTAATCATTGGCTATTTATCCCAATGGTTTTTATCTCCAAAAACATCAGTAATTTAGATGAAGCTGTCAGTTCAACATAGTTGAGATGCAGGAGGGGTTTAATTGAATGTCTGCTTGAATTATATTCAATTATATTGATGTTTCACTAATATGTGTTGCAATGAACACAAGAAAATCTCTCCTAAACTTGAAATTTTTTCCTATGTTGTTAAAAGCCTCTAGTTTAATTATCTTTAATTTAAAGTTGGGTTTTTAGGACTGCTGCTCATGAGTGCACATTGATTTTGCTTGCATTAAGGAAATTCGATTACCTTGAATCTTTTATATATATTTGTAAATCATGAATAGTGCTTTTTTGATGCTTAAGACTAATTATTTCCATGAATGCAAATGTCAGCAATATGAAAAGCCAGTTGCAGAATGGAACAAACAAACATGAGATACCATACCAGAAAATAGTTTGGAATTGCTGCATAGTCCTTTATGTCCTTTAAAATCTAATGCCTTTTGAAGTTGTGCACTGATGCGGAGAGTAGCTTGGAGTTTTTCTATGTGCTAAGCAATACAATTTGAGTTTGTTTCATCTTATTTCAAGTACTGTATCTGAATAGACACATAAACTCAAAAGTAAATGCTTGGCCACATCTATTTATGGGTTTGTTTTGTCAGTCTCACACAGAAAGTTAGTAATTGTCCTTAATTATTCTCTTTTAATTAAAGGAGAATGAGTTCAATAATGACATCAGAATGGTTATTAAATGAAGTAGTTTCCAAACACTTTCATGATCAATAATCAGCTATTTATAATAATTCCTAGTGTTTCTGAGTCAAATAAGGTGGCATATATAAAAAGCCTAGCATGTTATTAGATGCCTAGTGTGTACATATGATATGCTAATTAATATTTTCTTACCCCTATAAATACACATCAGGTATTTCTAAGCTGTATTAAGTTGACATTTCAAACCAAACATCACAGACATTGATACTTTGACTTTCCTCCCAAAATAAAATCTGTTAATTTTTATGTGTGGAAATATCTTAGTTCAGCTAAAACAATGAGGCAGATCATGTTTTAACACTGTAGTTTGAGATTAAAGCCAATAATATTTTAATAGAAAAAGCCAGAAACAAAACAAATAAGCTTAAAAGTCTTTTGAATTGCATTTTTATTGGGTAAGCAATCAAATAATAGTATCAAACAACGGAAAATGAAGTATCTTAATATATTCAATCTCTTTAGTTTCCAAGGAATTAATAATAAAACAATTGAAATACTATTGAATTATAATTCCTAACAATCATCTAAATATGTGTGTTTCTAATGTGCATAGATACTGATATCAGCAGAGATGCTTAGACATCCATGTGATTTATAACAAGTTCAAACGATAAATAGATAACCAAAGAGAAGATTATAGGGGTGGGAAACTATCAAACCGGGGTGTTTCGGCATGAACTCGCTGTGGTATGTGATTTCCATCTAGTGGCAGCTTTCTTGAATTGCAAATGCTCAGTTATCCATATGAGATTGAAGGGGTCTTTTTGGCCAGTTCAACCCATTTCCTTGATGTAATAAATGTTACAAAACATAAGAAATCAAGCAGCTATATACATGTATAGCAAACCGCTATCATGAACCAGTTACTTCCCAAATAGAATCAGCACAATCAGAAAGTACTTTTGATAGAAAAAAAGTAAAACTGAACTTACATTCTTTTAAAAGTCAGTTTAATTTGAATTAAGAGATAAATAACTGGATTTAGCTACTAAAAGTGCCAGAACTTAGATGTGGAATATAGTTTGTCAATATTAGAAGCTGCTTGGTTAATTGAGAAATAGTCAAAGCTGGAGACAAGAGATCCATTTCAATAGCATAAATCACTGGCTATGCAAATGTGTAATGCATTTTCCATTATTGTCAACTAAATCTGCACTTTAATGATTTCATTCAAGTGACTAATACATTCAGATTGCCTCTTTCTAAGTGGAAGAATAACAGTAGCTGGAGAGATAATCAGTCCTTAAGAACCCATGGTGGTCTTGAAACCACCCAAGTTCAATTTCTAGCGGCCACATCATTCTCAACCAACTGGTTCTTCAGCAGGGCTGCAAGATCTATCACTCCTCTCCCTTCCACAGGCAATGACACCTATGTACATAATCCCACTCTCAGACACTCTGCACACATAATTCAAAAACTGCAACATGGGCCAGGCGGTGGTGGCGCACGCCTTTAATCCCAGCACTCGGGAGGCAGAGGCAGGTGGATCTCTGTGAGTTCGAGGCCAGCCTGGTCTACAAGAGCTAGTGCCAGGACAGGCTCCAAAGCTACAGAGAAACCCTGTCTCAGAAAAACTAAAAAAAAAAATGCAACATGGAGTTTAATCAATGTGTAGAATGAGAACTTAAAGATATATAGTTATGAATCATGTAGTAAGAAGAACACAAATTGGATGGCGTTTGCAATAATTTGAGAGACATGAAGGCTTGCATTCAAATAGACAAAGAAAATAAAAGAAAGGAAAGAATCTTTCAAGTTTGTCACAAAAGATGAAAAATACTGTCTTATGTATTTGATGGAAAAAATAAAACCAGGCATCTCCAATATCTTGACCATGAACAAATATAACCAATGGTGATGATTTTCAAAAATACTGTAGAAATTAACGTAATTGTTTCCAACCCACATTGTAAGACACACTTAAGAAGATCTAACACGCTTAGATATTGCATAACCTTATTTACTAGAGTCTAAAAATTGTGTTTTCTAGGCTACAGTTTCAACACAATGGGGAATGTTTCCCGTGATACAAACGTTACAAGCATTTAAATAGAAAAATATAAAAAAATGTATGTTTACATGATATTTTTAAAATTACATATTTGTAGTTGCTAAGTAATGGTTTATTAGCTTGTAACCTGTGAAGGCTTGAACTTCTGCTTAACAACTAAGTTATCAGTGTGACCGGTTTATCACACCTGTCTAGTCCTCTGAAGATGAAGATGATGTGGAGGTGTTAGATGGCTTTGGAGTTGACACATTGGCACTGTTTCTGTCAGTTTATGCTCATTTTTTCACCATAGTACCTTTAATAAATTATTTCTTTTAGGAAGCAAAATTGGCAAATTTCAAATATGTTTTCAGTATATCTCATGGATTCTATAATTAACATTTGTGCTTACTTTTATTTTAAATGGGTCCTATTTGGGTAATAAATTATTTGTATTTTTTGACCAACACTTTTCAGGCAAAAATAATAGCAATTGTTTTATTTCCATGGATACTTTTTAAGACTAATGTTCTAAAATGTATAAAGTAGAGTCACACAAGTGACAAAGGTAATGTATTAGAAGATATTAAAGTATTTAAAATTCAAATGTCTAGTAATGGTGTTTCTTTATTAACTCGCAGATGGAAAGATGTCATGGTGGTTAGCTGTTACCACAATTTAAAGAAGGGTCGATCCAAACAATTTTCTATTTAGTCTGTGTATTAAAATAAAATGTTTCCAGATTCTGCTGTTGAACAAATTCTCTGAGTTCTTAAATGATTGTTGGTGAAATTTGTTGTCAATGTTTATCCTAAAGAAATTTTTAGTTCTAATTTGTCTAGATATTAATGAAGTTATAAAAATCACACATTCACTTTGTTAAGAACTCACAGATACCCTACATTGCTGAAGTCTATGCCTCCTATATCAGTAGAATTTAAGATTTGTATGCACACATATTCTGCCACCTTTGTATTATCACGTTGCCTGCAGTGTAGCTCTTTAAGAGAGATAAATTAACATAATTATGTAACAAAAATAACAATAGTCTCCAAATTGCATAAGGAAAAATACATAGAATTGTTTCAGGAGAAGACTTAACTAGTAATGTGTTGCACTTTGACCAACACTTTTCAGGCAGAAATAATAGCAATTGTTTTATTTCCATGGATACTTTTTAAGACTAATGTTCTAAAATGTATAAGGAAAAAAGGTGAATTTTTCAAAGAGTGGAATGGGCAGTGGGTCCACAATGACAGAACAGTCACAGTCATTTGGTACCCTGAGTGGCTAAAGACATATCATATGTACTAGACCATGAGTCCTTTAGCTAGGTCTTGGAGAATCACATTATGAAGAAAATGATGTGGGAGAATGTTCCATTCTGACAAAGAAATGAATTCATCCTTCTATTCTTCAATCTCTTCCTATGCCCATTGCCACTGCCAAAATCAGATGTGCACTGTGACCTGCTCAGGCAGTGCCAGCAGACAAGTCCCTTTGCCCCTGGCATGTTTGTTCTTTACTTAGAAGTCATTGATCTGGACTACTATTCAACAGTTCCTCTTTTCAACGTTCCCAGCCATAGTTCTGGTCTTACTCTTGTTCAGCCTCCTCCAAGCCTGACATCAATGCCTTAAAACTCTAAGATAAATAAAAATATATTATCTGTGTTATATCTAATCTACGTAAGACTACACCTAATTCACTGTCAGGAAAATGAAGACATAAATACAGATGAAAGATGCACACACCTGGTCGATGAAGAAGGAAGGGAAGTAATTCCTACTGTGAGAATGTCGAAACATCCATTGATCTTTTACTTGGCATTCAGATGTACCTCCTCATTATTCCTAAACTTCTTTATGTTTGCCCACTCCCATAGAAATGACTGTATTTTTTTTCAGGTCACAAACACTGACGATCTGATAAAAGACAGTAAAAATGATTTTGAAACATGGGCAAAGGTAGGAGATCAGAGAATATAAACAAAGCAGATGTGGTAAGGGAAAGACGAGAGCAGATGTTCCTCAAATGCCCACGTTTTTTAATGACATGTCCCCTTATAATGATTGCTTGCAACTCTGTTTGATGAATGGCAGTGTGTGTTTCATTTCTAACTGCATTGGTGATCTGTACTGACACTGTTCTGATGCATGTCTGTGAAACTAAGAATGCAAAGCAGAGCAAAGTGACAGGTGATGACAGAAGGAGGATACTTTGGAGCCCTACAGGGACGGGCATCTTTGAATAAGTGATATTTCAAATGAAACCTGAATGATGTGTGTGTGTGGGGTGAAGCTCTAAGAATGCTCAGTAAAGAACATTCCAGGCAGAAGAAATAACAAACCAAAGGTTTTGGACATGGGACTTATGTCTGTGGAACGGAATGTGAGTCAAAGTGGTGAGTTTTCATGTGACATAGATAAAGTTGATAAGATTTGGTCATCTAGGTCATGGTAAGGGTAAGTCCCTGGCATTTCATGCTAAATGTAATTAATGCATGTTCTTGCAGTCAGTAGAAAGTCCATGTTAAGAGCTAGGTTTTGAATATCCTACTTTAGACCTTTGTCCTCCAGCTTGTAGAAGAACAACAAATACTTGTGAACAAGGATATTGAAGGGGCAGGACCCTTCTTTTGATGAGAAGCAAAAAAAAAAAAAATATTCCATTGACAGAATGAAATGCCAGGAAACCTTTTTGAGAATGTTAAGTCTCAGTCACATTCTGGGCATCCATTTCCAAAGAGATTAAACCATTTTCTTATCTTTTCTTTTAAAAGGCTGTTTGGTTAGAAGTACCATGTCATGGCTTTCGTAGAAATTGGGTGGTGAAAGTGTTAAAGCAATCTTCGAATTTAGACACACAAATGCTGGCTCCATATTTTACTACATATGCTACCATCAGCATTCATCTGAATTCTTTGTGCCTCTATTTCTTCTCGTATTAAGTACAGGATTATAAATGTTTTCAAAACTACTTTTCAAGGATTAAATACATTAATCAACCTCAAGCTCCTGTACTAGGGACACATACATAATAATGAACAGCATTCGCTGTTTTTTATGAACATCCCTAAGCAACAGTGTCTTCTATCAAAAGATATTATAATACATTTCCATTCGATAGTTTTGGAAAAACATGCCTTTGCAGCTCATGTTTGTTAAGTATTTTCTTCGATTCTTAGCAGAGTCAGTCAACATACGATTGAAAGAGAAAAGCAAAACAAAGCAAAACAAAAAGACAGAAAGGAGGATGCTATAATCTGCTGAATTTGTCATTTTGGTTCTTTGCAGAATCCTTAATGTAATCATTTGAAGGCTGTCTGGTGTTTGAAGGAATTCTCCCTAGAATAATTCATGGCCTGTTGTTATATGATAAAACTTTTCCTGGGAAAAATGAGGACTACACAAAACTTAGGGAGGGCTGATGAGAAGCCAAGGACAATGGCACGGGGTTTTGATCCTACGTAATGTGCTGGCTTTCTGTGAGCCTAGCCAGTTTGGATGTTCACCTTCCTAGATATGGACGGAGCGGGGAGGACCTAGGACTTACCACAGGGCAGGGAACCCTGACTGCTCTTTGGACTGGAGAGGGAGGGGGAGAGGAGTGGAGGGAGGGGGAGAAGGGTGGGAGGAGGGGGAGGGAAATGGGAGGCTGGGAGGAGGTGGAAACTTGTTTTTTTTTTTTTCTCGTTTTCTCAATAAAAAAAAAAAAACCTTAGGGATCTCATGATAGAGCAAAGCATGAATATTACCAAAATTCATTTTGGCGAAATAATGAATTTTATTAGGGTTGTTTATAGAAATATGAGTGAGAGGTTCTTATAGGAGCAGAAATAATTCAAAAACAGCTGCATCACCAAAACCTATGCCAGCATGAGTTATAGCTCACAAAAGCTGGGGATCTGGAGCACACTAAACAACCCTTATGCCCCTGAACAGGTTGGAGAGTATCCTTTCCAAGTGACTCAATTAACCTAAACCTCTTCCAGGCAGCTCAGATTCTTCCAAGAAGCTGGTCTGGTCTCACGAGTCCTTGCAGTTTGTATTGTCTTACAGCAGTGGCCCTAGATCTTCATAATGTTGTGACCCTTTAATACAGTTCCTCATGTGTGGTGATCCCCAACCAGAAAATTATATATTGCTGCTACTTCATGGTTGTAATTTTGCTACCGTTATGAATCATAATGTATTTTTTTTAGATAGAGATTCACAAAAGAGGCAAGATTCACCAGTAGAAAACCACTGTTCTAGCGGGACTCTCGGTTATTGTTGGTTACTCTGAAAGGAAGTGTCCCAGTGAATCTGGTCAGATTTCAAAACTTCCTGAAGTTATTTTGAGTTGCTATAGGAGCTTCCATACAGGATGCAACTTAGATGAAACTATTACACAATTCCTGTCTGTGGGAATGATGGGCTATCACCAGGACCTACTGAATGGGTGGAAAGACTGATAGCGAGCACTTGCACTAGAGTACTGAGAAACACGTCTTCCAAATATGACAAGACTTTTGCATTTATGAACTCATAGCAGCTTTGGTTGCCTGCACCAGATCTGCAGAAAGATCTACATTACTAATATTCCAGCAATGTTGAGGGACGAGCTCATGAAGTTCTTCCTCCAGTTGAGGATTTATTGACAGTTGGTGGCTGCTATGGGAAGGAAGATCGTTTTTCTTTGTGGGTGTGGCTCTGATAGGTTGTCTGTTTTTGAGTGGATAGCAGCCCATCCATGCAAGTATGGGCAGCATTAATCAGTTATCTAAGAGACAGAGAGGACATGAAGTGGGGTGGGGACCATAGGGAGGAAATGGAAGGAGGAGCAAGGGTTGCTATGGTGAAAATACATTGAATACATGTAAAGAATGATAAAAAATAAAAGCATATAAGACTTTGCACTTTAAATTATACTAGTACATTAATTATCTCTCTAAATGTTAAATCATTTAATTATATGGCAGAACTAGAGGTATTAGACTATAAAAAGATGTATAGCCAATGTATATGTAAAAATATTGAACTTCTAAGCTTACCAATTAATGAAAGAAAATTATTCAATGATGAATTTGAAAACACCAGAAAAGTCATTGAATAATGCATATGTAAATCTTTTTCTATTTAAAAGGGTTTTTTCCATTTTACCTACTAACTACAGTTCCCTCTCCCCTCTACCCACTCCCTGCCTCCTTCCCATCATCCAACCCTCCTAACCACTCCTCAGAAAGGGTAAAGCCTCCCTTGGTGAGTCTACATTGCCTGACAAGTTGAGGCAGGATTAAGCCCTCCCCCTGTATCAAGGCTGAGAAAGTTATCCCTCCATAGGGAATGGGCTCCAAAGAGCCAGTTCATGCTTTTGAGATAAATCCTTCTCCCCCTACTAGTGGTTCTACAGACTGCCCAAGTCATACAATAGTCACCCACATTCAGAGGGCCAACTTTGGCCCTATGCAGGTTCCCCAGCTGTCAGTCCAGAGCCAGTGAGCTCCCACCAGCTCAGGTTAGCTGTCTCTGTGGGTTTCCCCATCATGATCTTGACCCCTTTGCTCATATAATCCTTCCTCCCTCTCTTCAACTGGACTCCAGGATGTTGGGCCAGTATTTAGCATCTGCTTCCATCAGTTACTGGGTGAAGGTTCTAAGATGACAATTAGGGTATTCACCAATCTAATTACAGGAGAAGGCCAGTTCAGATACACTCCCCACTATTGTTTGGTGTCTTAGCTGGGATCATCCTCGAGGATTCCTGGGGATATCCTTAGCAGTAGGTTTCTCCCTAACCCTATAATGGCTCCTTCTATCAAGATATCTCTTTCCTTGCCCCTCTCTCTGTCTGACTCTAACACAACATGCCAGTTCCCTCGCATTCTCCTTGCCCTCCCTGTCTCCCCTCCCCTCCCACCATGCTACCAATTCACTCAGGAGATCTTATCTGTTTCCGCTTTCCAGGGGCATCCATGGACATCTCTCTTAGGGGCCTCCTTGTTACCTAACTTCTCAGGGTATGTGAACTGTAGCCTGGTTATCCTTTTCTTTACATATAGTATCTACTTATGAGTGATTACAACCATGTTTCTTTTTCTGTGTCTGGGTTACCTCACTCAGGATGTTTTATTTTTCTAGTTACATCTATTTGCCTGCAAATTTCAAGATGTCATTTTTTTTCTGCTGAGTAATACTCCTTTGTGCAAACATAGCACATTTTCTTTATCCATTTTTCGGTTGAGTAACATATAGGTTGTTTCCATGTTCTGGCTATTGATAATAATGGACCATTGATCTGCTCCTGATAAGCCTCTCTGCTAAGACAGCAATCCAAATCAGACTAAATCAAACCAAGTTATAAAAAGTCCAGATTTAATGAATAAAACATTCCCTGATGATTTTCCAGCCCCTAGGAGGAGACGGGAAAGAAAAGCCAGAAAACCACGTGTCTGTTCTCTGGGGAACAGTTTAAATATCCTGTGGGAGTAGTCTTGAGCATCTCTGGTCAAGAAATCATTATTAGGTGGGCTTTCTGAGATATGGCAGGGTTTGCAGAGAGACGGTGGATGGGGCTTGGGGTGGAATTTTCACCAGAACATCCCAGATTCTTTGAGTATATGAAAGCTGGCTTACTGTGATCATGGGACGCTGTAGGGGAGGTGGGAGGCAGAAGTTGGTAGGCCCACACCCAGCAGTATGGTATGGGTGGAGAAGCATCCAACTGGAGACCTCAGTCATTTGTTTCTTTAGGAAACAGAAAAGGCAAGTCGCTAGAGGAAAAAATAGATTATTAACACTTGCCCTAGCTGTACTGACAAAGATGAATGTACTGAGGAGAAGAGCAGATAGGCCCTTTGTTACGACATCTTGAAAAATCAGTGGGTGGAGGGTTTCTGTTGCTGGGCAGACCAAGTATCCTGAATAGGTGCCCACTTGAGTCTGGAGAGTCAGTACCAGAATGGATGAACCAGGAGCTTGGCGACCAAAGTGTGGTGAGGATCACAGTAGAGGTTCCTGTCCATTAGGACGTGAAAGACCTAGGAACTAGCTGCTTAAGGAGTGTTTGTCCCCCTGGGAGAGTGGGGCAGGCAGGAATGACTAGGAAAGATTGAAAGAAGAATAGCCCTGCAACAATACAGGAAAAGTGACTGTGTTTTAAGTGAGAAGGAAAGGGTTCCATCTACCGCCATGACAGAAATTGGCGAGGATATTGTCGGATCTGAGTGTAATGTTAAAATAGATAAGCAGCTCCAGTAGAAAGTCAATGGACTTACCTGCTGCCTGCAGAGTTACCCTAGGCTCAGAAAGAGCAACGGAAGTCACCAGGTCCGGGCCCCATCAGTCCTCTTCCAGGCTGAGTAATTCAAAGGCTGGAAGGATCTCAAACCTGTCCTCCATGTCATGGCCTAGAGGACGAGCCCACACAGGGACATTCTGATTTCCAGTGTCCAGGTTGTTAGCAGGCAGACAAAGTATGACCTTGCAGGCTTAGGCTATACCGTGTGACCCATGGTCTCAGGCTGCATTTGAAGTAGGCTCCTGGTATAGTTCACTTGGGCTGAGTTCTGGCAGGATGGATCCTCATACCTGACTTCCCTTGCCCCCTTGTAGGCACTCCAGTAGCCTCAGGGAAGCTGCCAAGGTGTGGGCTTGGAGTGTAGCCTTCTGTTGCTGCTGAACCTGTCAGGAAAACTCGGCTGCCTCTTCTGCTGGGGCATTAAAAACTTTCAAAGCCATTTTCACCAATTCTTGTATGGGATAGGGGACCTTCAATTTTTTATATGTCATTTTAATATCTGGCACTGACTGAGAAAAGAAATGAATGGCCAAGACCATGGCTTCTGCTGGTCAGGCTGGGTCAAGTTCAGTATGCTGAACCATGGTCTGGTCTGCATGCTGTTTTGCTGCTGATTGAATTTAAGTTTCCTGTAAGCAGAGACTGCTTGTTCATTTCCTGGCTTCCCAAACCCAAGTAATAGTGCAGAAACTGTGTTAGTTACAAAACTGTTTGGCCAATAGCTCAGACATACTCCTGACTCTCTCTTGTATCTTAAATTAACCCATTTCTATTAATCTGTGTATCATCTCGAGGATGTCTCTCTCCTTTGAAGCTACATGGTGTCTCTCTGATTCAGTCCTCTCTCTCTCTCTCTCTCTCTCTCTCTCTCTCTCTCTCTCTCTCTCTCTCTCTCTCTCTTCAGATTTCCTGCCTGGCTTTACTCTGCTCAGCCCTTAGCTGAAACAGCTTTTATTCATTAACCAATAAAAGCAATACATATACAGGATGGCATCTCAGAACAGTTTTCTCCTTGGAAGTGAGAGTAGAGGACTGTATGAAACAAAGGGCATGCCAGATCAAATCATAGGCCTCGGATAGATAGCAAAATCCTTTATATAAACAGAAGGATTAACAGAAAAGGAGCTCAGCTGCTTTTCCATTTGTGAGAAGTCCTGAAGGGAGAAGGGAACATGGACTTGAACAATTCCATCAACTCCAGCTACGCATCAGAGAGGGCAGAGAAGGGTAGGGGTTAGGTGAAACCAGGTATAAGACTGGGCAGTATTCAAGGGAATTAGGCCAATGTATAGAAGGGTACAAGGAGGCAGGCTGTAACACAGAAAATAGGGAGAAGTGGTAAGAGGAAGGGGAGAAAAGGAAGGTGGGTAAGGAGATAGAAGTTGACCCTTGACCTTAGAGGGGTGTGGAGAGGCAAAGAAAGAGAGGAATGTGAAGAATGTTGGCAACTGAATGGAACACGTGGCCCACAAGGGAGGGAGGCATGGAGAGGCCAGTGTCAGGGCAGCAGCATCAGGATGAAACTTTCAGGGTCCCAGTTCCCAGATAGCCCCAATTTAAAAAGCATTTTTAAAAGGCAGCCCAAAATTGCCTTTGGGGATCTGGCTCTAAATTATAAGTGCCCATTTCAAAGTCTATGCTGGGACCTGAAACCTGGCGCAATGCATTCACTGTGGAAGTTTTGGGTCAAAAGTGGGGAGTGTGGGATATTCCCTTGAACGGAACATCTTCTGGAAAAGGGTTCCCATGGGACAAGGCAAGAGATCCTTGTACCTGTAAAGGATTGGGGACTTTTCATGGCCACATCTTTGACAGGACACCTTGAAAACCACAGAAGATCCTGGGTCTATAAAGCAATTACTTGAAAAGGACAACTTAGCCAGTCGAAAGCTGATCTTAGCCTGATGGAGAGCAGGTGAGGGGAGAAGGATGTTTTCCAACCAAGGGTCCACAGACAGGTAGGGGAGAAACAGCCCCTAGCTGGGATCTCAAGATGAAGTTTCTGCACCCTGATAAGCCTCTCAGCCAGCACAAGAATCCTTATCACACCAAATCAAACTGAGTTAGAAAAAAATCCAGGTTTAATGGATAAAATGTCCCTGGGTGATTTTCTAGGCCCCAGAGAGGAGAAAGAAAGACCATAAAATCACCAGTCTGTTTTCTCAGGAACACGTTAAATACCCTATGGGAGAGGTCTTGAGCATCTCTGGGGGAGGGGTCATCATTTGGGAGGCTTTATGAGATGTGGCAGGGTTTGGAGAGAAATGTGGGGGAACACTTGAGGCGGAGCTTCCACCAGAACATTCTAGACTGGGGTGAAGTTTCCACCAGAACAAATGTACTCCACATCCTCGACACCATAAAGTGTCATTGGTATTTTTGATCTTAGCCATTTGAGAAGTATAAGATGGTATCATCAAACTGAGGCAACCTCTTGCCCATGTGGGAGAGGCCTGCGTGGGGGGCTCATCCTGGAAATTGTGGTTCTCTAAAGCCTGCAGCTGTGGATTGATCTGCCGCTGCCGGTCTGCCCTGTGCAGCACCCGCCGCTGTCCAGGGTTCTGGGAACGAACTTGTCTCCTCGTCTGCATATGGGGTTTTCGGTGGCCTCGGGTTATGGCTTTTTTCCTCACAAAGTTATTTTTAAGAATTTTTTTTCTGCTTCATCTGTGTTGGGATGTTCAGGTCTCGCTGTTGTAGCACCACTAATTTCTGTTGGTGCCATATTGCTCTTGATTTTATTGAATATATTTTAACACTGCCTTCTACCCATAGAGGTCTGGAGTAATTACACGTACAGGTGTTGATTATTCCTCCAACTGATGCAGGTTGTATCTGTGCCTCAGTGGCCTCTTTTCCTCCAGTTCATGTAAGCAGATGTGTTTCTCCAATCTGTGCCCCTGGGTGTCTGATGCCTCTTAGGCTGGTGGTGGTGTGGCCTGGCTGCAGTAGTCTTGCCTGGTGAGAGTCTTGCTCTGGGGCTCTTCCTCTAATAGATAAAAGTGGGGGTTATGCCTCTGGGAATCTTCTTATACTGCTCTTGCTCCATTAGGTTGCAGGTGGGGGCTGTGCCCGTGAGACCCTCTGATGCAGCTGAGGATGGAAGTGGAGCAAGTTGTCTAGAGGCAGAAGACTTGCCTTCTACCAGCTGCTTGGGTTGTGCTGGGAGGGGCACAGGAGTAGCCCTTGAACCTAGGGTCTAAAGAGGGGGACTAGCCAGCAGGAGAGCAGCCACTCCCCTCATCCTTCAACAGTGCAGGTGGGGGCTGTCCCGCTAGGGCCCTCTGGTGCAGCTGGGAGTAGTGGTGGCGTGACCTAACTGCAGGAGACTTGCCTTCTGACGGCTGTTGGGGCTGCAACCAGTAGGGGAGGGGCCGTATATATAAATCTTAATAGAGTCAAGTCCTCTGCTCCAAATCATATGGTTTGAGGCTATATGAGTTGTAATAATACATAAAATAATAAATGTTTAAAAGAAAATAGATTTAAGGAGGCTAACCCATTGTTGTTTTTCAACTACTCAGATACAAATGTGAGCTCTATAGCAGGAGTTAAAACTGCTCCCCACCTCGGTTTCTTTCAAACCCTGTTTGCATACATGGCAGGAAGACTGTCAACTCTAATACTGACAGGTGTGAGGGATACTTTGAAATTCATAGCTGTGTAAGAAATTGGAGAATCATTAACCTCTGGTAATTAAAGGGCTGCACTATAAAAGAAAGAATGAACTGTTTTTATCTTTGTTTGAAAATACAACAAAAAACGAAAAGACTTTCTTTAAGCATAAGTAATTGCTCAAAATATTTGAAAGGTCAGACAGCAACCATTCTCACACTCTTTTTAAAAAGAGTTAATCCTGGAGTTATTTTGATGACTTGATTTTAATGGCTATTCTGTAGGAAACACTGTCTTGGGGTGTCTACTCACAATGGGGAATATTTTCCCTTAGACTTTGAAATGATTTTCTCTCATACAATTTTAAGTGTGACAAGTGACAGCAATCCCATTTTTTTCTTGGTGCAAAATTTGCATAGATAAATTCTATCCAAGCAAATTCATACATATGTCAATTGTAAAATATCTCAACATTCCAGAAATTATCTACTACAAGTTTAAAGGTCTTTATATGATACTTTCACCCACTAAGGTATAGTAGCAGGCTGCTTGTTGTTTCCCAGCCACTTAGCCCTGAAATAATCACACAGAAACTTTATTATTTAAGTCATTGCTTGGCCCATTAGCTCTAGCTTCTTATTGATTAACTCTTACACATTAATTTAACCTACCTCCATTAATCTGTGTATTGCCATGTGACAGTAGCTTACTGGCAAATTTTCAGCATGTCTGACTCTGGCTGTGGCTCCATGGCATCTCTCTGACTCCACCCTTCTTTCTTCCACCATTCAGCTTAATTTTCCCTGCCTAAGTTCTGCCCTGCTATAGGTCCAGAGCTGTTTCTTTATTCATTAATGGTAATCACAGCAAACAGAGGGGACTCCCACATCACTAAGGGATGGATGTTACTCAATAACCCTACCTTTAATAGTGCCGCAGCTCAATTATTTCCTAAAAAACAAAAATACTCTATAAGAAATAAAACCTTCTCACTGTTGTTCCAACCAATGATGAACCAGAGACATTTGTTAAAGGTTTAAGTTAAAATATTCAAAAACAGATATTTTATTTATATTCTCAGACAAATATGTACAAATATGAAAAATATCAATAAAAACAGATATTATCACCCAGTCTTTCATCAAATGCCCACAACTGTAATTAACTTGAAATAAATCTTTTGTAGACATAATAACAGAGAATCAATTTGAGAGTTATTTATTTTATTATATTATTAATCATATACAGAGACAAAGACTTGCTATTTTAATTTTTATGGCATTCAAGTTTATATTTGCCCTTTCACAAACTCATTTTGCTGAAATTATTTTGTTTCCCGATAAAGCTAACAAAAGACTCGTTGGTACATCACAATTTTTAATGATATCAGGACAAGTAGGTAAATAAAAATATCCAATATTAAGTTTGTCATCATCTAAATGCAAAGAGACACAACACAAGGAGAAATCAGGCTGTTGTTCCTCATTATTTACTTAACAGTTATTAATTATGATAATATATTTCACATTAAAGAATGAGAAATCTTGACAGCAGTGCCACAAATGGAAGAGACAAGCACGCATCTTAGCATATGAATGTATCCAATCTTACAATGGTACAAACATCATTAAGAGAACATAATTTTAATAATGAGATTATCAGTTTTAGTTTAAGAAATCATTACAAAATGTACAGAGCCCTCATAAACCCGAAAAAGAGTTTCTACTATTGTTAATATCTCTCATTATTAGGATGTGATTATTGCAAACACTGAAACAATATTAATGCAGACTTAACTGTACTCCACCCTGTAATCTCTTCCTCAGCTTTTATCTTGCTAATGTCTTTTCTTGATACCATTATACCTTCTGGGGGTCCATGGAACATTTAGTCATCATTTCCTTTTAGGTTCCTTCTGGACCTAGTAGAGTCTTATACATTCCTTACTATTGATGACAATTTTGAGGAGTTACTGCTTGGGTAATTAAAAAAAATGTTTATCTATCAGAAATGACTTACATGATTTTTTCCCATCTCACAATTAGATTGGCACTATGAATTTTGGGGAAGAAGTCCACTGAGGAAAATTATTTTCTCATTGCATTATATCCTATATATATGGTATGAGAATTATTTATTATTACCAATGCTGACCATGTACACTTGGAAACAATAAAACCACACCTTTTCATTACGAAGTTATCCATGCTATAGTCCCACTCACTCTGCCATCCCAAGCTGAATGGAATGAGGACTAACCCTCCTCCTACCTAAGAGTGGAATATGCCTATAAATCATGTGAAATTCCTCTCTGTGGAATATTTGCTTTTTCTCACTCCATTTAGTTACTTGTCTCTTGAATATTATTTGATGCCTTTGGTTTTGGTCAGGTGCTACTTATTTATTTAATTTTGTCAAAATTATTCTATAAATGGGCCTTTGAAGCTCTCTTGGTTGCCTTTTTGTGTTCCTTTTTTTTTTTAATTAAAGGCATTTGCTTTTACTTCTGGCTAACTAGATCATTTACTTATGATTTTAAGGGCTTCTAACACATTTTAGTTTATCCCAGAGTCATCCCTTTTCACCAAAATGCCTTTGTCCCCACTCTTAAATAATATTTTAAAGCAGAAGAATGAAAGCCAGGTGTGTGTATTGTCAGTAGGATGTCCTTGCTTCTTGGTCCTCTCATTGAAAGTAGAGAGATGCATGTGTCTGTTATTGACAGTATTTATCTATTTTCTGAATGCTGAAATATAGAACTTGAGACTTGTATTTTATAAAAATAAAACTTTTATTTTGGCAGCCACAGCCAGTATTTGCATTTATTTAAGATAAGGCTTCATATGGCCTCAACTCATGAAGACAGGCAAGTGTCTGGCTTTGCAAAAGCAAAGCATTAAGGGAAACTATTTTGAAGCAATCTACTCACAAAGTAAATTGTCAACTCCTGCAAAAAATGCTTTTATCTCTTTTAATTTTATTTTTGTATGTGTTAGGTACTTAGCATTTAACAGCCATGTATTCCTCTGTACCACATGTGCATAATGTTTTAGGAGGTCACATTCACTGGAACTGCAGCAACAGACAGTTGTGAGCTAGGGAGTGAACCTGAACTTCTGAAAGAGCAACCAGTGCTCTTAACTCCTAAGCTGTAGTTCTAGTTCCTCACTAATTTATTTTAATAAACTAATTTCTTAAAGATTCCACCATCCAACACTGCCTCAAAGTCAATCAAATATCAAAAGCATGTTCCACATGATACATAATTTATTTAAACCATAATATCATATATGTGTGCTAGCATGCACATAAACATAAGTACATACATACACACAAATTCATGATTCTGGGTACATATGCATGTATATGCATATAAATACATATATGTTTATATATGCCTCTATATGTAACCATCTCCACTGTATTTACCTAAATGTAAGTGGATCCTTATATTTTGCAGTCCAATTGTTAATATATGTGTAATTCTAACTTCTTCCTGATTTTATGTACAAATTCACACACTGAGATTGAAATTCCTCATCACCCCATTTAGATCCACTCTCCTTTCTGAAAATTTTCACTAAACAACAATAAAATCATCATAAAGGAGTGTTAAATTTGATGTGATGATTTTCTCAACTAGCATATAAAAATGAGTTTTCTGAGTGTCTAACATAAAGCACCCTTTTGCTATACTGTTCTCAGTAATGAGTAGACAATTGAAATCTGTTGTTTATAGCCCACGACAAGTACAAGAAGACTCACAGTCCACTCAGAACTTCTGTTGCAAATATGGTGTTTTTAGCTATGTCCACACATTGCAGCAGAATGGGAAAACCTACTAAATCTTCTTACAGTCATTAGACCCACTCATGAGAAAGGAGCACCCAACCCTATTTGTTAATATTATCACGTTGTGTATTATACTCAAGCATAGTACTTTCTGTTAACTTTTTGTTAATTTTCTGTTAACTTTTTGTTAACTTTCTGTTAACTTTTTGTTAAGGCCATAACATATGTATCGTTACAGTTTTGCTTATTATTTCTCTCTACTAACCTCCGGAGTTATTAAAAATCAGCCTTTTTTTATCCTTCCCATGTCAATGAGGCTATTCATATAGATATAATAGATAGACCTAATTTTTATCACATTCTATGGAACATCCATTATGGGTTTGTAAATGTAGGAAGAAAGCCAGGATGACAAATCTGGTGCTAGTGTTTTAGTTTTTGTTTTTGTATGGAAAAAAATCAATATATTGTAAAAATTTTATGCTTTTCCTACAAACAGATACAGTATTACATCTCATAATTTCCTCATCTTTTTCTCCCCTAGGCAGTTTGGATGCTCACCTTAGGAGACCTGGATAGAGGTGGGCGGTCCTTGGGCTTCCCAAGGTCAGGGAACCCTGATTGCTCTTCGAGCAGATGAGGGAGGGGGACTTGATTGGGGGAGGGGGAGGGAAATGGGAGGCTGTTGCGGGGAGGAGACAGAAATCCTTAATAAATAAATAAATTTAAAAAAAATTTCATTCATTTTACATACGAACCACAATTCCCCCTCCCTCCCCTACTACCTTTCGGCTATACACTTTTACATCCCACCCATTCCTCAGAGGGAGTAAGGCCTTCCATAGGGAATCAATGAAGCTTGGCATATCAAGTTGAAAAAGGACCAAGCCCTTCCCCCTGTAACAAGACTGAATAAGGTATCACACAATAAGGAATGGACTACAAAAAGCCAGTTCATGCTCTAGGGATAAAGCCAGGTCTCACTTCTAGGGATCTCATAAACAGAACAGGCCACACAAGTGTCACCACATTCAGAGGGCCTAGTTTGGTTCCATGCAGGTTTCTCAGCTATGAGTCCAGAGTACACGAGCTCCCATTAGCTCAGATCAGCTCTGTCTGTGGGTTTCCCCATCATGATCTTGACCATGCCAGTTCTCACATACTTTCTCCTCCCTTTTTCAACTGAACTCCAGGAGGTTGGCCCAAGGTTTGTTTGTGGATCTGTTTCTGATTCCATCACTTACTAGGTCAATTTTCTAATATGATAATTAGGGTAATCACCAATCTGATTACAGGAGGACAATTCAGACAGCCTCTCTACTAAGAGTCTTAATGGGGGCTATGCTTTGGATTCCTGGGAATTTCTCTAGTAGCAGGTTTCCCCCTAACCTCATAATGGCTCCCTCTATCAAGATATCTCTTTTTTCTCCCACTCTTTCCCTCCCCCAACCCAATTATCTGAATACCTCATGCTTTCATCCCCCATTCTCTTGCTAGAGATTTCTGTCCCACCTGGTCCCACAGCCATTTAGTCCCAAAGAAATACACAGAAGTCTACATTAATCATAAACTGGTTGGCCTATTAGCTCAGGCTTCTTACTAATTAATTCTTACATCTTAAATTAGCCAATCTGTCTTGTCTATGTTAGTCAAGTGGCTTGATACCTTTTATCAGTGAGGCATTCTCATCTTGCTTCCTCTGTGTCTGGGTTATGACTGCAGACTCATTCTTTACTCTTCCTAGAATTCTCCTGTTCTGGTCATTATGCCTCTACTTCCTGCCTAGCTACTGACCAATAAGTGTTTTATTAAAACAATACAATATAAGTTTCAGGGTACAAGATCATTGTCCAACAGCATCCATCCCTTCAGTTTACCCAAGAGATCTTATCTGTTTATCCTTCCTAGAGTGATCCTTGCAGGTCCCTCTGAGGTTGCTCCTTGTTACCTAGCTTCTTTGAGGCTGTGGATGGTGGCCTGGTTATTCTTTGCTTTATATGTAATATCCACTTATGAGTAAGTACATACCATGCTCTTCTTTTTGGGTCTGGTTACATCACTCAGGATGATTGTTTCTAGTTCCATCCATTTGCATACAAATTTCATGATGTCATTACTTTTCCTTGATGAGTAATACTCCATTGTGTATGTCTATCATGCACAAAACTCAAATCCAAGAGATCAAAGACCTCAACATAAATCCAGTTATAATGAACCTGATAGAAAAGAAAGTGGGAAGCAGCCTTGAACTCAATGACACAGGTGACCACTTCCTAAATACAACACCAGTAGCACAGACACTGAGAGCAATTATTAGTAAATGGGACCCCATAAATTGAGAAGCTCCTGTAATGGAAAGGACATGGTAAATAAGACAATACAGCAGCCTACAGAATGGGAGAAGATCTTCAGAAAACCCACATTTGACATAGGGCTGATCTCAACAATATATAAAAACTCAAGAAACTAGACACAAAAATAACAAATAATACAATTAAGAAGTGGGGTACAGATATGAACAGAGAACTTTCAACAGAAGAATCTCAAGGGGCAGAAAGACATTGAAGGAACTGTTCAAAATCCTTAGTCATCAGGTAAATGAAAATCAAAACAACTCTGAGATACCATCTTACATTTGTCAGAATTGCTAAGATTAAAAAAAAAACACTGATGACAGCTTATGTGTATGAGAGGATGTGTATTAAATAGAACACTCCTCCATGGCTGATGTGAGGACAATCATATACAGCCACTTTGGAAATCAGTATGGCAGCTTCTCAACAAATTCAAAATCAATCTACTTCTAGATCCAGCAATACATATTCTTGGGAATATACCCAAAGGATGCTCAATCATAACACAAAGATACTTGCTCAACTATGTTCATATCAGCATTATTCATAATAGTCTGAACCTGAAAACAGTCTATATGCCCCTCAACTGAAGAATGGAAAAAAAAGTGTGGTACATTTAACTAAATGAGACATGTTTTTATTCTCTTTGAGAAGTAAACACTAAAATTTGTGCTCTTTAACAACCTTCAAATACTTGGGATGGTAGAATGTTGTATATGAAAGAGTTAATCCAAATTGGTATTTGAATGCTGTTTCATCACTTTGCATTCTGAAAGCATGATTTATCAGAATAAGCAAGTAGGCCCTGAATATTTACTCTTATACCTTGCAGAAAAAAGGATAACACTGAGATAAAGGAAAAGCTTTTTTGCTTCCATAACTGTGCTACTGTTGAGGTAGCTGCGGGCTGCTTTCTGCTGCCCCAGCTCCAGTCCACCTGCTAGCTAATGCCCCAAAATAACACCACACAAATTGTATTCTTTTAAACACTGCTTGGCCCATTACTTCTCGGCTAACTCTCGCACCTGGACTAGCCCATTTCTAATAATGTGTGTAGCACCCCAAGGTGCGCTTACCAGGAAGATTCTAGCCTATGTCCATCCTGGGTCGGAGCTTCATCGCGTCTGCTTCAGAGAGCAGAGCTATCGAGTCTGAGCTCAATTCCTCTTCCTCCCAGCATTCTGTTCTGTTTACTCCACCCACCTATGTTCTAACCTATAAAATGGGCCAAGGCAGTTTCTTTATTAGCCAATGACCTTCCTCCATCATGCTACTTATTATAGATGTTATTCGTTTAATGTGGAAATTTGTTTTATGTTTAATGTGGTAACATATTTTTCCAAATTCATCACCTGTTGGACTATTGCAATTCAAAATGCATTTAATTCATCTTGCTGACAAGATCATGAAATACTTGCAGTAGACCACAGCTCACACAAATGATCTAGCACAAAGCCCATTTTAAAATAATGCTTGAGTGTCTTGTGTAATTTACTGTTACTTTACCTTATTTGGAAAATTGTGAGAAACTCACCATAAATTAAGGACTGGCATTAGTATCAAATAACTATCTCATTGATAACTTTTGAAATACATGAAGTAAACAAAGAAGACCCAAAGGCATCTGTGCAGTTGTCATCACCAACAGAATTAAGGGGTACTGTGAAGATCTTTATTAGTTTGTTACAGAACTGAGTGGTGATAAATCTTTCTCAAAATTCAGTGTCATTCAGTACAAAATACACGTTCTATAAAATACCCAACTCAATAAAATGGTGTTTTTTAAATTCAGTTTTCATTAACAACCTTAAACTGCATGCTATAATTATAATAATTGAAATTGCTTTCTTGTAAGTAAACTATTTTCAGAGTGCAGAGTAGATACCAGGAAAAGACAATGATCTATTATCTTTCATGTCTACAATTTGTCGAACAAGAAACTCTAAATTAAGAGCTTAGAAAACAACTTCATTGGTTTTTGAAATAATTAACTCTGGAAGTCATGGTCCAAGACCCTTTTTAGATTTAGATTTAAAGTGCTTTTTCTTATACTTGTCAAGTCTTGACATTTTATCATTTTGTATTTAAGGAAGTAGAGATTATTTCCCTTCCCTGAGCATTGAAGACAAACTGTGTATTCATGTTGGATTGCAAATAGCATTAAAAACAAACTTATTTTATCCATTATATTGGTCCTTCTTGAAAAATGATTGATGCACTATATAAGAAGAGGTATCTGGCTTAAGTACAATACCCTGCATATTTTTTGAAGTAAAAGATTAATGAGAAAATATTAGTAAATATTGCTGCTCATTCCTCTAATATAGTGATTCACAACCTTTCTAATGCTCTGACTCCTTATTATATTCTTTATGTTATGGTGACCACCAATCATAAATTATTTTATTCAAAACTATAATTTTGCTACTGTTATGAACCATAATGTGAATATCTGATAAGCAGATGGTCTTAGGCCATCCCTATGAAAGGATCATTCAATGCTCAGGTTGAGAACCACTGTTCCAATACATGGGATTTTCTAATAGAAAGTTTGTCTACCCAATCTTAAGAAAATTAAAGTTAGTTATTCCTCAGAAAACAGATATTTCTACTTTCATAATACTTTAAAGTATGAAGCAGTTTACTAAAGTTAATTTTATATGGAGAACTCTTTATATAAATATTGCATTTATATAATATGGACTATGTTTTATTTGATTTAATCACTGATAAACTCAAAGCATGAATAATGATATTAACCACATGGGAGGTGATAAATTCATATTAGTTAAGAGAATATCTCTTATTTTGGAATGTGATGTCTCTTCTGAGGGTCAAAAGCTGTGTCTTTAGTACCAGAGCAGACATTTGGTGAATGCCACTAGACTGAGAAGTTGAATGGTGGATTTTGAAATTATACCAGTATTAAAATGTTCGTAGTGGAAAAGATGAGCATAGTGGCAAATAATTAGAGCACTCCAGAGACTGAAGCAGTGGAATTGCGAATTATTAGCCAGCTTGAACTATAAAGAAAGAATCTGTACAAATATACAACCAAACAATAATTTCTTATTGGTAAAAGAGCATGACAAAATGGTTGACTCAGGAATGATATATTTTCTGTGTTATGTTGTTACATTCCTGATAATTAAAAAGAATCAATGTTTGTTAAATTTCTGATGATTTACAATGTGTATTTTTACCACTAAGTTTCCCAAAGATGAATGCACTTTCAACACTAGCTCAGCTATTATGACAGACAAACCAGAAGAAGATATTTATGATCCTTTGAAACACGAAATTTGCATGTTTCACTTGCATTCATTCTTCCCTTCAGTCAAAAATTTAGTATCACTATAAACAACCATTATAATTCTTACAAAAACTTCTTACAAACCTGAGAGTAGAAGACATCCTTGGAGGTGGAGCTGAGGTAACCTTGACATCTGGACACATTTGGCTATAGTGACGATGATAATGATGTTTGCTTTCAAAACTACGGTAATCCACGACAAAGCGTATTTTAAAGTGACATTATAGAGTTGTATAAGATAATGCACACATACTGGCATTTAATCATTTCTTAGTGATAAACTAATGTCATTAGTATGGGTATCATTGAGTTTACTGTTATCATACTTTTGATTTTGTTGTACCTATTTGGAGTACTTGTGGCATACAAGTCAGAAGGGCTGACATTCCTTTCTTTCTTGGTTTCTCTGTCATAGTCACATCGACCTTGACAAAGTGTCGTTGCTTTTCCTCTCTAATTCTCCTTTCATTTTTCTGTGCTGAGCTCAGATTGATAAGGAAATAGAATCACAGTTTAAGATAATGTTGATCCTAGAGAACACCCGAGATTGCTATTTTTTCCTGAAGAATTGATAGGGTGGAGTTCTAGAGGCACCACCTGATGTCTTTCTGAAGAAAAATTCAGGGGGTCGTGAAACCCAGACGTAAACCCCCAGAAAACTGCAAGTGTGCGGATCTGCCATCAAGAGGGGGACAGGTGATTCCTGAAGGTTAATATAATATGTTTTTTTCTAAACACAATCTTTCATTGTTTTATATTTCCTCAGTTATAACCTTCATTTTCATGCTAACTTTCCTTTCTTCTTTTCTCTTTTTTTTTCTTTTTTTTAAATTTTCCCTTAGGAAATATGAAGAAAACACCTTGTTGATGGGAAAAGTTCTCAGTCTTCTTGTCACCTTTGCTAGATGCTGATCTTCTCAATTTTGCTCCAAGGTACGATGCTGCAGAGAAGGCAGGTTGGGAGAATCTTCCTGATGATTAATGCCTTTCTGTTGCTAAAGACGAAAACTAAAATAATGCTAATTTTGAGAGTCAGTATTAGCATGCTCTAGCTTAGTTAACACCACTGCTATGTCCTCAGCCCCACTTAAACCAGGGAAGACAGTATTACGTACTTTGAGTTTCTTTCCTTTTGTATTTGTTTTTATTTACCGTCTTTTTCTTATACTACATTTTCATCCTATTCTTTCCCCCTCCTCCAACTTCTGTCAAGGGTAGTTTCCTTTTATAACCAACAATTTTAATTGGATCAATGCTCTTATTATAAGAATGGCTTGCTATAGACTTCTCTTGTTGTTTACAGAACTCCTGTTAGTTGACATAACACTATGCTCATAGTAATGGACTTAAGATTTAAAATATTATAAGGGCCATTGATGCCTTTTTCCTTTTTCTTTTTCAGCTATCTAAACTTGAAGACAACTTTGGAAAATTTCACAAAAATCCCAAGAAGTCATAAAATGAGGGGTGTTCTGACTTTTGACTGTAAAAATATAATGCTTAACTTTCTTGGAGAACATAGAAAGAATATGTAATTAAAAAATGTTATAGGATAGTTGCAGAAGGAGTAAAGAGGTATCAGAGCTTCCAAATTATTATCAATTATATTACATCCTAATAGACTCTGAAAATACAATGTTTTCATTAGTAAGACAATCTTAGAAGACGTTTAACAATAGCTAATCCCATAGGCTAACACATATAATAAAGGTGAAGAGCATTATATAATAAAATTTCATAAAATTTCACCCATGTGTTTTGTATACCAGCCTATTTTTAAGAGAAGGAATATAAACTGGAATTATCAAGTCACTCAGTTGATGAGCCTTTAATCACAAAATCAAATCAGCACTATTATGAATTATCATTTCTCAAAACTCAGTCTCCCGACAATTTTGGTTTTGAAAAATCTGCTCTTTCTTTGCTTCATTGTCTTTACTGATGCTGGGTAGTTGATATTATCTCTCTAGTCACCTTAGAAGAAAACTCACTCTGTGAACGTAGGAGTTCAAAAATGAATGTAAACATAAGAGGTATATTTGCAAGCTCAAAGTCTTGGCACACTCACTGAAGATTGCACAGGGCTGAAGATAGCACCATCCATTTCTGAGGAAGGTTGAATAAGGGGCCACATGTGAACACGTAGCATAAATCTGAGAAGGAGTTTCAGATTGGCAATTGTCACTTTTTATATGTCCTAATGACATGATCTAGCATAACCCTCTTTAAAAACTCTTGAGTTAGTTCAAAGTTTTTCAGTCAGTATTTATACATAACCATTCATATTTTCAGTTTCCATAAAGAAAATTTATGTCATAAGAAAGAAACTGCACAGTCCAGTGCATTCCCTTCCCTAAGTTCCATCCCTAGATGTTGGTCCTGTTACAGTTGACAATAGAAGGAGTCAAGAGGGTTGATACCAGAATTTCACAACATGTCAAGGTCTATTATATTTTATGTATTCTGGAATTATCTTATCAGTGACACATTTTAGAACTTATGCAAAATTTAAAGATCAAGTTGGTTTTATATACTAAAAATATTTAATGCCAGATATGAACTCATCCATATATTCTATGGGTATAAAGAGGGGTGTAAAAACTCTTTGTTGATCATTCAAGATGTCCTGCAGACACAACTCTTCACTTCCAACTCAGGAAGAAAGGGAACTTTAGAACAATAACAAAAATTGTGTTTTCATTTCCATGTTCCACATAATTTAGTACCCACTAATACGCAGTGTCTGAAGTTCAAAGCCCCAAGTATGATTTTGTTTATTTGTCTCACATTGTTTCCTATTCTTTATCTAAATAATTTTAAATAATAAAATTTGGAGAATGGAGAATTATGAAAATCACTGTCGTGTTTTATTATTCATATGCTTTAAAGGCAGCTATAATTGGTTAAAATTCTAGTTAGTTACTTGGTCTTTATAACACTATAAATGTAAATTTCACATTTCTGAACTTTCACTCCACATCCAGTGCTTATGAAATTGTATATATAACAAATGTTGATAATCTATTTTTTCTCAATCATGATATTGTTTTTCTGTACTGTTCAATTGTATAAGGAAAGATGAAATATGCCTTTAATGTACAAGAAACTTAATCAGACCCAGTGTTTGAATTCATATGTATATATATATGTATATATATAGTATTTATATTAGATATCATTCTGCATATTATATGACTTATATGATCTATGTAATCTTTGTTTTTGCAATTGTACTAAAACTTGCAAAAGTCTGAAATAGTAAACAAATATTCAATAAAAGAACTGAGATGTTAATAATTGATATTAGTAAATTCTTTTATGATAAACCGATGCTCCACACTTACTCTGACTCACTGTTTAACAAGCTTTTGATGTAGACACAGGCTATTTTTATTAGACTAAGTTTATGCCAGCTTAACTAAAGGACAAACATGAATTATAGAAATCCCTGTTTATAGCCTGTTGCTCTGGCTCCAGAATCCTTCCCCTATATCATTGTGTCTCCCAAAGAGAAAGTAAAGTGGTTCTTATGTAGCTTATTGTGAAATAAGTCAATTTATTGATTGATAAAACCTATAGTATGGTTTAGAACCCATTTGTTCTTCCACATGATGTACAAAGCTATTTTCTTGATGTCACTACTTTTGGACTGTGATAAATAGACACAAAAGACTACTATCAGTAATGGCAAAGATCGTCTTCTTTTTTATTCACAAGCTGTTTTGTTTCACAGTGACAGTTCTTGGAACAACTTTTACGGCAAGGTAGTTTCCTTGGTAACAAGGTGGTCTTCAAGTATATCACTCCCTAGAACAGTCTGTCCCATTAATGTATCTTGGCCTCATTCCATGTTTGAGCTTGCTGTCTCTGGTAATACACCACCATAGGCAATACTTCACCCTTACAAGCTTTTCTTTGACCCATTCAAAAGTGCATTAATTTTGATAGATTCTGGGTTCAAGCTCTATCTATTGTGTGGTTTCTAATTGATGCATTGTTTCTCTTTTTCTTGGTATTTTGTACAGTTAATTATATGTAACAGCGTAACTATGAATAAAATGTTCACAAAGCAGAAATATCAAAGTGTTCTCCCACATAAACGGTTGACCTCCTGATGGGTTTGAAATAGATGACTCATGAAGGTACAGGGCTCTTTAGATTTATCTTACTTTCCATGGTTGTAGATAATGGATCTGCATTTCTGTAATCGTGCAGGGACACACAGGATGTGAAAAGGCAGGAGAACAGCAAGAGGACTCAAGCACTGGAGCTTGCTCTGTGAGAGGAAAGGTCAGATTGCTAATGGGGCATTTACTGGACAGTTCTGCTTTCAGAATTGTTACTTCTCTACAAATGCACTCAAATTGATTTAGGCACTTTTCCCCACCATTGTGTCAGGGAGAAAGGCTACAAGAATACCCAATCGACTATTCTGGAAAACGTAGCACATGGTCTCCTAATGAGTTGAACTTCTGCTCTGATAATTGGGTCACTCTCCCTCACGTGGTCTCTCTAGTAAGCCCAAGAATCAACCCGAGAACAAGCTATCAGTCCCTCTCTTCTACTTAGTCACTGCTGGGCTGCATTTCCAGCCAGTTGCATAACTGGTTGGTGAAGTAGCTGTGATGTCGATAGAAGTGGTGTTAAGACAGAAAAGTCTAGATATCATTTATCACGGCATAGTGTCCAATGTTTCATTCCAGCGTTGTACCTCCTCCATCATAAATCCTTCTTACTTTGCCAGCTAACCTTACAGGAGCACAAGCAATAGTTAACATCACATAAGAAATGGACACAAGTGTTCAAGATGTTTGTTTTTAGGGAAAACTAATGCTGGAAACAACTTTTGACTGTAATTATACAATAATGTCTGTATCTGAAATGTTCAACACAATTCCCTCACCCTCCCTCCCTCCCAGCAAGATTGATTTCCGAAGCAAGTGTGTTAACCTTTATTTGTCTTTTGAGGTGTCCTTTATCATCTTAATTTAGTTATATGTTTCAAATTTATAGGTAACATTTATATTTCTAGTTTTTGATAATTTGTCTTGTGATATTAGCTTTATTTACTAATCTGCTATTAGATAAAAATATCATCTTAAATAGATTTATCTACAATTTCCCTTTAGTATACTTATTACACTGATTTTAGTTTAGCAGTTTATCAGGTTAGAATATTCATGCAAGATCAAACAGTAAATACTATCATTCTGCTCTTTTTTTTACAATGTTTCTCATCAAGCCAGATTCACTAGTCCATTTTCCCACTTTATTGAGGTTTTTATTTTTGTTATTATTTCTTGAAATGAAATATTGCTATGTATTAAGGCTTGCCTTGAACTTACTAATAGGCCAGGCTAGCCTCCAACTCTGAATCTTCCTCCCTCAGACTTATTAGCTCTGGTATTAAAGCATGTCATCACCCTCAGCTGTATTTAGTTTTTATTTATTTTATTTAAATTCTTTTGTGGAATTTGAGGTGACACTATTCCTTGGGAAACCTGAACAAATGTCTTGTCACTCCAGAGAGGGAACCAATGACTGATTAAAGTAACAGTAACAACAAAGCAATGCGTGACAGTGTTACATACAGGAGTATGAGTCAGAGATTACTCAGAGGAGTAGAGACAAATCAAAGACAAGTGATCACCAAAAGTTTAACCCAGGGTAAATAGAAAGCCCAAAACTCAGTGCTTGAGTGAGGTTCTAAAGCTATGAGTGAAATAAAAACTGAATAATGATGATGATGATGATGATGATGATGATGAAGCAAAGCGTTGGAAATCTCAGGAAGATCTAAAGGTTTGTGAATCCTTTTCACTTCCCTTAATTTTTACGCAAACTCGAGAAAGGTGAAATCTTAGGCATACGGTACATTGTGGGGATTTACTGAGACTCTTGAGCTGTATACTTCCTGAATCGTAAGGAGACTCCATTTAGAATTTGAGAGTCTTAAGTTCTTCCCTCCAGGTTAGAGCGTCATTTAGGAGGAAAATTCTACATAGTAAGGTCGGTTTCTACATGTCAACGGCTAATGTCTTCCTTGATCTTTCTCTTCTTTTATGTTGAGACATGGCCCACCACTAAACCTAAAGTTTCAGATTTGAGTAACCTGTCTGGCCTGGATGATCTGCATCAATCTCACTTCTTACTCTAACACTAGGATTGCAGTAACATGGTGCTGTTCCTGCCATGTTAAGTAATTCTGGGGTTAAGGACTTTGGTTAATATGTGCTTGTGACTAGCTGTCTCCACTAGCTCTCTCCATAGCCTGTTTTCTTTTTCCTTTTTTTTATTTGAAATTTGTTGGAGGCTACTGTTTCACCATACATAAAGTGGATTCATTTTAAATTTGTGATAGTCCTCCATTAGATTTTCTAGCATTCAAATTCAGGCATGAATCAACATGTTCAGCCCCAGTTGGTGTTTTTATAACCATTAATAATTAACTTCATTTTTTAAAAGTCTAAGTATTTTTAATGTTTTTATTGGAAAAGAAAAAAAGGGATAATTTATCTTCTGATTTACGTTTTTGTTTTGTTTTTTTTTTGTTTTGTTTTGTTTTTTTTTCCACAGAGAAGTCCTCTTTGGGAGCAACTTCCATCCTTCTTGTCTGATGAAGAGTGAAGGATTTATTTTCCTTTACTGTTGTATCTTTTTAAATCTCTATTTGAATTTGTTTCTGCCTATTTTTTAAATGCTTTGACTGTAATTTCCTCAATTCCTCCTTAATTATTTTTTTTTACATATTTTACTTTTCCAAAGTCCTTTCCTAGGTTTTATATTTTCTTTCTTCCATTCCTGTTTCTAAGGAAGTGTTTTCTGTAAGGCTTTTAGGAAATTACATGTTTACTTTGCTAAACAGTCTCCGTGCTTTATATTGTTTTCGTGTATTCTAAAGTTTTCCATTTCTTGAGGCTTTCAAATTATATCTTACCATTTCTCTCAGAAGTCTGGCAACCCTTGGCTCCATATTCACACTCACAAACCAAATAAAGTAAATGGTGACATTCAGCACTGTGTGGAGAGAGCTAGCTGGTGAGAGGAACTCATAGGTACTAGGTGTATGACAGGATCTAGTGCCGCATCTCTTCATTGTGGTTCTAATGCTTCAGGCAGGATTTTCCATAATTTTGGTCCTATGATGTTAACCTTGAGCTGACAGCATTCTGAAAGTACAGCAGGAAAGGGTAGCTATGTTAGTAATGGTTTGCCGATAGGCTGACATGGAACTTAATTTTTCGGTAAATCAAGACCTCCACCCAAGAAGAAATTTTGTCATTCAAACTCGCTTCATCTATGGAGAGGGAATACAGTGGGTGAAACTCAGAAATCACTTTGCTTCACTTGGAGACAGAAATCAGATTGAACTGCCTGGTACAAATGAAGCCAATCCTTTAGTCACTTTTAGCCTCACTCTGAGAAATAACTGGTGCTTCTTGTTCTTAGGTGTCATTGAAATTTTGTCCTCAAATTCTCAGGCTGCCTTACAAGATATACTATTGGTTTTTCTGAACATGTTGGTCTCTTTCCTGTCCTTTCTTTTGTGGAGAAACTAAAGATCAACTTTGTGTCCAATATACCTGAACTAAGAGTTACAATGGGGTCTCTACCATAAATATGTGAAAACTGGGAAAGCAGCATTCTAAGTCAACAGACAGAGTTTGTTTCACTAGATTATTCCAAGTGTCATCTCAAATGTGTTCATTTGCAAGCTGTGTTTAAAAGTAGCATTACCTATATGAATAGAGCCTTTTAAGTTGACTGATATAAATCACAGGATTATACTTTATGTTCAGTTCCTTATAATTTCTCATTAGATTTTGCTAGTGTGCTACTGTAATTTTAAATGGTTGTTATCGACCCTCATATAGTTCCCCCTTCTACTTCATTATTCCTTTTTTCCTAAATTCATTCTTTTCATCTTCATTCCTCTTAATATTTTGTGTGTAGTCACCATTATCTTTCTTTTTGTTATCTTTCCTGCTTACTACTGCAGTGACCTAGACTTTTACAAAAATCTGAACTATATAAGTTTGTCATCTAAATAAGAAGACCTTTTGTCTGACTTAAACCCACTGTTCCTTTTTAAACATTATATCTTATTTCTAGCCTTTCAAAGCATTGCAGTATTCTGTAAGCTATAAAGGTAAAGCAATGGTAAATAAATAAGTACAATGGAAATGAAATCTAAAATAAAGAGATAAGATATTATGTTTGCCTTGGAAATACTCTTAGGGAAAATATATAATTGAATTTACACATCTCTCAACAAATTGACATTTTCTACATTGCATAATTTGCTTCTTTATGTAATGTATAAGTTATTATGTGACTACTATGGGGAAGCACGATTAATAAAAACTCAGAGAGAGAAAGTGGGGTTCAATCTGCAGATCTGAAAAGCAAACCAGTCAATCACTGGCTCTTACCTCAATATCAATCTGAAATGGTAATCCTGCCTCCAGGAATCTAAGAATTAGACTGAGAGCTGTGTCCTCCTGTTTTATAGTCCTTTCTAGGGCTGGAATTAAAGCTTTATTTATTAAAATACAAGTAAAATGCCACTAAAACTATGATTGTGAAAATAAATTTCTTTTATAATAATTTTAGTTTCTTATTATAAACAACTATGGATATAATTTAGGAAATAATGTTATTTCAGCAATATAAGCAGGGAAAATTTCCAAGTTGACATCACACCACATTGGATTTGGGGTTCCCGTTTGAACCTTCATTGTAAACACAAACTCTACTTTATCAGAAATGAGATAAAATCCAGTACTTTGCTGTCAATGAAGGCCACAATGCCAGTCTTCAGAGAGTGGATTCAAACATTGATGTGGGCATACAACGTTGTTATAGTCCTCTTGGCTTCAGTCTGATTTCCAGAAAAACAGGGATTTGTCACTCGAGATATATGTAAGTGTACATGCAAAGCATTTCATAGTGATCTCATAGTGAACATTCAATGAACAGTTGCTAATATTATTAGAAAGCTATTCAATTACTTTTGACTAAAACAAATAAACTTTATCAATCACAAACAAAATTAATTAAGCAGATCAATTGAACAAAAGAAAACACCTAGGGAGGATAAGCTGTACTCAACACAGTCTCTAGATCAAATAAAATGTTTAACAATATGTGGTTGGGACTTTTCTCACTCTAAATGTTAAAACAGGGGGTTAGGAATGTGGAGTTTTCTAGTCAGTAACAATAGTTTTCATCTCAAATATTCAGAGAAGCCATTTAATTAAAAAAAATATTCTTGCCTTGCCTCTTATGTGCCCTGCTGTGTTTATCAACCATGCAGAAAAAAATACCTCCTTTTTTATGGTTGAATTCTTTCTTTCCACAGACGTTTCCACTGGGCCTGGGAGATGGGCAATTCTACTCGTGGACAGATGGTCTGAGAAGGAAAGACTGGCATGACTACGAAAGCATCCAGAAAGAGGCTTTGCGCTCAGGTATGAACTTCCGAGTAAGACCAAGTGCTGCTTTCACTTCAGCATTTCGTTTTTCACCTCAAAGCTCTCATGTCAGTTTTCTTGCTGCACGCAGTAAAGACGTCTGTCTTGTGGGAACACTGGGGATCAACAATGGACAGAAACAAAATGACTTGGAATTTCACAGACAAGGCAAATAACGAATGGCCTCTCCTTGGCTGCAGAAGAGGTCATTGAAAATGGCACCTCTATATTATCTTGTGTTTCCAAGCCTTTTAAAAATAACTCTATGGGTGATGTTGGGATTTATCAATGACACATGACCTGGATACATGAGCCAGATTCATACACTGGGATGAATTATATCTAGAGGGCAATGTAAGGCAACTCGGTCATGCCACAAGTTTTCAGCATTGTCATTGACTCTAGCAAGTCCACAAACTACAGCACCTGGAAATCTGAAGGGATGATACTTGGACTAATGGTTCAATAGACCAAGCTACGTTAGAATTTGTGTAGCATTCTAGCCAGGTGATATAGCTAACAGAAAGAAATGAAAAGAAAGTCCGTTAAATAAATTGAGTTTTGAAATGAAAATTTCAGAAGAATACATCAGTAGCAATCCAAGGAAGGGGACAGCGCACACCAGGCTGTCCCCATTCTATCACTCAGCCAAAGTAACTTTGCTCTTTCACAGGGAAGATGTCACAGAAATAGGGTAACTACTGTTTGGAAAGATATGCAAACCGCAGTGAAGTACTGCCCCTGGGTCAAGCTGGAAGCATAGCTATGACTACCCAGTAAGAGGTCGTTCTGGTCAACCTTCTACAAACTCAACACCTCAGTATAATTGCAGCTAGGGAGTTACATCATCCTGACATTGTGCAGGACTGTTCTGCATCAGGCAGGGCTGATATAATTATAGGTCTTTTCCCTCTTTTCTCATAGTCTTTTCTTTATTATCAAGCATAAACCACATCTCTATTTCATTAAGGCAACTCATCCCAAAGATAGCTCTTCTTTTAAGAGAACTGATTTTTCTTAGATCTCCTCTCCCCACCTTGACAGTAAGCCAATGAAAAAAAATCACAAAACTGCTTTCTTCACCACTTGCCTCACTTGTTAATCCTCTCATCTCCTATTTCCATCAGCCTTTGTCCACCTGTATTAATATGGCCATCTGTCCTTGATGCTTCAGACGCACAAGAGTTTTTGAAAATGTTTGCTTAACCTTGTCAACTGAATCTGTAACAAAATAATAATAATAAAATTATCAAAAATACTGAACAAAGGTTTAATACTAAATAAATTATTGGATTTCAGAATAATTTTGGTAGATATTCGCCAGAGTTTATATAACATTGTCTTTAATATTCAATTAACATAATGAACATTAATTAGCTAACACCATATAGAGCTTTTTAACATCCAGTTCTTCGCAATCTAACAGCCCCAATTCCTGACATCAAAAGCAATGCAATATTTGTATACAGAGAAATGACAGATCTATGGGAAAAAGACACAGCTAGTTTAAAGTTCTAACTTTTCCGTTTATGAGCTACATGGCAAAGCAATTTATATTTCTGATAGTCTACCTTGTAGAAATTTCATAATGATTAAATAATTGATCAAAATGATATATAAAATAAATATTTATCTGGGTATCAGCTAATAATAACTATTTTAAATTTTATATTATTTTTATTTTGTGTGTGCTTGTGTATGTGAGTGCAGTGCCAGTGGATGTCAGATGAGAATATCAAAACGCCTGAAGCAAAAGCATCCGTGAGATGCCCACATTGTCAGTGATCACTAATTCAGGTTTTCTGGAAGAGCAGCATGCACTCTTAAGTGTTTGGTCAACATTCCAGACTCCAAAAGTATAATATTAAATCACATTAATTACTTTCACATGAATGGTTATACCTTCAGTTTGTGTGAACAAATTTTGAATAAAAAAAAATCAATCACTTTCCCTTTATTTCTGTTTCATACCACAAATTTCATGGTTTATCTCTATATGGATCAATGACTGTTCAAACAACCTGAAAATGCAGTACTTTTTTAGTACAAATTAGTTGTGAGTAATTTTTTGTTTGATTGTTTGTTTGGTTGGTTGTTTTGTTTTGTTTTGTTTTGTTTTTGAGACATGCTTTCTCTGTAGCTTTGGAGCTCTGGAACTAGCTCTTGTAGACCAGGCTGGGCTTGAACTCACAGAGGTGCACACTTGTCTCTGCCTTCCAGGTGCTGGGATTAAAGGCCTTTGCCACCACCACCCAGTGAGTAACTTTTTTTAAAAAGAGTGACGAATGTAAGGCTGTTTAATGGCTCTCTGGAAGATACATCAATATATCGTAAATGAAAACATTTTAAATCATTCAGACAGACATGACTAGCTTCTCAAAATTCAATTAACATTTGTAAGTACCATATCCATGCCAAGGGAGCAATTGTGTCTCCTCTAAGACTGAAATTTAGTGTTTACTTTGTTACTTTTCTCCATAGTTATTACCTCTGTGTATTTACCCTAAAACTGTTTTTGCTTGTATTTAATTTGCAGTCTAATCAAGTCCACAGATTTTAATCCCATTTACAACTATTTTCTATATTAATCTGTCTCGATGTACAAAAGCATTCAGTACTGCTGATTTCTATAACATTCTATTTGAGGTCACGTGGATGTTTTGAATGTTTTAGTTATTATGTATAATCCTTCTATAAACACTTTTGTATACTCTTGTGCCAGAGACAATAGTTTCTGAAGAATATATCAAATAGCATATTTGTATGTTTAAGTAATTCATATCATTGGCCATAGTAAATCTTTCTCCAAAATTCTTATGGCAGTTTCCCTTCAGTCAATATGGACTGAATTTTCACTGTGCAAGGCCCAGTAAGCACTTCCTCCTCTAGTAGTTTAAACTGTAATGAATTTATACATAACAGTGTTATTTTAATGTTTTCTTTATTTCTTGGTCTTATTACTTTAGTTATTTCTGTCTTGTCACAAAACATGCTTGAAGCACCAACATAATTTTGATCAGCTGGTAGCAATGGCCTCCTTTGACCTTGTAAAATGTCTTCAATAGTAAATTAAAGATATGCATTCAAAGAAAATTTGAGAGAAATATACCATGATTTAAATCATTAGTGTTATGCTCACCTAAGTTCATTAAACAACATGTCACTTCAATGCTGATGAGGGACCCATTTCTGTCCTGACAGTCATTATTCTACATAATTGAACAAGATTGCCAGCCAAAAAGAATGGGAACATCAAATGCATTCATTTGGGAAAGGGTGGAACTACATTGCTTTCTGAAGGCAAATACAATAAAAAAGAAACAGAGGAAGGTATATTAAGAAAAAATATAATTCTGGTAAAATTAGAATGACTCCTGATCATTTTTATTGATGAATCATGCAGCTTAAGACATAATCTGACATTTGTTTTTAATGTTTATTGTTAATAGTTTTCTGAGATTTACACCTGGGTGGTGTATTCTCAAGAAGGGTCATAATGATGTATGTTGGCAGATAGTCAATTTTAAGTAACTACCAAAATTATACTAATCATTTATTACTAATCATTGAGTTAAAATTCAGTATTAATGAAATATTGCCTTTAATAAGCATTGTATAATTAGGAGAGGGTAAAATGAACTGAAAAGATTCTATTGAGGTGTTTCATTTATGTGTCTAAAAATAGAATTACACTTAGTTGAAACTATATTGAGTAAAATTCATCTAAGTAAAATTTACTTCAATCTTACAATCTGAAAATAGAAATGTAGTAGAAACATTTCAAGAGATTTATTAATCTGAAATCCATTTGTATTAAAATATAGATATTGCTATCTTTTATAAATAGTTCAATTGGGGGTGCAGATTTAGCACAATGTTAGAATACTTGTCTAGCAATCACAAAGTCCTAGGTTTGGTTCTCATAACAGAAAAATCAACTCAGTTTAGCTGCTTGTAAAACTTCCAGTATCTTTATTTAGAAATATCTACTTTCTGAGGGTAAAATGGCATGAGATACTCTTGTTTTCCTCATTAGTAAAGTATGGTTTGATGATCACACCGATCATAGTTATTTTAAATGTTAATTAAACTGTCCCATTAAAATGCATGAGCTGATCTCTAAGTGGTTTTTATATATTCATAATAGCCTTTAGTTCTGGTCCTATAAAACTATAACTTGAATTGACTGTCATAATTTTTCTTATGCATTCATATATAATCAATATAGACAAACCCTGGCAAACATTTTCAGTGTAGGTGGTGTATTAATTTGTGCTTCATATAGACCTCTCTCACTTTAGCATTTATATTATAGAATATTTTATGAAATTCTGCCTCATTTCAGGATTCCTCTAGTGTTGTATTTATGATTTATCAAACATCTCTTTCAATATGGTACACTTTTGATTATTGCAAATTGTTTCTGTCTGTAAGAGCACATATTTTGCAAAGGTCATATACTTAGATCATAATCCTTGATTATGAAAGAAGAATACTTTTCTTTTTGCTGTGGATGGAAAGATAGATTCTAATAAGAAATGCCCAAAGACAAACTGATGAATAGCTAGTAAAGCAAAGGATTGGAATCAACACAGACCAAGAAACCAAAGTTTAATTGGATATTTTGCCTGAAATTCATTTTGCAAAATTTTTCTGCTCTAATTATTTTTCCTAGCTTGAAACATTGCCTGAATTGCTAAGTGATAATGAAATATAAAACTCTATTTCCTAACAACAGACACAATGAAAATTTATATATCCATTGTATCTAAAATGTTTGTGTCAGCAGCAGTGACAAGAACAATTTGATACTTCATAAAGTTTGGTGCCATTGTTTAGCTTTATCTTTTAACGACAGAAGAGAGGCCATCTTTACACACAGTTACATACTTGTGTAGCATGTATAAGCCTCAGAAAAAGAGTAGGGTAATTGAAATTTGAGCTTGAATCTTTGATGATCTGGGCCATTTTATAAACGTCAGGACATTAAGAAAACATTGCAATTGCCTCATAATTCTGTAACAACCCAGAGACTCCCATGATTGAAGGGACCCATTCATTGGAACCCAGATTGCCACTAACGAATTGTATTATATTTCAGTCACAATTTCATAGAAATTCAAGTGATTACTTGGACTTTCTATCAAAATTCATATCCAAAGACTGGTGCAGTTTTGTCAGTAATGAGTTATGGAACCTTCTTGGACACACTTATTAATGAATGCAGAGAGAAAATATTTTTATCCACAAGGAGAGGCACAACACCAGCTCTTGAGATTAACATCAGAACCATACATTACAGTTTGACTTGATATTCTTTGCCTGAATAGCACCAAATCTTAGGCAGCATTCATACCAGATAAAAGAAACTTTTACTCTGACATTTTGTAACCACAGGCATGTGACTATGACTTGAATGCTCCTTAGGAATGCTAGAAACCAGGGCATGGATATTATTACTTGAATGAGAGATTTCTATTCCCCTAATTTGTATAATAAGTTTGCATTATTTATAAAGAATACTTTATATAATAATGGGAAAAACAAGGGTGAAGAGCTAATTTAATTTAGTGAAATGTTTGATGTGTTGGTATTAGATGAGTAGGGGAGCACAATGGAATTAGCATTCTCAAGTATTTAATAATGATGTGAATCTCTATGGTGACCAACTGAGCCTTAGGGACCCAACTTTATTATTGGATGAAAACTACTAGATTAATTTAGCAGGCAGTGGCCTACATAACAATCTAACAGAATATAGCAGTACATGTTAATTTGACTGTAGATATTATGATCCTGATCCATTGGTGAAAAAAGTATTTTTGTTATTAAAGAATCAAACCCATTAAAGAATCACTTGTAATTAAGGCAATAGGTTTGTGACTAGAAAATTGTAGATTCATATTTATTTTGTAATAATAAATAATTTTGTCAGCAAAACAAACTATCATTTCCCATATTCAGTACAATTATTTTTAATCCAAATCAAAAGCATTAAATTTACTATCCAAATTTGGGATATTACCATTACACTTTAGGATGAAGACCTAGCTTATTTTTTTACTATGTATTCCTTATTGTCTATACTTTTTAAAATTTATTTCTATATGTATGATGTTTTAACTATACAGAATGATTTCTTATATTAAATCCATATCACACAAACAAAAAAACACAGGACAAATATTAATGGTAATTTTACATAAAAAATAAGTTCAGTAAAGTTAAGGGAGATTATATATGTAAAATATACATATGTATGTATGTATGTATGTATATATATATATTATACTTCCCTGTGAAGTCAATACAAAGCCTACACTGTACATACAGTCCAGTGACAGCAGCAAAATCCTATATTGTTCATCCTTATCATCTCTTAATTACCTTCCTTCACCTCTGTTCTTGACACTTATATTGCATGTCAGCTGAATTTTACTGTCTCAACCAATTGCAGGTAACTTGAGAGCTTTTTCTCTTCTTTTTTTATAAAATTAAAAATTATATACCATATATTTTGATCCTATACCTCCCTACCTCCATGCCCACCCAACTTTATGTCCTCTCTATATATTAAAAATTACACAAACATATAAAACAAGAAACACACACATAGATTTCAAAAAAAAAAATCCCACAAAAATGTAAACCATGAAGCAAACGACCACTAAGACAAAAAAATTGCCCAAACAAATGGAAATGAGATGGAAGTCTATGAATAATACATTTGAGTTGTTGGCCACCTACTCTAGAGCAAAGCGTCTACCCTGAAATGTGCTCAGTGGACCCAGTGAGACTCCATTGGATAAAACTAATTTCCCTTTGCCCGCAGGTGTTAACTCTAGGTAGCTGCTTGGTTAGGAGTGAGAATCCATGTCCATTTCCCTTTCTCGATGCTGGAACCAAGCCTGGCTGGAACTTGTGTATGAGGCCACAGTCTCTGTATGTTTCATCTGTGCATCTGCCCTTTTGTGTCTGTAAGAAAATACAGGTTTCTTAAAGTCATCCACCATCTTGGCTCTTTAAACCCCTTCTATTACATGGATCTCTGAACCTTGAGAATGGAATTTGATGACGATAACCCAGTTAGGGATTCCAATGTAACATGAAGAACCATCAACAGTGACAACAAAACTCAGGTTTATGCTCTCTGCTACATTTAATAATTTCTATTCTCCATTCTCTGAAACTTTCCCATGTTTCTAGGCACTGGGGTTTTGATGGAACCTCAGCAAATATTGTGTCAGTTTTCTTTACAGTGTCAGCCTTCTTTACTCTGACCACAGCACTGACAATGAAAGTTTAATAACTACCTAGCCACACTGGTAACTGCTACAGGCTCTGAATTTCTACCTCTCCTCTCCAAATAGATTGTACCAGAAAGTTCCCCATGCAGGACTCCTAGGACCCTGGAGAGATGGGATACCTCCCTCTCCCACTTGGTGTTGTCATCCTTTCATTAAGCCTGCAGTTGTCTCTTATAGAAACCCTTAAAAATAGCACATTTAGTCAGTTTTCACAAAACTACTGAACTTTGCATTCTCAAACTGGAAGTCAGCATCAAATAAATAGTAACTTCATGCTCTTCAGCTTGTCTACCACCATGTAATCACCTTCTAGTGCAACTCCTGTTTGAGACACTATGACTTTCCATCAGAATAGACTGAAAATTTTCCAAAGCAATCAAATGAAACAAGCCCCCTTACATTTAAGATTTTTTGATCACAGCAACACCACAGCAACCAATAGAGAAGTTAATCCTATAAGATTTAAAATGAAAGTATGCAGTAAGGTTGAATTTCTAATATTAAATGTGAAAACAGGACATTGGTAGCCATTATTAAATATAGCTACATGATGTATTGGCTTAATGGAGCTTTCAAATAAACTAGCAACAAGAGAAAGACAATATTGGCATCTTATAAATACAAGTTAACCAAAGGATCTTTGCATTACAACGTGGTAGAAGTTTCTATAATGAGAAATAAACATTTTGCAAAAACAGCTTTCACTGATTGCACAAGATCTTAGCTACACAAATAACACACTCGTGATGAGACATTCATGTTGAAAAATGTCAAGAATAAGTGATAAAATTAGCAGAATTTACACTAATGAAGAGAATGCAGACTCCTTTTTTCTTTTTTCTCTAAGCTTGTAGAAGTTCACATACTTTTTCATTGTTTTTATTGACCTATAGATTTTCCTCTGCTCCAGTCCCTTTCTCTCCCTCCCCTTCTATCCTCTTCCATGATCCCCAAGCTCCTAATTTACTCATGAGACCTTGTCTTTCTCCTCTTCCCATGTAGATTAGATCCATGTGTGTCTCTATTATAATCCTCTTTGATGCCTATGTTCTCTGGAGTTATGAATTGTAGGCTGTTTTTCTTTCCTTTATGTCTAAAAGCTACTTATGAGTGAGTATATATTAAATTTGTCTCTCTGGGTCTGGGATACCTCACTAAATGTAATGTTTTCTAGATCCATCCATTTTGCCTGCAAATTTCAAGATATCATTATTTTTTTCCACAGTGTAGTACTCCATTGAGTAAATGTGCCACATTTTCTTTATCCATTCTTCATTCAAGGGGCATTTAGGTAGTTTTCAGGTTCTGGCTATTACAAATAATGCTGCTATGAACACAGCTGAGCACATGTCCTTGTGGTATGATTGAGTATCCATTGACTGTGTGCCGAAAGTGGTAGTGCTGGGTCTTGAGGTAGTTTGTTTCCTAATCTTCTGATCCTTAAAGACAGGCAAGGGTGGGACAATGTCACTGGTAAGTGCAGTATTAAATAATGTTAGAGTGGTTTTTCCAGGGATGTATTTCTTATAGTAGCAATAACTCACTGCCCCTCATTTGAAAATTTTGACTTTCCTGAATGTTCAGTTTGCTGCTGTGATGTAAACCCCGAGATCCATTGCCCTCATTCAGGATTTAACTGTTTTGCAATGACTCTTTAATAGATTCCACAGAATGTTTGCATTTTTAACAATTCAGATTAAAAACTTACCTTAATCAAGTTCCTTTTTTGACAATGTTTGATATTTATTTTGTTGTTTGTACTTCTTTTACATGATAATTAAATCATAACAGAGAAGAGAAAATGAAACTGAAAGGAGTGATAAGCCCCATAGATGCACATACAATATATGGTTCTTGTTTTCATTAGTATCCTTAAATATTTGGTGTGGTAGAAGACGAAAATATTTTGGATCTTAATTATTGATGTTGTTTATGGAAAAATGCATATAAAAGAGACTGTACCAAGTAATAAAGCATATTTCAGTTTCAAAAAGAGAAGTAATCTTTGCTTTTAATTATACATTCAGTAACCATTTTTTATTATTTTATTTATTTTTATAATTTTCCTTTTATTGAAAATAGATTCTTTTCTCATACCATATATCCCAACTAAACTTTCACTCTCTCAAATTCTAGTTTCATCCCACTTCATCCCTTCCAATCTCACTTTCTGTCTCTCATTAGAAAAGAACAGACTTCCAAAAAGTAACAACCAACCATTACAAGATAGAATATAATAAGTGTCTTAGTTAGGGCTTCTGTTGCTGTGAAGAGACAACATGACCACGGGAACTCTTATGAAGCAAAATCATTTCATTGCAGGGGTTTACATTTTCAGGGGGTTGATCAGTTATCATCACAGTAGTATGCAAGCAGACATGGTGCTGGAGAAATAGCTGAGAGTCTTACATCTTTACTCTCAGGCAACAGGAAGTGGTCTAACTTACTGGGCATGGCTTAAGCGTGAGACCTCAAAGCCACCTCCAAAGTGACGCATTCCTCCAACAAAATCACTCATACACCAACAAATCCACACCTCCTATTGGTGCCCCACCTCTGGGGACCATTTTCTCCCAAATTAAGACACTAAGATTTAAAAAAAAAAGCCACACATTGAAACTAGACAAGGCAAACCATCAAAAGGAAAAAGCCCCAAGAGCAGACACCAGTACGTACACTCAGGAGTTCCATAAGAATGCTAATAGGAAAGCTATAATCTATATTCATAGTATACCAGATTTCTGGTGTTTTGTATCAGGGTATTTTTAGATTTAATTTTTCTTCTATCATGCCTTCAATACCCGAGTTTCTGTCTTCATCTCTTGTATTCTGTTGGTAAAGCTTGCCTCTGTAGTTCCTGTTTAAATTCCTACATTTTTTATCTCTGAAGTTCCCTCAGTCTGGATTTCCCTTATTGGTTCTGTTTCCATGTATAGGTCTTTAACAGTTTTATTCAATTTTTTTTCAACTCCTTGTTTTTGTTTTCCTGTATTTCTTTGGAGGGTTTATTAATTTCTTCTTTAAGGACCTCTATCAAGTCCAGGTGGCTTTAAGGTCTTTTTCTTGTGCTTTGACTATGTTGGAATATTTTTGGCCTGCTGTGGTAGTATAGCTAGACCCTAGTGGAGACAAATGGCCCTGAATGTTATTTATTGTGCTCTTCCTGGCATCTAACCATCTGGTATTGGTATTATTATGAATATAAGTGCCGATTTCTGGATTTGGCTTTGTTGATCCAGTGTTTTGTTCCTTGGTTACTATTTCTTTTCTGGATTTTCATGCTTATGACTTCCCTAATATGAATTTTCCTTTGGACATTTCTCGGTGACTATGACCATTGGGAGATACAGGTATAATTTGTTTCTAGGTATTGGGAGCTGATACTTAGGGATGGAGATAGGCTAGGAATCTGAAGGGATTCACAGGAGGGAAGGGGACAGAGCCAGGATCTGCTTATTTCATCTCCTTGGAATGGGGAGCGGGCACTTAAGAGAGATCATTCCAGAAGCTCTCCTGGAAATGAGTCTGGGAGTGACTATAGAGGGACAAAAGGAGAGAGGAAGATCTACAGATTCCCTATCTGTGTTCTCGGCAGGTGTAGTCTGTGGTTTATCTGGGAATGCCTGCTGGAGTGGGGGCTGGGATAAAGTAACCAGGGAGGGGGAGGGATGTTGCAGAGGGAGTCTGTGAGATTGACAGACAATGTGGGCAAGGGGGAAGGAATTCTGCAGTGGGTATTTAGATGGAGAGTTTGCATGAGATTGAGGATTGATTTTGAAGGAGAGGAGGGAGTGGTGAAGGTTTACAATTAACTTACCTGCTTCCCAGATATGTCCAGCTGATGTGTTCAGAGGCTGGGATTTAGGGGTGAGTCTAGGGAAAGGTCAGGGGCAAGGTTTTGTAATGGGGTCAGTGTGGAAATCAGCCCTCTGGTTAGTAGTTGGTGATGCTGGACTTGGGGACTGAGCCAAAAGAATGAGTCAGTGTAGGGAGGCAAGCAGGGGAATATCTGCTGGATGACCAGGGGCCAGGGAAGGCTGCCATGGTATTCTGCTGCAATGCTGCGGATGCAACCAGGGAAGTAGATTTAACTGAGCAGAGAGAAATGCCAGAAACCATTTCTTTTCTTTTTTTTTCTGTTTTTCTTAAAGTATGCAATAACATTTGAAGTACTGGGACTTCCATGAATGTGTCCATATTCTTGACTAGCTATGGAAGTTATCCAGTCATTTTCTTAAAATAATTAAAAAATTGGTGACAAAAATTCAAACATAAGATAAATTAATTTGGTATTGCAATGTGTCTCCGAACAGCTGTGCTAAAGGCTCTTGTGGCCTTAATAATTTCGCGTTTTAAGCCATTGTTTAATGTCAAAAGAGACTGTAAGATTCCTTTTCCCCTAGAGAGTTAGTATTTCAAACAAAAAATTCTGCAAATATGCAATTACTCTAGCTCTGACAAAAGAGCTGAGAACACTGCTTAATTTAGTCCTCACCGGCTTGACAGCCCGTGCTACTTACTGCGATTGGAGTAAAGAGAATGCGGGTTAAGGGTGCATGAAAATAGTTTCCTTCCACTCATTTTTTTAATTATTTGAGTCGAAAGTAAGCAGAAGAATAATTAGTTAAGCCTGATCACTTGATCAAAAGAGTTCAAAATAATAGTGATTTCTCAATATATTAAGAGTATAAACAAAGTATTTTAAAATACACATGATTCTACTATGGGATAAAAGTAATCAATTATGGGCTTTTGCTCCACTAACAATATTTATTTAAGAGTATCAATTGTGTGTGTGTGTATTTGTAGGCACATGTGTGTTCACATGCATGCAGATGCTTGAGATTGACACTACATATCTTCCTCAATCACTAGCCATAGTTTTAGATACAAAACCTATTCTAACCCTGGAGTTGACAATTATGCGAGACAATCTGGTCGGCATGTCTCAGGCTTCTTCTTTTCCCTGATTTCTCTTGTTGGTGCTGGGATTACAGGCAAACATGGTGACACCCATGTTTACACTAAAGTTATAAACTTGGGTCATAATGATTTCATGGCAAGTATTTATCTTACCGAGAAATCTCCTGAGCCCCCATACTGGGTATTTCTAATAGCTAGTGCCTCTTCTTTTCTCCTTCTCCACTTTTCTACTTTTGCCTATTTAATTATCTTATTTCTAGTCTCATCATGTATACACATACAAATCTATATTGATACAAATCTATGAACACCTAAAAACTGCTTGGAAAATATTTGTCAACTCTTGACAGTGACTACATATCTAATAATTGTACTTCCTAAAATTTTTTACATTAATCATTTTTAAATAATAAATATATTTCATCTGTATTGTGAATTAAAGGTTAAATAAAGCAGAATCTTAATTTATTGAGGAATAGTGAAGAGATAATAAGCAGTATGTGTATTTAACTAATATTCTACCACCTGTTACTTGTAGGAATTGTGTCAATCCAGAGAAATTTATCACATACTCCTCTGGTTCTGTGAATGTATATATGCATGAAAACTATTTTACAAACACTGAATTAATAATGGATATGTAAATTATCCAGATGCTATCATTTGACAATACGTCAAGGCCATTTTATTAAAGAGTTTGCAGCTTCCTAAAATGTTACCCATTTCCCATAATTTCTCTGAACTGACTAAGGGTTCATTTTACTCTTTACTAATTTGTTTCTTACGCAAAGCCTCTTCATCAACCAAGACTACCATTTATTCCAGTAACCATGTTATACTTTTGTCCCTCCATTACTACGTGGTGCTACCTTCCAGTTCAGGCGTCCACTCTTCTACATCTGGAAACTTACAGTATCCGTTTCACTCATCTCTTTCATTTTTTGTCTCTGCATTCCTTTGCCCACAGAGTCATCATAAGGTTGTTAATTTTTGCTATATTTGTGTGTATGTGTGTGTGTGTAGACAGTGGATGGGGAGGTCAGATCCATATGGATCTGAAGGAAAGAGCTCAGGTAGCAGGGCTGTCAAGAAGCACACTTTATCCACTAAACCTTCTTGCCAGCCCCAGACAGACATTTTCAAACCATAGTTAACCCATGGTTTGACCCCAACATACACATAAGTCATTTAAATTAACAGGTCATGTCATAAATTTTTGTGTAAGACCCAATTCTTTTTATCCGACTTGAGTCCCTATGACATCTGAGCCTCTCACTTTTCTGTCCTGATTTACTCCTCTGGCCACGGATGACTACACTCTACACAGCTCATGACCTCTCACTAACCCTTGGACCAATTCAGAATATTTCCTAGTCCTTCTCTCCAATCCATTTCTGCCTTGTCATATAAATTAAAAACATTCTTTCACTATTGCATATTTCTCTACAGAGCACTTAATACCTCAAGTGAGAATAAATTGATAAAACCATTTAACACACACACCCCTTTCTGAAATTTACTCCCTGATAGCTGTGGCCTGTTTGTTGCATTCATTGCTATGGTCCTGAGTAGGGAATACCTTCTTATGATGAAGTGTGCAAAACAGTTTTTCCCACACTATACTGTGACACTGTAAAATTAAAGAGCTTTGCCATTTGACACTGATTAGTTTTCTTGTGGCTGGTAAATAGTGAATGGTGTCAGTATAACAAAGCAGCTATATCTGTTTGTTCACACATCTTTACGTAGATTAATATTGTAAAAGATTAAAGCAAGCTTTCTCAAATTAAACAGAAAGTAGAGCAATACAGGAAGTTTATAATTAAAAAGTATAATCTTAAAGCAAAATTCCCCTTTGTTTATAAAGCATTTTGTTGATTGGCAACAAGGACTGCCTTGGTTTGCACCAAGAGAACTGGCAATCAACTGTAAATTGGTCAATGTACCCTCTTCAAACTTAAAAATGATTTACTACAAGGTCTGCACCACTGGATCTCAACCTTCCTAATATTACCGACCTATAATATAGTTCTTAAAGTTGGGAAGACTCCCAAACACAATTTTTTTTTGCTATTTGATAACTGTAATTTTCTACTGTTATGAGTCATAATGCGAATATTTTTGGAGATAGAGGTTGGCCAAAAGGGTTGTGACCCGTGGGTTGAGAACCTGTGGTGTGCACCATTACTTGCTCTTTAGTTTACGTAAAGCATATCTTTATATAGTGAATGACTTTACACATGCACATCTTAAACAAGGAAGCATGAAGTACAAGATTTGGCTGAAAATCGACTGTTTCTATATACAAACAGGTGATGGCAACTGGATTTTTATTGAGAATGTTACCTCTCTATTTAGTGGCCTCAGTATAAGGTTCCACAGGTTTGGCATGGTCTTTCACACCTCTGCTGTTCCCTGTTTATTAGGTTGATTTGCAGAAAGCAGAAATGTTTAGTAATATACATTTGATACATCAACACAAATGTTAAACTTAATATTATTCATTTGTAAGATATTGACTATTCCAGGCTCAGTATAGGAATTGGGAAAAAAAACAGTAAAGCAGAAATTTAGCCCCATTAAGTAATCTTGCAGAAGCTCCATGGCTTCTCCTCGACTCTGACTCTTTTCTCCCAGCATTCAGTTTAGTTTTCCCCACCTACATCTACTCTACCCTATCATTGGCTCAAGACAGTTTCTTTATTAACCAATGGTATTCACAGACTACAGAGGGGAATTCCACATCACTCCCCCTTCTCTGTTTAAATAAAAAGGAAGGTTCTAACTTTAACATAGTAAAATTACATATAACAAAACAGATATCAAGCAAGAATTACAGTTACAATATTTGAATCTATGTTTTATTCACAGCATATGCTACTGGCTGTAGGAATTCCTACAGCAAACAGCCTATATGGCTTGGGGATTTCCATGGGACACCTTTGGCCAACAACTCAAATAGTTACAACCCAGTCCTCCTAGCAGACGCTCTGATGAGGACAGAGAGCCAGTTGAAACTCAACTCTCATTAATGACTGATTTCCTTCAAATGATTTAGGAATTTTCCTCTGAACTATGTGTCCATACCATCCCTCAAGTGTCCTTCAATTCTAACTGTCTCTCCCTCAATTCCTTCCTTCAAACCAGTCTCCCCTCCTCCTCCCTGTCCATGTCCCCATCAGCCTCCAGACAATTCATAAAGTCACAACTGTCTTAGTTACTGTTTCTGTAAAGCTACAAAATGACCAAGGCAACTCCTATAAAAGAAAGCATCAAATTGGGGTCTTTCCAACATGTTCATAGGATTAACCCATGATCATAAAAATGACCATTTGTCAGAAGTTGATCATTAGCTGTGGTTTTACAGCCTGATCTACAGGCATTGGGCAATGAGAAAATTAGACTGTTCCTAGTATGAGTGAAATCTCTAGCTCACCCCTAGGGACACACCTCCTCCAACAAGGCCACACTTCCTAATCTTTCCCAAACTTTCTATTCATTGGAAATCAGACATATATTTTATTATAAGGTGTTTCTTTCTTACACTTAAATGTCCTAGTTTAAAAACCCCATCCCAAACTAAAAAGTAGCTCCAATTTATAACCAGTAATGAAGGAAAATTTTGTTCTTTCTAAAGCAGTCTGTCTTAATTAGGGTTTTATTGCTTTGAAGTGACACCATGACCACAGCAACTCTTATAAAAGAAAACATTGAACTGGAGCTGGCTTACAGTTGAGGTTTAGTTCATTATCATCATGTCAAGAAGCATGGCTTCTTGCAGGCAGACTTGGTACTGGAGAGGTAGCTGAGAGTTCTACATCTGAATCCACAGGCAGTAGGAAGGTACTGTGACTCACTGACCAAGCTTGAACATCTGGGATCTCAAAGCACACTCCCAGTGACACATTCCTCCTACAAAGCCACAGCTCAGTAAGGCCACATCTCCTAATAGTGACACTCCATGTGAGCCCTTGGGTCCATTCATTCAGACTACTGTGGAATCTCACTGGGGATACAAACCACTCTTAAGGGAGGGCCCTAGGTCTAGCAATAGATGGCCAACACAATATGAACTCAATGGCATCTTTGGAGATTTTTGCCTCATAAACTTTTGTTAGAACAGTTTGTTTCCTTTCTCCTTTCTTTTCTTTTTTCCTTGCAGGTCCTTTTTGTCTATCTTACATATTTTGATAATATATTTTTAATGGGATTAATGTGAATGAACCTGAGTTTTGTGTCCATATGTTTTTCTTGTATTTTTGCTTTTCTCAGGATCCTTTTCTTCTGTTTATTTGGTTGTTTTGTCCTCTTCTGATTTATTTCTTTTTGTTTTATCTCATTTTATTTTATTTTAGTGTTATTTGTTTTTTCTTTCTATTTTTGAATTTATATATTCTTTTGTAATATAATACATCCTGATTGCAACCTCCTTTCCCTCCAATCCTCTCATTAACCAATGGAATCATTCTTCTCATCCAAATCCACTGGTCTTCTGTTTCTCTTCAGAAAAGAATAGGTTTCCAAAGATATCAACCAAACATGGCATAGGAATATGCAATAAGACTCGGCAAGAATCCCCATATTAAGGATGAACAAAGCAACCCAGTAAGAGAAAACATGTCTTAAGAGCAGGCAAAAGAGTTAGAGATACTCCCAGTCCCACTGTTAGGAGTTATACACACACACACACACACACACACATACACACACACGATAAACAGCCAAAGCATATATGCAGAAGACCTAACTCAGACCCATGCAGGCTCCATGCTTGAAGCCTCAGTCTTTGTGAGCTCCTATGTTGATTCTCGAGGCTATGTTCTCTTCGTGTCTTCAAACCCTCTGGTTTCCATAATCCTTATTCCCACTCGTCAGCAAGATTCCCCAAGCTCTGCCTAATGCTTGGCTTTGGTTCTCTGCCATTGCTATCCTCAACTATCACAGGAAACCTCTCTGAGGACAACTGAGTACATTTGGGTGGGGGGCAGTCACATTTGATTCTTCCTATGGTCTCTGGCTTATTCAGCTTCCCATTCTTCTTCACCCAGGTAATGTTGGGCATGGGCTCTCTCTCAAAGCATGGGTCTTAAGTTAGTCACAAGCTCTAAGATGCTATAGTCTCAGCACATCTTGCTGGCAGAATAGGTTGTAGGTTGAAAGTTTTGTGGTTGGTTTGGTGTCCTAGTCCCCCAACTGGAAGGAAGCCTTGCCTGGTGACAGAAAATGGCAAGTTCGGGTTCTATAACCTACATTTCAAGGAGTTCTCACCAGAGTCTCCCTCATAGGTTTTGAGAAGTTTCTACTGCACTGAGTTTCCATATTGGTCCCTCACATGTCCACCAATTCCAGCTGAGTCTTCCAGTACTCTGTCCCTCCATCCCTTCCCAAATGGATCCCTTCTGTTCCTATACCCACACACCTCCAGTCCAACCCCCCAATCTATTCTATTTCCCCTTCCTAGGGAGATTCATGTTCCCTCCACTGAGCCCTCCTTTACTTAACCTCTCTGGGCGTGTGGATGACAGCATGCTTCGTATTTATTTAACAGCTAATGTCCATTTATAAGTGAGTACCTTTCTTATTTGTCTTTCTGGGTCTGAGTTGTCATCCTCAGAATGTTCTTTAAGATATTTCTATCCACTTGTCTGAAAATTTCACGATGTCATTTTTTAACAGCTGACTAATACTTTATTATGTAAATGTATCATATTTTCTTTACCCATTCCTGAGTTGACGGACACCTAGGTTGCTTCCTGTTTCTGACTATTATGAAGAAAGTCACTATGAACAAAAATTGAACAAGTGTCCTTGTGGCAAGATGGATTATCTTTTGGATTAATTTGTTTTTGTTTGATCTTATTTTGTCTTAATATTATCATTTAGATGCTTGTGGGCTTTCTAATAAAAGATGGAAGAGGTGTAAATTCTAGTGAGAGGGAGGTGGAGAGGATATCTGAGAAGTAGTGGGAATGTATTGCATGGAAAAGTCTTTCTTCTGTAAAAGAAAAAATATAGAAATGAAATACAAATTCCTCTCTTTCCAAAAAGATACTATTCTAGCATAAATAAATGACTTGAGTAATTGGATATATTTTTTCAATTTTCCAGTATGTATTAATAAATTTTATTAACTGCATTTCTTTGGAATCCCGTCTTTGATTTGTGTGTGTGTGTGTGTGTGTGTGTGTGTGTGTGGTATTCAAAGTTATAGCACCTGCGTACTGTGTTTTGTAATGTTTGATTGATTGTAAGAAGCTACTTTTTAAAGATTTTTTCCTTGGGAATTCCACAAAAATCATAGATAATATGTTGCTATAGAGACCATTATTTAGCTAATATAGGGACCCAAGTATAGAATAAACTGCAGAGCTTTTATTAGTGTTTGGTGTGCATTTCTTAGCCCATGCTGTACATCTCTCTATGATGGAAATGGAAGAACCAGTAAGGTGAAATTCCTGGAGAAATGATCTCTCCAGCCAAAATCAAGATAAGTAACACATTTTCTGGTGTCCAGGCCCCTGTTTGCTTTCTAAAACTTACACAACCTTCAAACAATTTACATTGCCCTTCCCTGACAAATAAAATATTACGACTCCCCTTTGTTTACATATTTTGTCCCTAAGATTTTAGTAATATTAATGCTAAAGTTCCTTACTATTTTAAATAAAATTAGTACAATGTATCTAGAATTTCTAGACACCTTTATATTATCGACCATTTGATTGTTCAGAATTTACTGAAAATGATATTTATTTTATCTGCCTGCTGTGTTGCTGAAAATGAACTGCATGCACTGGCGTTATTATAGGTACTAACTGTAGGAACTGGCCAATTCATTTTCCTTCCTGAAATTTCCACATAACTTTCTGAGCCTATCACTGCACATGAGCAATAGAATCAATAAGATGATATTGTTTTTATAGCTGACATGATGGTATTGTGGGAACTCCTTCAGCCAATTGCCTTTAAGATATGGGCCCACTTTGGGTGTGGTCTTATATACTATACATGCAGATGAAAAGTGTGCCTGGCCTGTTTTTTATGCTGGATTCAGTTCCAGTTCTCAGTGCAGGCACAGGACTGCAGATTGCTACCCTTACTGTGAGCTCATCCCCAAATAAATAAACCTTTGTTATACTCCATTCCTGGCTATTGTGGAACTCTGGTGCTACTACATTATAGTATCCTGATTTATACCCAATATTAGATTTTGTTATCAATGATAGTTTTGCTTATTGTTAATAGAAAATGGAAATCTGTCACTCTTTTTTTTTTCTCTGCCAACTTTTAAACAAGCAGAGTTCCCTTAGTGTGTTGCGTATCTTGAGTTTGTTGTTTATACAGTTTTAATAGTTGAGACAGAGATGGTTACAAAGACGGGACTGAAAGGAACAAGAGCAGAGCTAGAATTCATTAGGATCAGATAAAAGTGAAAACAAACCAGAGATGTGGAGAAAAATTAGGTCATGCATCAGAAAACAAATTTGACAATTTATTCTGTATTGACTTAAAAACCATTCCCAAGGAGATATGTCCTGCTTGATGGCTCTTGCGGTGAGCTGCTTTCTTTGAAATTTAGCTGAGGTCAGTGATGAAAATGGCAAAGACTAGAGGAAGCACAGATGGTGAAACTTTTGAAGACCCAAGATGGCCAGTACATGGAGCAGTGTTTCTGAGGCTTCAACAATTCAGCTTTGGATTTTGCCTCAGACAAATGATCTAAATCACAATAAGAACCACTTTGCTTCAGGTCACAAATCAGAAATTTATGACATGCTGCTTAGAATTAAAAACTAGAAGCTTCCCTTGAGGCAGATAACTCATTTTCTTCCAAATCTTGAGCAAAAGAATCAAACACATAGTGTTTATAATCACTGTGATAGCATACACATGAGATAAAGATTTCAAAGTGAAATCGCAATCTGTCTTCTTTGTAAATAGGCGTTACTGTATAGTCAATGAAACAGCTATCTTTTGTCTGCAGACAGAAGGGAACTCAGCTACGTGAACGGCTGTACACGGATTTATAATCCACCCCATATAAAGCCTTTTGACTTCTGAAGTGATCTGAAGCTTCTGGGTTTTAGCTCATCAGTCACAATATTAAAATTTATTTTCTGTTACTGTTTTCCACCAAGGCTGGCCATGAGGTTCATTTGTAAACTCTTAAACTAGAGGAGAGTGATGTTGGTTCTTGGCTTCTAGAAAAGAAAAATCCAAATTCTCAAGTGTGTCCTTGACATTGGTATAATTTCTAACATCCCCAAGGCAAATTTTACTTTGTAAGTGAGTTAAGTATTATATGGCCAGCATTGGGTCAGAAGCTAGAGCACAAATGTTAGACATGGCATGGGCCACATAATATCAGTCCAGTGAAAAGGATGCTCGAAGATGTTTAGGGCATACATAAGGCTCGTTTGTCTTCACAAAGCTTTTGTGAGATTTGCCCTCAGGTGTTTAATGTTTCAAGGTCCAGGTACATGGTTTCTAAATTCCCTGGGATTACCTTAAACTCAAGATACTGTTTAGATAGAAAGTGGATTCTACTTGAGTATTACCAATTTAAAAGTTCACCCACAGTGGATAGTATTTATACGCAGGATAAATAATTCATATTATATAACATCTTATATAAAAAACCACTATAGAACATTGCAATTGTAAAATATTTATTAAGATTCACCAGTGCACATTAAGTACTATGTTTTGTTTTGTTGTGGGTTTTTGAATATTTAGTCATTTTTATATAGTTTGTGTGTTCTGCTATTTAAATTGTTTTAGTTTTCCAGATCATAACTGAAGAAAAGCCTCTCCTTTTCTTCCTTCCAGCCTGCTCTATGTACTCTTGTGCTCCCTCAAATTTATTGCCTCTTTGTTTACTAATTGCTATTGTGTATTGTATGTACAGATACAAATAATTACATGCACGTATTTGTGTATACATAAATTGCTAAATATAGTTTTGAGTCTGTATAATGTTGTTTGTGTGTTTGTGTTCAGAGATGAACATTTGGTATTGAACAATCAATTGGTGTACTCTTTGCTGGGAAGATTACCTTGCTCCTTCTTTCAGTGTTCCTCAGTTGCTTGTAGTTATTTGTGTAGGGTGGAGGCCTTGTGGGTTTTTCTCTCTTCAGTTTGGCATGCTCATTGGTGTCATCTTTGTTCAGCTCATGTTTTGCTGGTCATGTTGGTGTGAATTTATGTGGATTGGTTCTGATATTACAGCAAACTCCCTGATCCCCAAACTGTTAAAATATTTCTGCCCCGTTTTCGACAATGTTTCCTGAGCATTAAATATGGTAATATGTTGTAGATGTTGTAGCCTGGGTTAACATTGCTATGTTTAACACTATGACCCAAAGCAACATGGCACAAAAGGGTTTATTTGGCTTACACTTCCACATTACTCTTTATCTTGGAAGGAAGTCAAGACAGGAACTCAAGCATGAGAAAAACCTGTAGGGATAGCTGATGCAGAGGCTTCAGGAAGGCAGCTGCTTACTGGCTTGCTCCCATGGCTTGCTCAGTCAGCTTTCTTATAGAATCCAGGACCATCACCCCAAACATGGTACCACCTACAATGGCCTGAGTTTTCTCTCATCAATTACTAATAAAGAAAATGCCTTACAGGCTTGCCTACAGCTCAGTCTTATTGATTCACTTTATGAATTGAGGTTCCCTCCTATAAGATGGCTTTAGCTTGAGTCAAGATGGCATAAAACTAGCCAGCAGGACTGGGCTCCACAACTCTGCATTTGATATGCTGTGTTTTTCTCTAGTTACCTTGATGAGATCTGAGGACTTGTGGGACCTTAAGAAGGACATCTTTTTAAGAATGATTATTACATTGAGCCCTAGCAGTGACCTTTCCTTAGGGACTGGAAAAAATAATGTCTCGATATCTGGCTGTGCAATTGTAATGATTTATTTCCCCGAGAATTGCATGTGAGAGAATAGTTTGGGTAATATGATCTTGCTTTTAAATCTTCAAATTTTACTGCACTGTAAGTGTAGCATAGTGTATCAGATCTCACAGGCTGCTGAAAACTCAGAATATATCAGCTAGTTTTGCAAAAAGAGGAAGCGAGATGAAAATTAGCATACAAGAAATTTATTGCAGGATACACTAGGAAAGTACCACATGTAGATGAGAATGAAAATGAATTCAGAAGAGAAGAAAGTTAAAAAATGGTGTAATGTCAGTATAAGTCAAAAGGACCAACTGCAGATGAAAGAGCCCCTGAGAAATGTTGCATGGGGTAGCAGAACTGGACATTGACCGTTCTCATGAACCTAGAAATAGATAGAGATTATGTTTGGCAAGGCTTTGTTGTAAACAAAGCATGACCTTCATCAAAGGCAATTTCAAACTGGAGATGAAAACTTATTGCTCACTATCGTAGACATTCACAGTTGAAAATATAATATTTATTCAGAATAGATCATTTATGCCTCACTAAACTCATGCTATGATCTTGTTACAGTACATTCCTTGGTGGTTTTTGACCCAAACCCATAGGAATAAGGATCACCAATGGTGTGGTACTGAAAGGAAGGCTTAGGATGAGAAATAAATAAGACAGATACCGAAAAGTCTTGCATAAGCTAATGACTTACAGCAAGCTAGTTCATTCAGAAGTAAAGTATTTTATATACTATTTGGTGAGATTAGGCCAAGGTCAGTAGAGAGCTAAATCAGATTGGAATGGCAAAGAGAACACAGGATATCTCAGTCACAGCTGTCTTGATTCTGATAACTGCATCCCTTCAGCAGAGAAAGCCGGGTTCCTTTACTGTCTTTGAGGCCTGGGACATCTGAACCTTGCCAAGACTGCCCCTGGACAAGGACACAGAACTGGTATTTCCTTTGTCCTTTCATCAGGGCCTCTGGGAAACCTTGGATCTGTCTGGCTTCCAACAGTTTTAGAGGTGAGACTTTGACAGCTAATTTGTTTTATATGAGGTTATAAATGTGTAACACCAAAAATAGAATTAGCACCCTCCAATAAGGATATGAAGAAATATCTTTCACTGTCGAACACACAGAAATCTGCAAGTTAGGAAGAGGACCCTCACCTAGGTACCAAACCTGCTTGTATTTTAATCTTGAACTTTTACCCTTTGCTGAACTTAAAGAGACCAAGATATTCCAGAAAGATAATAGAAGTCACATTGATCTGGAAAGGTCCCCTCAGTGATGGTGGAAATTGGACCTGGGAAATCATAAACAACACATATTTTTCAACCCTGAATCTGTGATTTGATTAATTATGAATTCTCTGATACTAGTTTTGAAACACTTTCTCTGATACTAGCTTCTAAACACTTTCTAAACCCTTCTAAACAGAAAAATAAATAAAACTATCACCATTTTCTGCTGTTATTTCTCTGTGGTCATCGATGTCCACAAATTCCCAATCATTTGCTTTCTTATACACTGATAAGTATGTTTCAAAGTATGTGTGTATGTATGGCAGAAAAAAAGGGAGAGAGAATGTTTATAGATTCTCATGTCTCCATACCCTTGAAATATCTCTATTACATCAATTTAGGGTTTAATTCATTAAATGAGTAGTCAAGCATTTACATTTTCAGAAATTTAACTCGTTTCTCTTGAATCTGAGATTCTAGAAACATACAAATTCTCTTCCAGCCTCATCTTTTATTCTTGAAACTCTTCTATATTTCATTATAAACCAAAATAGACATGGACGTGTTCTGAGGCTTCACATCTGGTCCAGGTGTTCCTCATCAGTCTTGGATTCCTCAATACACATGATGGCTATAGATTATATCATACAGAGTATGCTGTCCTATACCCAGTCCTCACCTATCTTCTATAGCTGCTCTGACCTGACAGAACCCAGAAAGAAACCTTTCCTGGGCACAGCTGAATTAACAGGATAACAATTACTCATTCAGGGTTTGGAGTCCTGCTGAGATGCTCACAACAGCTACAAGGGTTGTGCTCTTCGTAACTTTTCTCTGTATCTTCTTTCTGTGTGTCCATCTCTGCTTTGATATCTCCATGTCTATAGCAAAAAGAGCTATAGATGAATTTGTAGACATATGAAGTCATTTATATTTACAGTAAAACTTCCAAGCCTTGAAATTAAAGATGGGCAGCCAAATAATTGACCTTTTCTTTAACATAAGCAATGTTATATAGACAAGTTATTGAAAAATATTTCTTTGTTGCTGACATTTTAATAAAATTAAATAAATTTTTGTCCCATCATATATTTATTTTTATTTTATCTTTAATTATTTTAAAGAAAACAAATTATCTTTTTCATTTTATATGCCAAATTATTTCTCAGCTTTTTTATCATTCTATATAGGAGGACTACTTATTTTTTTGAATTGCTCTAGTATGCTGCCACATTACTGAAAGTATCAATAGCTGTAGAAGTTCCCTAGTATAGTTTTGGGAGATCACTTATGTATACAATCATATTATCTGCAAATAACAAAAGTTTGACTTTTCCCTTTACAACAAATCCTGTTGATCTCCTTTTGTTGTGTTATTGCTCTAGCCAGAACTTCAAGAACTATGTTGAATAGAAATGAAGAGAGTGGACAGTCTTGTCTTGTTCCTGATTTTAGTGGGATCACTTTTAGTTTTTCTCTTTTTAATTTGATGTTGGTTGTTGGCTTTCTGTATATTGCTTTTATTATGCTTAGATATGTTTCTTGTATCCCTGATCTCTCCAAGACCTTTATTATGAAAGGGTAATGATTTTGTCGAATGCTTTCAGTTTATATTTTCAGTGGATTACATTGATAGATTTTCACATGTTGAACCATCCCTGCATCTCTGGCATGACACCAACTTGATCAATGTGGATGGTATTTTTGATATATTCTTGAATTCAGTTTGGCAGTATTTTATTGAGTATTTTTCCATCTATATTCATGAGTGGGATTGGTCTGTAATTCTCTTTCTTGGTTGAGTCTTTGTGTGGTTTTGGTACAGGGTAACTGACCCCATAAAAAGAGTTTGGCAGTGTTCCTTCTGATTCTATCATGTGAACCACTTTGAGGGGTATAGGTTTTAGCTCTTCTTAGAAGTTCTGGTAGAATTCTGCTCTGAGACCATCTGGCCCTGGGCTTATTTTGGTTGGGAGGCTTGTGATGATAGCTTTTATTTCCTTGCAGGTTATAGCTCTATTTAAATTGTCCACCTATTCTTGATTTAATTTTGGTGTGTGGTTCCTATCCAGAAAATTGTCCACTTCTTTTACATTTTCCAATTAAGTAGAATATGGGTTTTTGCAGTATGACTTAATGATTCTCTGTATTTCCTCAGTGTCTGTTATTATGTCTTCCTATCAATTGGTTATTTTGTTAACTTGGATGTTCTGTCTCTGCCTTTTGATTAGTTTGAATAATGGTTTGTCTATCTACTTGATTTTCTGAAAGAACCAGCTCTTTGTTTTATTATTTCTCTGCGTTGCTTCCTTTGTTTCTACTTTATTGACTTCAGTCCTCAATTTGATTATTTCCTGTCTTCTACTCCACCTGGGTGAGTGTGATTCATTTTGTATGAGAGCTCTCAGGTGTGCTGTTAAGTCATGAGTGTGAGCTTTCTCCATTTTCTTTATGTAGGATCTTAGTGCTATGAAATTTTCTGTTAGCACTGCTTTTATAGTGTCCTATAGGTTTCAGTACATTGTGCTTCATTTTAGTTGAATTCTAGGAAGTCTTTAATTTTTTTCTTTATGTCTTCCTTGACCCAGGGGTAGTTCAATAGAGCACTATTTAATTTCCATGTGTTTTTGGGCTTTGTGAAATTAGTGTTGCTGTTGAATTCTAATTTTAAACCTTGGTCATCCAATAGAGTACTATTTAATTTCCATGTGTTTTTGGGCTTTGTGAAATTAGTGTTGCTGTTGAATTCTAATTTTAAACCTTGGTCATCCTATAAGATACAGGGTGTCACTCCATTTTTTAGTATCTGTTTATACTTGCTTTATTACCAAGTATGTGATCAATTTTAGAGAGGATTCCATGAGGTGCTGAGGTATATTCCTTTGTGTTTGGGTGGAATGTTGTATAGATGTTTGTTAAATCCATTTGAGTCATGATATCTGTTAGTTCTCTTATTTCTCTGTTAAGTTTCTCTCTGGTTGACCTGTCCATTGTGGAGAGTGGTGTTTTGATGTCTCCTGTTATTAGTGTGTGTGATTTTATGTGTGATTTAAGTTTTACTAATGTTTCTTTAACATATGTGGGTCGTCTTGTATTTAGGGCATAGATTTTTAGGACTGAGCCTTCATCTTGATTGTTTGTTCCTGTTAAGAATATAAAGTGTACTTCTCTATCTCATTTGACTGATTTTAGTTTGAAGTCTATTTTGTTAGATATTAGGATAGCTACACCTTTTATTTCCTAGATCCATTTGATTGGAAATGTTTTCCCACCCTTTTGCCTTGAGGCAATGTCTGTCTTTGAGTTTGAGGTGTATTTCTTGTATTCAGAATAAGGCTGGATCCTGCTTTCACATCCATTCTCTTAGCCTCTGTCTTTTTATAGGTAAATTGAGTTCATAGATAAGCACTGATTGTTAATTCCTCTTAATTTTTGGTGGTAATGTGTGTGTTTCCTTTCTTTGGTTTTTGTTGGTGATAGTTATCTGTTGCCTGTGATTTTTTTGAGTGCAGTTATCTTTCGTGGCTTGTGGTTTTCCTTTTAAGACTTTCTGTAGGGCTGGGTTTGTGAATAAGTATTGTTTAAACCTGGTTTTATCATGGAATATAAAGCTTTGCTGGGTATAGTAGTTTGGGCTAGAATCTGTGATCTCTTAGTGTCTGCAATACATCTGCCCAGGACCTTCTGTCTTCTGTGGTTTCCATTGAGAATTCAGGTGTAATACTGATAGGCCACCTTTTATATGTCACTTGACATATATTCTTTCTTTTTTCTGTATGTTTTGCATTTTGATTATTATATGGTGAGGGTTTTTTTTTATCCAGTCTATTTAGTATTCTGTATGCTTCTTTAGGTTTAGATATTCTTCTTTAGGTTGGGAAAATTTTCTTCTATGATTTTGTTGAAGAAATTTTCTGTAACTTTGAGCTGGAGTTCTTCTCCTTCTTCTATCCCTACTATTCTTAGGTTTGGTCTTTTCATGGTGTCCCAGATTTCATGGATGTTTTGTTCTAAGAATTTTTTGGTATTAATATTTTCTTTGACCAATGAATCTATTTTGTCTATAGTATCTTCAACCCCTGAGATTCTCTCATCTCTTGTATTCTGTTGGTTATGCTTGCCTCTGTAGTTCCCGTTCATTTACCCAGATTTTCAATATCCAGAATTCCCTCAGTTTGTGTTTTCTTTATTGCCTATATTTCAATTTCTATGTCTTGAACTGTTTGCTTCACCTGTTTGATTGATTGTTTCTTGGTTTTCTATGAGAGATTTATTGATTTTTTTTTTTACAGTTTTTTGTTTGTCTTTTTCTCCATTTCTTTAAGTGAGTTTTTCAATTCCTTTTTAAAGGTCTCCATCATCTTCATACAGTTACGTTTAATAAAATTTTCTTGTGCTTCTTCTAGGTTAGGATGGTCAAGTCTTCCTGTTGTATGACCACTAGGTTCTGGTGTTACCATGCTGCATTTAGGTTGTTGGATGAATTCTTGCAATGGTTGTGTTTTGGGCACTGTTCTTGAACTGTTCTGTATTGTCAATGTCTGTGTCTTAGGGTTTTGGAGCTATCTACCTACAGAAAACTCACCTTCTGGGTGGCTATAGAAGCTGAGGCAGGTGGAGGAGGGGCCTGGTTTTTGCCGATTATGGAAGGCCTAGAGAGTGGGGTGTCCTATTGCATGACTGGTCACTCACCTCTTAGTCCTTTCTATGGAGTATCAGGCTGTGTTTCAGAGTTCCTCTACAGATGCAGGAGGATAGGAGGGTTTGAGGGTTGGGTTAGGACTTGTAGCTTGCAAGTTCTGACTGTCAGGATGGGGGTAACGGAGCAGCCAACCTGTAGAAAACTCTTCTGCTGGCTGCCCGAAATTAAATATATTTTAAAACTTTCTCTTTTACACTACTCATATAGGACAAGGATACTGACTGTCTTCAGCATTTTAAAAGACCTTTTCATGTTTCACAAATGATTTCTCTAAGGTTAACATGAAATAATTTCTAATTCTGAATTTGCTATCACACAAGTACATATTCAACAAAAGACTTGCCAAAAGGAGCTGCAATAATTAAAATATTTTCAGTTATTAAAAATATGATTTTATAATAAATAGATAGTGTTGTCACAAATTATTAAGATGCATAATTATATAATGGTATACATTTGTATAATTCAACTGGTAAACTACTATGTTTAGAAGATATGTGTGTGTGTTTGTGTGTGTGTGTATGTATATGTGTATGTCTATGAAAGATATAACAAAATACCATATTAGAGTAGCACTGTTTGCACAAATATCCTTACATAAGTTTGCAAGGGGAAAATTAAAAAAAAAACAAGATTGTATTTGGGAAGGTGACATATCAATGAACCTAACTTAGAAGAAAGTATTTGTTACATCTGATTGTTAAAAATGAAATCATTTTTAGAAGTATAGGGTATCCACGTTCTTGTTTTTTCTTTTCTCTGTTTCAAAATTTAATAATATATATTATTACTGCAAAACAGTTGAAATAAACATTGCTCACCTTAAATATATATAATTATCTCAGGCAAGAGCTTTATAAGAATAAATGCATATTATACACCCTATTTTTTTAGTATAGTAAAAAATGAAAACCCATATATTCAATTCTTTTTAATATATATCATTGATGCTGTACTAAGTTGTGTAAATTTCACGGATATTTCTCCAGTTATAGGTGAAGCACACATATGTAAAAACTCACACATCATTCATTCTCAGAATCCAAAAATGCAAAATTTGGTTCTTGAAAGGGCAGATCAAAAGATATTACTAATTGTATAATGCATAATTATAACCCCAGCACTCAAGAAAATGAAGTATGGTATGGCTAATTTGAGTCTACCCTAGGCTACCTAGCATGACAGTCTCAAGGAGAACAAGTTAAAAATATCTTCCTACTATTATGTTTAAATATGGATGTAATACCAATTTATTAGGGAGAGAGAATATCCTATAATATTAATATTTCATTAGACATAGATGAATATGTGGATAAAATTTTAAAGTCACCTGTGGACAGGAAAACCATGAGAGTATGTGATAAGAACCAAAGGATAGCATGCCATGATGTAGTCAGAGAATGGGAATAGAAACAGGAAAGTTAAATCTGACAGAGCATCTACAATAGAGAGATGTCAGACAATAAGTAGAGCTGGCTATGTGAAGAGATCAAAACTGGGAAGATAATGCCAATATATTATAGAGAAAGAATATCAAAGCAGGGTCATCTAAGATAGAAAGTACAAATGCCTACACAGGAGCTTAAGGAGATTAAGAGAGCTGAAGGGTAAATTGAGCCTCAGAATGGAAAACAGGTGTTTTGTCTAGAAAAAGAGAATTGAGGTGATTTGTCTGCATTTGGCAGAAGCAGTCTCTCTGGTATTTTAAGCATACATGTTATCAAGCAACAGAATAAGAAAAGGTTATTCTTTTATCCACAAATCCAAAAAAAGGAAACAATAGTCATAATTATTATATGAGGGTATATTCTTTTCAGCACAAATCTACTCCCTCTAAAGAACTAAAACTTAAAAACTGACCTGACCCAATCATATATGAAATAACAGGTATACTGTTATCATTTCCTCCAAATAAATAGTTATTCTGTCAATCATGTTTTAAATAAATGCTGATTGGTTAGTCAGGAAGCATAGGTGGGAAAATCAAACAGGAAGTAGAAATGATGAAATGAAAAGAGGAGAATTCTGGGAAGGAGGAAGCTGATTCCTTCCACTCCTGCCCAGACCACCAAAGCAGTGGAATGTGATCTGCCCCACTGAAACAAGGTACTGGGCCACATGGCTAACGTAGATCAGAAAAATGGGTTAATCAAGATGTGAGAGTTAGCCAGTGAGAGGCTAGAGCTAATGGCCCAATCAGCTTATAATTTATGGAGACCTATGTGTGATTTTCTTTGTGGGGTATCGGGTGGGAAAAAAACCCCAACAACAAACACTTGTTTCTCTGCTTTAGACAAGTAAAGAAATCAATCTTCTATAAGCCTATGCTATAAGCTGCAACATTATACACTAATTGCTTAGCCATCTTTCACAAGTGACTTATCAGAACCAAGGGATCTGGTAAAGGCTAAATCAAAAGGCAAGGTTTTCGGCATTATTAAGCTCTGTGAGTAAGTGACTATCGTTTGCTGTAGATTTTTCACTATAGGTGACCTCCCTTTCTGTTAGGTATTTGGGAATTAATTCCCTAGTTCAGAAGTGTTTCCCACTGGCCAGGACTTGTTTCTCTCTCCTAGGTAAGTGCAGAGATCTGCCTTCCTGCAATTATCTTTTTCAGCAGGCATTTGGCCAATGCTTCGGGTCCAGGATTATAACATTCAGTCTAAGATATTTGAGATCTCCAAGGACATAGAATTACTAACTGCCAAAGCTGCTCTCCTGATTTTACCTCACAACCAGAACAGCTGATAACAACATAACCCAGAACTGATCATTTAGTGGCCTGGGTCTCTTCTTTGCTTGGAGTTATAAATATAACTCCAGACCTAGGACCATAGAAACTGCAACATCTGATGTATGTGATATCTGATCAAGAGCCATCAGCTTCCCCTAGGTTGCCTGGTTACCTGGAAGCCTCTATGCATAGTGGGAAAAGAGTAGTCATAGGTTGATTTAAACAATCCATGTCCTATTTATAATTTTGCTGAAAATAAACCTGTTAGCTCTTTTATCTATCACCAAAAAATGTTGAAATGCACATTAACCATCTCTCTAGTATTCCCTTCATTTCTTTCTTAACTTTCTCCATTATGGAGTTCACCAGATGACCAGACGCATGTCCTAGAAACAGCCTGGAAATCTGCCAGGAAAGGGGAATTGATGGTTTTTAGGATATGTATGACTAGTAATATCTGTAGTGGGTAGAACTAAGAACGATGTAGAACTAAAAACAATCTAGAACAGGAGAACAATGAAGAATAAGGATATAGAGAAGAATAAAGAAACATGAAGAGACAATTCCCATTGTAAGTAGTTTTCTTACCCCATAGATCTTTACCCTCAGACCTTTGCCCCTCTTTAGCTATGTGTGGTATCTTTAATTGAAACCTATTAAACCTATTGATGAATAAAAGATAAATAGTTTCCAATTATAAAATTCATTCATTGAATATAAGGTCATTAATTTATAAATTACTGTTTTATTCTCAACACTGGAGGACACTCAGGATGACAGCTCTAACAAGGAGACTCTATAAGACTTGCTCGAACTTAAATAAAAGAATTCAATTTATTATAAGGGTTAAGCTAAGTGATTAACATTTTTATTTTTATCTCTACAGTAAATTTCTAAGGTACTTATTTCACCTCCATCTAACATCTAACAAAATGCAAAACACAGAGAATTTAAGTAAATTGTTTGGTATAAACATCTGGTGTCAAGTCAACTGCTAACAAATCTCATGTCAAGCCAGCACTTGGGAGGCAGAGACAGGTTGAGCTCTGTGAGTCTGAGGCCACTCTACAGAGTAAGCTCCTCGATGGCCAGAGCTGTTCTGCAGAGATGCCCTGTCTTGAAAAACAAACAAACAAACAAACACACAAAAGATTCATGTCAAAGCTAATGTACTTTTAAAAAAGACCTTGTGTTTATTTCATGTGTATGAGCATTTCTTTGCATGTAACACGTACATACCTGATGATTCCAGAGTGCAGACGTGGCCATTAAGTCACCAGACCAAGAGTAACAGTCTGCTATAATCCTCCACGTGAGTGACAGGAAATGACCCTCTTTCTTAAGAGCAGTCAGTTCTCTTAAATGTGAGCCTTCTCTCCAGTCTTGAGCCCATGTCTTTGTGGTTACATTTTTGAACAAAAGTAAATACTGAGAAATTCTTTAACTCTCTTTCTGCTCTTAGGGAGCATTGTGATGTTTGATCTGTGTTCCCAGCCCTTTAGACAACCAAAGGCTAAAAGTTGATGTCATGTGCCTGTGTTCAAGAGCCCAAAGCAGGCAGAGTTCAAGACCAACTTAGGCTATTTCTAGGAATTCTATCTCAATGAATAATTTAGAAAGACAGCCCCAAAGTGGCTCCATAGCAATATTTGCCTGAGATGTTCTGGCAGTGGGTTGAAGGAAAGAAAGCAGAGGGAGCAACAGATTCAGACTCTTGTGTAGCATCATGTAAAAGAGATGATTCCATAAGAAATTTAAGAATCCAGAGAAATGGTCCTTTACTCAAGAGACTGAATTTCTGCTCTTAGACAGAAATCTTAGTATGCTATACTTTCAAGTTAGACCAAAGTCTGACCTAAAAGCCCTTTCAATTTCCATACCAACCTTCAAAGAAGGGGCCAGAAATAAAGGGAAATCTTTTACACTTTTGTAAAAATCAGTAAAATCAAGACTTGACGTGTAAGCTGCAGATGATATTAGTCTCTCTTGGAGGAGGCAAGAACAATCAGGTTATGGAATTTTATTTAATTAGTTATATTAAAATAAGGACCTCACTCACTAGCAACTTATGTCTTTTATTTCTTTTTACTCTGCCCAGAGACAATTACAAAATAAATAAATATTTACCTACAAAATTATGGATAAAGTTTAAATGGCTTCTCAAATTAGATAATGCATGAAAATAAAGTAGCAAATTAATACCATCTATTCCTTTGTTCCATTAAAAAATAGTGTTGTGATGTTGTGCATGTAAATTGATTATTCTTTTATTATTATTATTATTATTATTATTTATTGATAAAAGAAGAATAATGAAAAAAAAATTTCCACCTCCTCCCAGCTTCCCCTTTCCCTCCCCCTCCTCCCACTCTTCTCCCCCTCCTCCCACTCTTCTTCCCCTCCTCCCACCCCTCTCCCCTTCCCCCCACTCCTCTCCCCCTCCCTCTCCAGTCCAAAGAGCAGTCAGGGTTCCCTGCCCTGTGGTAAGTCCTAGGACCTTCCCCCTCCGTCCATATCTAGGAAGGTGAACATCCAAACTGGCTAGGCTCCCACCAAGCCAGCAGATTGCATAGGATCAAAACTGCGTGCCATTGTCCTTGGCGTCTCATCAGCCCTCATTGTTCGTCATGATCAGAGAGTTCAGTTTTATCCCATGCTTTTTTTGGTAATAGTCCAGCTGGCCTTGGTGAGCTCCCAGTAGATCATCTCCACTGTCTCAGTGGGTGGGTGCACCCCTCGTGGTCCCGACTTCTTTGCTCATGTTCTCCCTCCTTCTGCTCCTCATTGGGACCTTGGGAGCTCAGTCCAGTGCTCCAGTGTGGGTCTCTGTCTCTATCTACATCCATCGCCAGATGAAAGTTCTAGGATGATATGCAAGATATTCGTCAGTATTGCGCTAGGATAGGGTCATTTCAGGTTCCCTATCCTCAGCTGCCAAAGGAACTAACTGGGGACCTCAGCTTGGGCACCTGGGAGCCCCTCTAGGGTCAATTCTCCTGCCCACCCTAAAGTGGTCCCTTAACTAAGAATTGTGGTTCCGTGCTCCCCTATCCAACCTTCCTTTATCCCGATCCTCCTGTTTCCCCAAGTCCCCCCTCCTTCCCTTCTACCTTTTCTCTCCCCATCTCCCCTTACTCCCTTCCCACCCCACCCCCAAGATCCCACTTTTCTCCCCGGCAATTTTGTCTACTTCCCTTATCCAAGAGGATAACTATATGTTTTTCCATGGATTCACCTTCTTACTTAGCTTCTTTAGGTTCGCCAATTGTAGACTCCGTGACCCCTATTTATGGCTAGAAACCAATTATGAGTGAGTACATCCCATGTTCTTCTTTTTGGGTCTGGGATACCTCACTCAGGATAGTGTTTTCTATTTCCATCCATTTGCATGCAAAATTCTAGAAGTCATTGTTTTTTACCGCAGCGTAGTACTCTAGTGTGTATATATTCCATACTTTCTTCATCCATTCTTCCATTGAAGGGCATCTAGGTTGTTTCCAGGTTCTGGCTATTACAAATAATGCTGCTATGAACATAGTTGAACAAATGCTTTTGACATGAGCATCTCTTGGGTAAATTCCCAAGAGTGGTATTGCTGGGTCCAGCGGTAGGTTGATCCCGAATTTCCTGAGAAACCGAAACACTGACTTCCACAGTGGTTGCACAAGATTGCATTCCCACCAGCAATGGATGAGGGTACCCCTTCCTCCACAGCCTCTCCAGCAAAGGCTATCCTTGGTGTTTTTGACTTTAGCCATTCTGACAGGTGTAAGATGGTATCTCAAAGTTGTTTTGATTTGCATTTCCCTGATTGCTAAGGAAATTGAGCACGACCTTAAGTATCTTTTGGCCATTTGATCTTCTTCTGTTGAGAATTCTCTGTTCAGTTCAGTGTCCCATTTTTTAATTGGGTTAATTAGCATTTTAAAGTCTAGTTTCTTGAGTTCTCTATATATTTTGGAGATCAGACCTTTGTTTGTTGCGGGGTTGGTGGAGATCTTATCCCAGTCAGTAGGTTGCCTTTGTGTCTTAGTGACAGTGTCCTTTGCTTTACAGAAGCTTCTCAGTTTGAGTAGGTCCCATTTATTCAATGTTGCCCTTAATGCCTGTGCTTCTGGGGTTATACCTAAGAAGCGATCACCTGTGCCCATCTGTTGTAGGGTACTTCCCACTTTCTCTTCTATCAGGTTCAGTGTTTTTGGGCTGATAATGAGGTCTTTAATCCATTTGGACTTGAGTTTTGTGCACGGTGATAGATATGGGTCTATTTTCATTCTTCTACAGGTTGACATCCAGTTGTGCCAGCACCATTTGTTGAAGATGCTTTCTTTCTTCCATTGTATACTTTTAGCTCCTTTATCGAAAATGAGTTGTTCATAGGTTTGTGGGATAAAATCCGGGTCTTCTATACGATTCCATTGGTCGACTTCTCTGTTTTTATGCCAGTACCACTCTGTTTTCATTACTGTAGCTCTGTAATAGAGTTTGAAGTCAGGGATGGTAATGCCTCCAGAAGATCCTTTATTGTATAGGATTGTTTTGGCTATCCTGGGTTTTTTGTTTTTCCATATAAAGTTGATTATTGTCCTCTCCAGATCTGTGAAGAATTTTGATGGGATCTTGATGGGGATTGCATTGAATCTCTAAATTGCCTTTGGTAGAATTGCCATTTTTACTATGTTGATCCTCCCAATCCAAGAGCAAGGGAGGTCCATCCATTTTTTGGTATCCTCATCAATTTCTTTCTTCAATGCCTTAAAGTTCTTGTCAAATAGATCTTTCACTTCCTTGGTTAGATTTACCCCAAGATATTTTATGCTGTTTGTGGCTATCGTGAATGGAGAAGCTTCTCTGATTTCCCTCTCTGCTTCCATATCCTTTGTGTATAAGAGGGCGACTGATTTTTTGGAGTTGATCTTGTTTCCTGCCACATTACTAAAGCTGTTTATCAGCTGTAAAAGTTCTTTGGTGGAGTTTTGGGGGTCGCTTATGTACACTATCATATCATCTGCGAATAACGAAAGTTTAACTTCTTCCTTTCCAATTCGAATCCCCTTGATCCCATTATGTTGTCTTATTGCTATTGCTAGAACTTCCAGCACTATATTGAAGAGGTATGGCGAAAGTGGACAGCCTTGTCGTGTTCCTGAGTTAAGCGGGATGGCTTGAGTTTCTCTCCGTTTAATTTGATGTTAGCTGTCGGCTTGCTGTATATAGCTTTTATTATATTTAGGTATGACCCTTGTATCCCTAATCTCTCCAAGACTTTTAACATAAATGGATGTTGAATTTTGTCGAATGCTTTTTCAGCATCTATTGAAATGATCATATGGTTTTTTTCTTTCAGTTTATTTATATGCTGGATTACATTGATAGATTTTCGTATGTTGAACCAGCCCTGCATCTCAGGAATGAAGCCTACTTGATCATAATGGATAATTTTTCTGATGTGTTCTTGGATTCGGTTTGCCAGTATTTTGTTGAGGATTTTTGCATCGATATTCATGAGTGAGATCGGCCTGTAATTCTCTTTCCTGGTTGAGTCTTTGTGTGGTTTTGGTATCAGATAACTGTAGCTTCATAAAAGGAATTTGGTAATGACCCTTCTGTTTCTATATTGTGAAATACATTAAGGAGTATAGGTATTAGGTCTTTTTGGAAGTTCTGGTAGAATTCCGCATTGAAACCATCTGGTCCTGGGCTTTTTTTGGTAGGGAGGTTTTTGATAACCTCTTCTAATTCTTCGCGACTAACAGGTCTATTTAGATTGTTCACCTGGTCCTGATTTAACTTTGGTAAATGATATTTATCTAAGAAAGTATCCATTTCCTTTACATTTTCCAGTTTTGTGGCATATAGGCTTTTGTAGTAAGATCTAATGATTCTCTGAATTTCCTCTGTGTCTGTGGTTATGTCCCCCTTTTCATTTCTGACCTTATTAATTTGCAAATTCTCTCTCTGCCGTTTGATTAGTTTGGATAGGGGTTTGTCAATCTTGTTGATTTTCTCCAGGAACCAGCTTTTTGTTTCATTGATTCTTTGGATTGTTCTCTGTGTTTCTATTTTATTGATTTCAGCCCTCAGTTTGATTATTTCCAGTCTCCTACTCCTCCTAGGTGAGTCTGCTTCTTTTTTTTCTAGAGCTTTCAGGTGGGCTGTTAAGTCTCCAATGTGAGCTTTCTCTGTTTTCTTTAAGTGGGCACTTAGTGCTATGAACTTTCCTCTTAGGACTGATTTCATAGTGTCCCATAAGTTTGAATATGTTGTTTCTTTATTTTCATTGAATTCCAGGAAGACTTTAATTTCTTTCTTTATTTCTTCCTTAATCCAGGTATGGTTCAGTAGTTGGCTGTTCAGTTTCCATGACTTTGTAGGCTTTCCGGGGGTAGCCTTGTTGTTGAATTCTAACTTTACTCCATGGTGATCTGATAAGACACAGGTGGTTAGTAATATTTTTTTGTAACTGTGGATGTTTGCTTTGTTACCGACTATGTGGTCGATTTTCGAGAAGGTTCCATGAGCTGCAGAGAAGAAGGTGTATTCTTTCCTATTTGGGTGGAATGTTCTATAGATGTCTGTTAAGTCCATTTGCTTCATTACCTCCATTAATTGTCTTATTTCTCTGTTAGGTTTCTGTCTGATTGACCTGTTCATTGGTGAGAGAGGAGTGTTGAAGTCTCCTACTATTAGTGTGTGCGGTTTGATGGCTGCCTTGAATTTTAGCAATGTTTCTTTTATGTACGTGGGTGCTTTTATATTAGGGGCATAGATGTTCAGGATTGAGACTTCATCCTGATGAACTGTTCCTGTTATGAATATAAAATGCCCCTCTCCATCTCTTCTGATTGATTTAAGTTTGAAGTCAACTTTGTTAGAGATTAGTATGGCCACACCTGCTTGTTTCTTAGGTCCATTTGCTTGATAGGCCTTTTCCCAACCCTTTACCATGAGTAGGTGCCTGTCTTTGTGGTTGAGGTGTGTTTCTTGTAAACAGCAGACTGTTGGACCCTGTTTTCTTATCCAATCTCTTAGCCTGTGCCTTTTTATAGGTGAGTTGAGACCATTGACATTAAGTGATATTAATGACCAGTGGTTGTTAACTCCGGTCATTTTTTTTTTAGTCGTAGAGTTTGTGTGTATCCCTTCTTTGGTTTGTGTTGATGAAGGGTCTCTAGATGTCTGAGTTATTGTGGTCATTGTTGGACTCCTTGGTTAGTGATTTTCCTTCTATTACTTTCTGTAAGGCTGGATTTGTGGCTGCATATTGTTTGAATTTGTTTTTATCCTGGAAAATTTTATTTTCTCCATTTATAGTGAACGAAAGCTTGGCTGGGTATAGTAATCTGGGCTTGCATCCATGGTCTCTCAGTTTCTGCAGTACATCTATCCAGGACCTTCTGGCTTTCATGGTTTCCATGGAAAAGTCAGGTGTAAGTCTGATAGGTTTACCTTTGTAAGTAATTTGGCCTTTTTCCTTTGCCACTCTTAATATTTTTTCCTTATTCTGTATGCTTTGTGTTTTGATAATTATATGGCGAGGGGATGTTTTTTTTTGATCCAGCCTATTCGGTGTTCTGTATGCTTCTTGCACCTTCATAGGTATATCTTTCTTTAGGTTGGGAAAGTTTTCTTCTATAATTTTATTAAATATATTTTCTGGACCATTGAGCTGCACTTCTTCTCCTTCTTCTACTCCTATTATTCTTAGGTTTGGTCTTTTTATTGTGTCCCATATTTCCTGAATGTTTTGTGATGAGAGTTTGTTGGACTTGCTGTTTTCTTTGATCATAGTGTTTATTTTCTCTATGGTATCTTCAGAATCTGAGAGTCTTTCTTCTATCTCTTTTATTCTGCTGGTTATGCTTGTTTCTGTAGTCTCTATTCGTTTACCTAGATTTTCCATGTCCAGCCGGCCCTCTGTTTGTGTTTTCTTCTTTGCCTCTATTTCAGTTTTCAAGTCTTGAACTGTTTCCATTATCTGTTTGATTGTTTTTCCTTGGTTTTCTAGGGTATCATTCACTGATTTATTCAATTCTTCAAACTTTCTGTTATATTTCTCATCCATTTCTATAAGGGCGTTTTTTACATGCTGTTTAAGGGCGTCAATCACTTTCATGAAGTCAATCTTTTCTCCTTCTTGATTAAGGTGTTCCTGTCCTTCCGTTGTGAGGTCGCTGGTTTCTGGTGGCTTCATGTTGCTTTTCAGTTTGTTGGGCAATTCTTGCCTTGGCGTCTGCCCATCTCTTCTTCCAAATACTCCCTTATGGATCTTCTTTTACCAGATCAGGTCTCCTTGCCTACCCAACGCGGCCTCCCCAATGTTGGCTCTCCTGGCACCAAGGGATCAGGTCTCCGTGCCCAAACCTGGCTTGTCCCAATGCTGGTTCTCCCCAATGCTGGTCCTCCTGGGGCCCAGAGATCAGGCCTCCGTGCTGGTTGGGCAGCTCGCAAACAAAGCGCCTACCCTGCTTGGTGCAGGCAGGCCACAGAAACAAAGGAACTGCAGCCCGCCTGGGCGCCCAGAGGACTGGGACCCAGCGCCCAATGCCACGCGCCGAGAGAGGGCAGTGGGGCCCATGTGGGGAGGGCTCTGGACGGAAGCTGGGTGTGCCAGGAAGAAAGAGGGAGTACCCAGGGAATAGAGGTCCTGCAGAGAGCCCAAGAAAGACAGGAGGCCAAGGGACCCCCAAGCTCCCCGTCCCTGGCTGGCGCCGCGGGCCAGAAACTCACCCCAACGCTGGTTCTCCTGGGGTCGAGAGATCAGGCCTCCGTGCTGGTTGGGCAGCTCGCAAACAAAGCGCCTACCCTGCTTGGTGCAGGCAGGCCACAGAAACAAAGGCACTGGAGCCTGCCCAGGCGCCACGAGGACTGGGACCTAGTGCCCAGACAGGCTGGGCTGGGCGATGCCACCCGCCAAAAGAGGGCGGAGGGGGGGCGAAGTGGGGGAAGCTCTGGACGGAAGCTGGGTGTGCCAGGAAGAAAGAGGCAGTACCCAGGGAATAGAGGTCCTGCAGAGAGCCCAAGAAGGACAGGAGGCCAAGGGACCCCCGAGCTCCCCGTCCCCGGCTGGCGCCGTGGGCCAGAAACTCACCCCAACGCTGGTTCTCCTGGGGCCGAGAGATCAGGCCTCCATGCTGGTTGGGCAGCTCGCAAACAAAGCGCCTACCCTGCTGGGTGCAGGCAGGCCACAGAAACAAAGGAACTGCAGCCCGCCCGGGCGCCACGAGGACTGGGACCCAGCGCCCAATGCCACGCGCCGAGAGAGGGCGGTGGGGCCCAAGTGGGGAGGGCTCTGGACGGAAGCTGGTTTGGCCAGGAAGAAACAGTAACCAGGGAATAGAGGTCCTGCAGAGAGCCCAAGAAAGACAGGAGGCCAAGGGACCCCCGAGCTCCCCGTCCCTGGCTGGCGCCACGGGCCAGAAACTCACCCCAATGCTGGTTCTCCTGGGGCCGAGAGATCAGGCCTCCGTGCTGGTTGGGCAGCTCGCAAACAAAGCGCCTACCCTGCTTGGTGCCGGCAGGCCACAGAAACAAAGGAACTGCAGCCCGTCCGGGCGCCCCGAGGACTGGGACCTAGCGCCCAGACACTGGGGCTATGCCACCGGCCAAAAGATGGTGAGGGGGGCCGAAATGGGGGGGCTCTGGACAGAAGCTGGGTGTGCCAGGAAGAAGGAGGCAGTACCCAGGGAATAGAGGTCCTGCAGAGAGCCCAAGAAGTACAGGAGGCCAAGGAACCCCCCGAGCTCCCCGTCCCCGGCTGGCGCCGTGGGCCAGAAACTCACCCCAACGCTGGTTCTCCTGGGGCCGAGAGATCAGGCCTCCATGCTGGTTGGGCAGCTCACAAACAAAGCACCTACCCTGCTGGGTGCAGGCAGGCCACAGAAACAAAGGAACTGCAGCCCGCCTGGGCGCCCCGAGGACTGGGACCCAGCGCCCAATGCCACGTGCCGAGAGAGGGCAGTGGGGCCCAAGTGGGGAGGGCTCTGGACGGAAGCTGGGTGGGCCAGGGAGAAAGAGGCAGTACCCAGGGAATAGAGGTCCTGCAGAGAGCCCAAGAAAGACAGGAGGCCAAGGGACCCCCGAGCTCCCCGTCCCTGGCTGGCTCCGCGGGCCAGAAACTCACCCCAATGCTGGTTCTCCTGGGGCCGAGAGATCAGGCCTCCGTGCTGGTTGGGCAGCTCGCAAACAATCGCCTACCCTCCTTGGTGCAGGCAGGCCACAAAAACAAAGGCACTGGAGCCCGCCCAGGCGCCACGAGGACTGGGACCTAGCGCCCAGACAGGCTGGGCTGGGCGATGCCACCCGCCAAAAGAGGGCTGGGAGGGGCGAAGTGGGGGGAGCTCTGGACGGAAGCTGGGTGTGCCAGGAAGAAAGAAACAGTAACCAGGGAATAGAGGTCCTGCAGAGAGCCCAAGAAAGACAGGAGGCCAAGGGACCCCCGAGCTCCCTGTCCCCGGCTGGCGCCGCGGGCCAGAAACTCACCCCAACGCTGGTTCTCCTAGGGCCGAGAGCTAAATTGATTATTCTTACAGTCTGTAATAACAATGTGGGTTATTTATGAATCTTGTTAGTTGGAGCCAAACTACCCAGCTTGAAATCTGATTTTAACTAACTAACTAACTAACTGGACCACCTGGAGGAAGTAATTTTACATTGGTAATGTTGTTTTCGAAATAAAAAAGAATAATAGCAATTAACTCAGGAGATTATGTTGGATGTATTAAACACACACACACATACTCTGTGTGTGTATGACTGAAGTTGCCATTTAATGTGTTAGATAAGTAGTATTATCATTACATCTAAATATTTCAACAGTCACTAGACTATATGAAAACAAAATAGTTAAAATAACTATTCTGTGGTCAGGCATGCATGTCAAATCACCTTCCACTTTGGTAAATACTGTTAGTGTTTTATGTAGAAATTATTCTTAAATGGCTTAAGCACCATAAGTTCTCACTTCTCATCAAGGAAACATATCTTTGCAACAGACAGAGACCTTTAGATAAAACCACAACCAATAAAAATATAGAGTCGTGGAAACCACTCCCATTGTGTACATCTACAAAATAGTACTACATCTAAGATTCATGAAACATTTCTGAAGAGTAGCAGAAAGATTATAAGAATTAGAAGATCAAGACATTTGCTGAGATTGGGTTTCCTAAGATTTTCAGGAGCTACACCCACAAAATCTCATCAACACGATTTCCTAAACATGAGCTGAACACAATAACAATAGAATTGCCAAAGTGGCTGGGGAACGCTTACTAGGCTTCAACAATATACAAGAACTTCAGGAGACCAACAGTGTTGGAAATGAGAGCAAAAGTCTTCTCCAGAGAAGATCACACAAATTGCTTATCCAATACCAAGTGGTCAGCCTTGGAAACTTATATACAAGTAATATGATACAAACTTAGCAGGTTATATTTAGTATAAATGTAATTACATGTATACAATAAGAGACCATGAATTTAAAAGAGAGAAAGGAAAGGAATGTAGGAGGGTTTGGAGAGACTAAAGGCATGGTGAAGTAATGTGATTATGTTATATTCTCAAAACTAGAAGGAAAAAATGTAAGATAATTCTTTTCTTAAGTTCTTTGGTAGCCATGACAGCCACATGATCTAATTCTATCCAGTGAAAGAACTTATTTTTTTAACCCATCCTTCCTGTAAATGTCAGCAGTAGCAACTAGTTTTATGTCAACTTGACACAAACTTGATTTACTTGAATGGAGAGGACCTCAATTGAGAAAATGCCTCCATATATTCAGACTGTAAGGCATTTTCATAATTAGTGATTAATGGCAGAGGGTTCAACTTATTGTGGTTGCTGCCATCCATAGACTGGTGGTTCTTGGTCCTATAAGAAAGCAGACTGAGCAAGCCGTGAGGAGCAATCCAGCAAAGAACACTCCTCTGTGGCCTCTGCACAGGTGCTCTTGCCTCAGGCTTCCTACCCTGGTGGACTCCTCTATTTATTAATTTATTTATTAAATATTTCTGTCTCTTCCCTGCCACCGCCTCCCATGTCCCTCCCCCTCCCCCAATCAAGTCCCCCTCCCTCGTCAGCCCAAAGAGCAATCAGGGTTCCCTGCCCTGTGGGAAGTCCAAGGACCACCCACCTCCATCCAGGTCTAGTAAGATGAGTTTCCAGTACTGGGAACACTTTTGTGTCCTTTGAAAGGGTCATAAGTCCAATTAGACAGCTTAGTTTCTGCCAAAATGTAAGTGCCACTGCTGCAACTTCAGGGATATCTTGCATCCTTGTGGTTTCTCGGCACTACGTCTGGGTGGTACTATTGGTTGTTTACCTCCTAACTCTGGCCATTCGTACAATAATCCTCAGGGAGAAAGCTTCAGGATAGATCATCTTGAATCCTCAGAGTCCCGTATCCAAAGCAAACAGTCTCTTCAACAATATGCTCATACTGTCAAACCACTGGGAGACCATCAAGCGAACAGCAAAAACCTATATTTTGTATTGATTGTATTGAACTTTGTGCTCTTCAGTTCCCCTGATCAAGAGCTCAAAGGTGGTGGGGAGTCTTCTTAAGCCTACCACTGTTTGTTTTCTTTTAAATACTCTATGATTCAGGGAAAAGCATTACTAGCCCAAACAATATAACTTAAAAAATAGGCTAAATATATTAAAGACCATAATATTTTATTCATTTAACTGGCAATTTTCCTTTTCATAATTCTCGACTATTGTACAATTCAGCTTTTTTTTTTGACAACTGTGTTTTCTTTAAATGCTTTCTTTATACTCTTTGAGAGAACACATGTTTCCTTCTCTCTGCTCCCTCAGTCTACCACTTTTGGCAATTTTCTTCTAACATAAATGATGCTATTAATCAGCACTTATTACTTTAATTTAATCTTTCTTGCAGGGCAGGCATTTATTTCTTGCTGTTATTCTTCAAGTCATTTATTTAAATAAAAACAACAAATGCATTATTCTAAGTGTAAGCTACAAAAAAGAGAAGACCATAGATTCATAATTTCCAAAGAATGAAAATAAGCATGATCAAAGACAGAGCAATTCACTGTAGTGGTGTTGTTTTATATGAAATCCTGCCTGCAGGATCCCATTTAATGGGTTGAGGCTGCTACACAAAGTGCCCAAGAGCTGTCGTGATAATGGGTTCGTTGCTATGGAAGCAAGTTCAATCTTAGAAACACTTGACAGCCCAATGAATGTGTTTTAATGCATTTTCCCTGATTATTTAAGAAAAATAATAATCAAATAACTGAAAAATCTATAAATAGTCAAATAATCTTAAATCAATAAATGAACACCATTTACTTTTTGTAATTCAACCTGGAATGGTAAATGGAAGTCAGAATCAAACTGACTTTTCTGCCCCATAATAACCTTACCAATGCCTAAGTCAGCCAAGTCTCTTTTGCATCATTTTCTACCCTGACAAATGTTAATGTTTGCTCAGCGTGGCTGCACCTGCCTTGAGCAAAGTCAGTATGATGCTTGGTTTGCTTCATTGGTAAATTGGCTCATTTTCAGGAAGTGCAAAAACAGACTTCTACTCTTGCAGTGGTTTTCTGAAATTGTACTTACACCTGCTGCCTATATCAGTCTTCATCTTTAGTATATTTTATTATACAAATGCAAATATAGAATGCTATACTTGCTGATCATAAATGAGATATATTACATAATTCAAAACAAAAGTATAGCAATATATCTGTAAAGTTACACTATAAAACTCAGCATGTCTTCCTCTCAATTTACCTGAAGGAATATTCTTATCTATTTTTGCATCAATTCATCTATATTTTTTAAGTTAATTGGTAGCTACCATTGAAACTTATTGATTTGTTTTGGGGGGCTATTAAGCTTGTAATATTGAAGGTAATTTTTCTATCTCTCATGAATTCTCTCATGTTTCCATTTCACTTCCTCTCCACACAATATTCTCATTGTCATAATTATTCAAATTTTGAACATGAACCAAATGGCTTAGTAAGACAATAAATTCTTTTGAAGTTTTGTGAATTTCATAAGTGATCTTTTTCTTTGTATGTAGCTTCCACTACATTTTCCAAATAAATAGGATTTTTAGAATGACATAAAATTCTTCATATACCAATAGCAGTAACCATAATTGATGTTTAAACATCCTCATCTTTAAAAGTCTCTAAGCTGTCTGTTAATCTGTTCTATTTCTGCTTCCTTCCCTGATGAGCCTTCTGTTCTAATTTGGTCTGATTATTTCCTAGTCACTCCGTGACTTCCAGATGTTGTCTTAGCCCACACTGTGGGCCTTGGCTTCTCCTCAATTGGCTTTCAGATCAGTTGTTTGATGGACCATCCTGATCATATTGGGACTTTACATATAATTTATTTAGTAAGATTTAGTGACTCTGAGAATGAGTATGAAGGTACCATGTTTTAATTTACTTCCTAAAATTGTGTTTTTATTTTGATGATTTTATACATTTATGTGGTGCAATATCACATACAGGCCTCATTGCTCTCCCACACTTATTAACCCACATTTTCTTTGTAACTACTTCCCACGTGTGTGTGTGTGTGTGTGTGTGTGTGTGTGTTTTAGTCTCATGAATATTCAAGTTGCTATGTGATTTTGACTGTGACTGCCATGTAAAACCCAGAGAACAACAGTCCATAGCAGTCCTGTCTTTTCCCTAGCTCTTATATGCTTTTTCTCCTTTCATGTACAGTGTCTCCAAGGCTTTGGAGGGGTGATATATATGTCTTCTTTAGGGCTGAGCACTAAAAGCTATTTTCAGAGTTTTGATCAACTATGAGTCTGTGTATTAGCATTAACACTGCAAAAATAAGCCTGACTCAGAACGAAATTACCACTATTCTATGGGTATAAAATACAGAAGTAAGCTTGACTACACATTCACTTAGTAAAATAACAGTGCTGTATTTTCTTTTAGGCTCTTTGACCTCCCTAGCCACAGGCTTTTTAGTAGTTCTGAGGACCACATATATATTCTTTCTTATGGAGCAAGTCTCCCATCCAGTTAGAAAGTGGTTAGTTGTCTCCTAAACAGTCAGGCACAATTTGGCATATTTTGCCTGGTGAAGTCTTCCACTGGTTAAGATCACTGATGACTACTTTAACAGTTTAACTCATGAGCCTTGGCATCATAAAAGCTTCTAGCAGGGAAGAAGCCTCTAGCCTAGTCCCAGCTTGACTTCCCTATTTCCTAAATCCAAAGCGCACTGCATCTTTATCAAGAAAGCTTTGTTACCTAATTTTAGTGTGCACCCAACAACAATTATGGTAGCAATAAACTATAGTGTTTGGAGGCCCTTGGAGGCTCTCTGATCAATAATTCATACTATAATATTTCACATTTCCATATTCAAACTTTTTTCCTTAAGCATATATTAAGCTAGATTATAAACTAGTATACTTAGGTATGTTTATAATGTTTATTCTGAGTAGAATAACTTACATAGAACTAGATTTTCAAAATCTAATTTTAAATTTCCCGATTAATCCCCCAAAGAGCAAAAAAATTAATTTTGTATTTCTTTATTTCTAACTTTACCACACATCTATGGTACTTAGTATTGCATTGCCATAAAGGCAGACCAGATGCCAAAAGAGTAAAGAGCCAAGACACGCCGTGTTGCAAAGAAGTTGGTATTATTTCGATGTGTATTTGGAGACTACTAAACATGTGAAGAACATTCTTTCAACAAATGGGATCAAGGAGCATCCTATATTCACTGAAGAAAGAAAATTTATAACAATATCTCACTTTATATAAAGGAATAACTCAACGTCATCTAAGATTAAATATAAAAATTAAAACTATAAAATTCTTGTTTTATTTTGTCTTCACATTTAATTCTGAGATTGTATTTTAATTGCAGCATTTCTCCATTTGCTTTCTTCCCTCCCAAACTTCCCAAATACTCCTCCCCACTGTCTTTCACATCCATGACTTATTCATCAATAGTTATTGTACATATATATATATATATATTTATATGTTCATATATAATCCTAATTATAACTTGTTGAATCTTTATAATGTTACTTGTAAATTTGTGTTTAGAGTTGACAAATATAACATGAGGAACATTTCATGATACGGGATTTAGCAATATTTTAAATTTTTAAAATATAACATCAAAAACATAGGAAACAAAAAGAAATATAAACTGAACTTTATTAAAATTAACAAATTCTCGGCATCAAAGAACAAAATTAACAGTATTCAAGGCAAACCTATTGTGTCCCATTGGCACTCTTAGCTGTGCTGAAATGGAACACCAGAAGTCTATATTTCCAATATTCTTGTCCATAGAATCAGGTTTAGATTCCAACAAGTGAAAGATCTAGAGTCCGTTTGCCAAGGACAATACGCAATGGGAAAGTGAACATACCAGGTAACGTTAATAGGACAGCTCTGATAAGCGCCCTCAGTGCTCAGGAAATTTCACAATTGTCAGTGGATGGGAAATGAATTCAGTTCCTACAAAGACTAAAATCTCCAAATTCCCTCCACTTTAAGACCAAGAATAAAAAGAAATAAAGAACATTATGCCACAATGCAGAGCAAAAATGGTGTAGAAAATGGTGAGAGAAGTCCTCTAAAGAAGCAGCTGAAGATGGAAGGGAAATTTCCAACCCTCAGGAGAGAGATTTCATAAAGATGGTCAGGTGCTGCTTCCCAATGGTCAAAGACAGAAAGGTATTTTTAGCTATTTTTATGACTGAAATCATTGTATGCACTTTTGTATGCTAGATAGTAACTTTACTTATATAAAAGAACTTCTAAAATAAATCTCTTTAAAACCCACCCTTTAAATAAAGCACACGTATTTAGTAACATTGTGCCATGACTATTCTTCCCAGTTACATTTGCAGAATAAAAATACAAAATAATCACTGTAAGAATTTTTAATTAAGCCAAATATTCAAAATATTTAAAAATCTACTCTAATTTCAAAGTATTTCAGTTTTTGAAGTGAATTATAAATGATTAAGTAAAAAAACACTTCTGTGTTTTCTGATCTTTGCAAGGGCAACTATATTCCGTTGTGAAAAATGAAACACCAATAAGCACAGAGTATATTTGATAAGAAATGCTGCATGCTAATCTCCAGGGTGCTCAGAAGTCATGCTATAGTATTAAATCAAACTTCTGTTCATTTGATTTACTGTGAGTTCCTTCCTCCTCACCTCCTGTTAGTCTCTTCCATCCCTTCCTCTAGAGGATCTTACGTCAACATTCATTATGTGAGATCTACAAAGGAGAGAAACCATGCCACGATTTTTCTGAATTTCAGTTGTTTTAATGCATATACACTTTTACACATCTTCCTACAAACAGTGTAATTTCATTCTTTTTTAAGCCAGATCAAAACTTCATTGTGGATTTAGAACACCATTTGTTTTGTGTTTTCTTTTCTTACTTCTCTTTTACATAAAATAGATTTACTTTTACGTACCATATTCTGATTATGTTTTCTATTCCCTCTACTCCCCCACATCCTCCCCACCTCCTCTCCCACCTGGATCAACCCCATTTTTCTCTCTCTCATTAGAAAACAATTACCTAAGAAATAAAAATAAAATGAAATATATGAAATATAATGAGGTAAGACAAAAACAAACAAATCATAGTAGTACAAAATAAATAATCAAAAAAAGAAGAAAAGGCACAAGAAACAAATAAAGAACCCACTGGTTCACACATTCAAGAATACCATGAAAACACAAAAGCAGAAGCAAATGAAGCATCCACTCCTTGGGGGATCTGTTTTTGGTTTTTATTTGTTTGGGTCTTTAGACAAGGTCTCTCCTAGCCTGGACTATATAACTCACTCACCATGTGGCCCAGGCTGATCTTGAATTTATGGCAACCAGTAGGTCAAAAATGTAAAAGGCTTTTTCTTTTGATCCACTGACTAGCTCCCAAATCACGACATGGAGACTCGTTATGAATGCTCAGCCTTAGCTTATGCTCATTTATGCCTAGCTTTTCTTTCTTTAATGTAAATTCACCTGCTTATCTTTATCTACCTTGTACCTCAGAAATTTTTGCCTTTCTTTTTGTATGTCCTACTCAGTGTTTGCTGACTGACAGCTGCCTGGCTGGCTCTATGCAGATCCCTCCCTTTCTCCCTGTTCTCTCCTCATTCTTCTTGAACCTAGATTTTTTTTTCTACTACTAATGGTCTTTGTCTGTCAGGTGTAGATGAAAACTTCTGTCCCACCTGGTCATGCAGCTGTTCAATACCAAATAAACACACAGAGTTTTATATTAATTATAAACAGTTTGGCCCAATTAGCTCAGGATTATTATTAACTAGCTCTTAATATGTAAGTTAACCTGTAATTCTTATCTATGTTTAACCACATGCCTTGGTATTTTTTCTCAGTGCAGCATTTTCATCTTGCTTCCTCTGCATCTGGGTGGCAACTGCAGACTGAGTCTTTCCTCTTCCCAGAATTCTCCTAATATTGTCGCCCTTCCTATACCTCCTGCCTGGCTACTGGCCAATCAGCATTCTATTAAACCAATACAAGTGACAAATTTTTACAGGACATAAGAGAATTATTCCACAGCAGCCAACCCTGCATATTCCTCTACTGTCTAGCTATTGGTCATTCAGCTTATTATTAGACCAATCAGATGTCTCAGGCAAGCAAGGTGAAACAGCAACACATCTTTTCATAATTAAACACACATCTTTACATTGTTAAATAAAAGCAGCATAAACAAATGCAACACATCCTTACAGTTAAAGTAATATTCTGTAGCATAAACAAATGTGATACATCTTTGCCTAGTTAAAGTAATATTCCATGTCAAAATAACCAAGATAAAACAAAAGGAAATATAAAAGATAAAAAAAAAAGCCTTGACACTACATGAGAAGACAAGTTCCCTCCAAAGAACCAGGTTAGTTTTCTGTTGATCATCTACTGCTGGGCATGAAGCCTACCCTTAAGAATAGTCTGTTTCCCCAGTAAGACTCCCTCAAAAAAAAAATCTAATTTTCACTTGCAAGTTGTTATCAATTTACAATTTCATTTATATTCCCTTCATATAGGTATATAATTTAGGAAGTTTCTACATAAATCCTAAATTAATTTAGGATTCTATACAGGGCCTCAAATGGCCCTAAATTTTAGCTGACACCCCCATATTTCCTCCTCATCCCTCTCTTCATTCCCCTCCCCATTTCATCCTCCCATTCCAGTTCCTCCCCTTAATACATAACTATTCTATTTCCTATTTTTGGGGAGATCTGTCCCTCCCCACTGGTTCCTGACTTTATATCTAATCTCTGTGGTGATACAGATTTTAGCTGGTTTGTCTTTGAAAAAATAACTAAAATCTACATATAAATGAGAATATACTACATTTGTCTTTCTTGTTATGAGTTCTCTCCCTCAGGATGATATTCTTCAAGTTTCATCCATTTACCTGCAGCTTCATAGTTAGGGTTTCTATTGCTGTGATGAAACACCATCACTAAAGGCAACATGGAGAGGAAAATGTTTATTTGATTACACTTTCATATCACTGTTCTGTTGAAATAGGAGCAGTGGGCTGCATCCCCAGCACGCGGCCACCCCCACGGCTAGCTTTACGCAAAATAATTACACGGAAACTGTATTCTTTTAAACACTGCTTGGCCCTTAAGCTCTAGCCCTTACTGGCTAATTCTGATATCCCGATCAACCCATCTCTAATAATCTGTGGGCACCCGTTTTACCGGGAAGATTCTAGCCTATGTCCATCCTGGGTCAGAGCTTCCTCGTGTGCGTCTGCCCTGGAGCGGGGCATGGCGTCTCTCTCTGAGGCGTCTTACCTCACTTCCTCTTCCTCCCAGCATTCTGTTCTGTTTACTCCACCCACCTATGTTCTAAGCTATGAGCCCAAGCAGTTTGTTTATTACTTAACCAATGAAATCAACAGATTGATATATGACACTCCCACATCACTTCCCCTTTTTCTGTTTAAACAAAAAAAGGAAGGCTTTAACTTTAACATAGCAAAATTACATATAACAAAACAGTCATCAAGCAAGAATTACAGTTACAATATTTATATCTATTTTATCTTTTATCATAACAATGGAAAAGTATAACTATACCTATCTATTCTTCAACTCCATCAAAGACTCCATAAGGATATAATATTACCTAACAAACATGAAGTCCAAAACTTTAGAAATAACAGAAACATCTCGCTGCCTGGACAGTCACCCAAAGGTCTTTTGTACCGTTGGGGCATCCATCTTCAGCCTTCAGGCCCAAAGTATCCAGCAGACATTTTCATCAAGCAGGAAATTCCAAAGACGGTTCAGTCACTTTCTGCTGTATCCTGCAGAATGCCTCGCAGACTCTTTCATGAGTCAGGAACCCCAAAAGACCATCTCACCTTTAGGCAAGTTCAGCAGTCCTCTCTCTGCAGGTTCTCTGTGTCCAGTTCATGCATCAGTCCAGGCAAGAGCAGTTTCTTGCCCAAATAGCTATCAAACTCCATAACGAGCCTCTTCGATGCCCATCTTCCTCTTGAAGTAGATTGGTGCTGCCAGGAGCAGACGTGTCTCATTGTCATGAAAAGTCCTAAGTTATTAAAATATTTTAAATGCCATATTCTGTAGCCTTTGAGAGATATGAAGAATGCCTATCTGAAATATATCTATATATATCTAGAAAATCTAAGTAACATGATTACAAGCTTGACTATTACTAATGATTATCCATTAACAACCTATAAACATTACATTTTTAAATGAACTACACAATCACAACACCTTATTCAAGATCAGAAATACATACACATATAACAAAATTGACCTTAAAATCCACATCAATGCAAATTACTCATACCTATATCATTTCCCCCTTTAAATGTAAAAGAACATTTATAAACAATGTTTTGGGAACATGGGTGCAGTTTTTTCTCTCCAAACTGCTTCCTGCTGAATGGGGGCGTCATTAATTAAGTCTTTCATGGTATAACCTGTGTGCCAGGGTCATCTCAGTTGGCAGTTGAGCAGAGTAATTTTTTGAAGGTGTTACAGCAACCTTTCAGGAGGGCGTGGTCTATCATACCAAATTGGAATAGAAGAAATCCACAGTGTCTGGTCCTCTGTGAAAACAAAAGAAGACCCTCTCTAAAGCATCATATCCTTAGACCCAAATTTTGAAATCATAATACTTTTATATCCATTCTGGTTTAGCTTGGCAGCCCATGTAATGAAATGTCTCTCTGTACTTAGCTCCTTTACAGTCAAAAATTTTAAAGAAAACACAATGTACATAATCCAGACTTTCTGTGAATTTTCCATTTTTACGTGGCTTATTTTTCTTTATTTCTTTTAATCTCTTAACTATCTGTACTCTGTCTCTTTAAAGACTTTACCTTTTTTTAAACCATTAACTTTATCTCTATATTCTTTTTCTTCTCTCTCTCTCTCAAGCCTACGTACATTCATCCAACAGTGTGGTCTTTTATGTCTGAATCTGTTTTATTGTGAATCTGTAACATTTTTTTACTATCCAGGAGCACTTTTGATTTGCACCTTTAAATCACTAGGTGCTTAAGAATCTAAGCTGTGACATTCCTAGATCAAAAACAGGTACTGCCTGCTGGCCCCGCCCAGTCCAACAAGGTGGAGCCGCTTGTGCCTCTGATCCTTGCACATTGCACCAATAGCATGGCGGAGCTGCTTGTGCCTCTGATCTGAGCTGCGGCATGCAATGTCCCCCTTTTAGGCACACAGCAGTCTAGTTGCCATCAAAAAAATCGTAGCACTTTACTCCAAATGCTCCATTCAAAACCTCTGTCTCCCACAGGGGCCAGACAGTGATCGCAATGGCGGCACAGCCCAGAAAGCGGTGGTTTAAAACTGCAGCTTTTTTCCTGTTGCGGTTGCTGAGTCAGGAAATTCTCTCTGCAGCATGCCACCCACAAGCAGCAAAAAACTGTGTTAAACTCTCTCTCTCCTTTTTAAAGCCCTCTCAGGTTTTTTTTTTTTAATGTTACCTTTTTCTTTTTTTTTAAGAGCTTTTTTTTTTAGATTTATTTATTTATTATGTATACAACATTCTGCCTCCATGTATGCCGACACACCAGAGGAGGGCGCCAGATCTCACTACAGATGGTGTGAGCCACCATGTGGTTGCTGGGAATCAAACTCAGGACCTCTAGAAGAGCGGACAGTGCTCCCAACCACTGAGCCATCTCTCCAGCCCTCCCCCCTCAGGTTTTTAAGTGGATTTAGGCCATCACGTCTGGGCACCACTCTGTTGAGGGAGCTGCGGTGGGCTGTGTTCCCACCCAGCTCCGCACGACTAGCTTTACCCGAAATAATTACATGGAAACTGTATTCTTTTAAACACCACTTGGCCCATTTCTATCTAGCCTCTTCTAGGCTAATTCTCACACCTGGACTAGCCCATTTCTAATATTTTGTGTAGCCCACGAGCTGGCTTACCAGGAATGATCTTAACCTGTGTCTGTCTGGAGTGGGAGAATCATGGCGACTCCCTGACTCAGCTTCTTTCTCCCAGCCTTCTGTTCTGTTTACTCCACCCACCTATGTTCTAAACTTTGAGCCCAAGCAGTTTGTTCATTACTTAACCAATGAAATCAACAGATTGATATATGTCACTCCCACATCACTGTTTATCATAAAAGGAAGTCAGAAGGATGGAAACAGGACAGGTACTTGGAGGCCATGGAGGAATGGTGACTCATTATGGCTTGTTCAGCCTGTTTTCACATAGAACATAGAACAATGAGTCCCAGGACAGCACCATCCACAGTAGCCTGGGCTCTCCCTGATCTGTCACTAAGAAAATACCCTACAATCAGATCTAATGGAAGCATTTTTCTTGATCAAGTTTCCCTCATTTTCTATAATTCTAGCTTGTGTCAAATTCACAAAACTAGCAGTACAATTTGGTCTTGAAGTAGATCAATTACCATCCTCCTAAGGCATCACCATGCTGATTTCCCTAATTGCTGAATGTGTTCGCAATTCCACCAGGAATGGATGAGTATACCCTTTATTCCACATCCTCGACACCATGAGTTGTCATTTGTTTTTCATTATTACTCGTTGATCTTAGTACCTGTGCTAAGGGTGTTCTGTTCAGACAATCTTTTTATGTGCCAATAAGTTCAAGGTTATCCCCCTCCTTCCCTTCTGTCAAGTTCAGTGTATCTGATCTTATGGTAAGGTCTTTGATTCATTTTTAGTTGAGTTTTGTGCAGAGCTAAAAGTGTGGATATTTTGGATTCTTCTACATGTAGCCATCCAGCTAGACTCGCACCATTTAGTTTTAAAGATATGGTCTTCTTTCCAACTGTGGAAGCTTTCTGTTGTTGATATTGAGCTTTGATCTATTGTAGACAGAAAATATTTAGGGTGTTATTTTAATTTTCTTGGTTATTTGTAGACTTACTCTGTGTCCATGTACATGATCAATGTTGAAGAAAGTTTTATAAGCTTCTGAGAAGAAGTCATGTTCTAAATGTTTGGGTAACATTTTCTGTGAATAGCTGTTAGGTCCATTTGGTTTATAAGGTCTGTTAGCTACAGTATTTATCTTTTTACTTTTCCTGGATAACCTGCCTATTGGTGAATGCAGAGTTTTGAAGATTCCAACTGTCAGTATGTCAGTGTCAATATTAATTTTTCTATGTTAAATTTGAGCTATAACTTTTTTTCTTTTATTAACTTGCATGCTCTTGGTTTTTTTATATAGATGTTTAGAATCACAAGAACCTCTTGGCTGATATTTTTGATGAGTATGTAGTATCTTTCCCTATCTCTTCTGACTAGTTTCAGTTTAAAGTATAACTTGTCAGATAATAAATGGCTATACCTGGGTCCATTTATTTATAATGTCTTCCTTTTTCCATACTTTTAGCCTGTGAAGACATTTATCTTTGATGTCTAGGTTTACATCTTGGATGCAGCAGAAGGATGGATCCTGATTTACATAGAGTCTCTTAGTCTGTGTCTTTTTATTAGGGAATTGAGACCATTGATGTTGAAAGTTATCATCACTGAGAGTAATCAAAGAGCAATGTTTGTTGATTTCTGTTCATTTGATTTTGTAGTGTTTTTTATTTTGTTTTTTCTTCATTTGATGTGCTTTTGGGGGGGTTATTTATTGCTTGTTTGTGCTTTGGTGTGGTTAACCTTAAAATGTTTTTTCTTCTATCATCCTTCTGTAAGAATGATTTGTAGATAGATACTGCTTAAATTAGGTTTTGTCTTGGAAAGTCTTCCTTTCTCCATTTATTGTGATTGAATGTTTTTTTGAGTATAGCAAACTGGACTAGCGTCTGTGGTCCCCTAGATTCTCTAGAACATCTACCCAAGCACTTTTGGCTTTTAGAGTTTCCAGTCAGGTGTTAATCTAACATTATATAGTACTTAATCTGCATTTCATAGGAGCTTGATCCTTTTCTCTGCATCTTTTAATATTATTTCTCTGTTTTGTATATTTAAATTTTATTATTATGTGTACCTAGAGGAGTTTCTATTCTGGTCCAGTCTATCTGATGCTTTGTATTCTTCTTGTACCTTAATAGACAGCTCCTTATTTAGGTTATGGTGATTTTTTTCTATGATTTTTTTTGGAAATATTTTCTGTGAGTTTGGCCTAGGTTTCTTCTCTTTCCTGTATTCCTATTTTTCTCAGATTTGGTCTTCTCATAGGATTCCAGATTTTCTAGTTGTTTTGTGTCACAAGGTTTTTTTTTTCTTATTTAACATTTCTTTAACTGAGATATCAATTTCTTCATCTTATTTCCATTGTCTGAGAGGCTTTGTCTCCTCCATCTCTTAAAATGCTTTGGTGTTTTGGCAAGCACAATGAAATTGGGCAAGCTTTTCTATAGGCTTTGGATGTTATTTGATGACAATTTTAGCTTTTGTATTAGTAGATGCTAATCTCCTGCTAAGTAAATAGATCCTAAATAGTTTTGTATCTATTGTCACATAATGTTAGTTCTGACACAGAATATCTCAATGTGTTTTTATTTTAAGCATATTCCTGAGGGTAAGAGATGTTAAACATTTTTCATGTTGATTAGACGTTTAAATATCATCCATGGGATATGTTTGTTTCATTAGTCCATTTATTGATTGGTTCATTTGATGTTTGGGGATATAGTCTTTGTATTGTTATGTATTCCATATACTAATCTGCCAAGCTATAGCTAGTAAAAATAATTTTCCTGTAGGTTGGGCTTTTGTTGTTGTTGTTATTTATGCCTTTCTGGTCAGGACCTGTTTAAATTTTCTCTAGTCGTACTTGTTTATTTGTTTCCATTTGTTCTGAGCTAGTAGAGCCTTTTTTTTAAAAAAATAAAGAACCATTGTGTTCTTGCTTGTTTTACTCATCCATTTTGCTAACAAGTGTATTCCTATCCTTCAGTTCCAGAATTTATGTCCAGAACCATTTGGAATTGACTATATTTTTACATAAAAAATAGGGATTCCATTTTATTCTTCTACATGCAGTCATCCAGTTTCCCATTTTTTCCAAGAGGCTGTCTTTATGTCAATATTTTTGCTCAAAACTCAGGTGTCTATAGATGTGTTAGTTACTTAAGGGTCCTCTGTCTATTACAATGATATATATGCCCGTTTTTAACCCATTTCTATTATTTACCTTAGTATTTTTTTGTTCACTTGATTGCTTGGTTGGCTTCTTTGTCACAGTATGGCTCCATAATTCTGTAGTATAATTTGAAATTATATAATCTGCATTTTAAATATATTAGGACTGCTTTGGCGATTCAAGATCTTGTGTACTTTTATAAGAATTTTAGGATTGATCTTTTTCAAGTTCCTTGAAGAATATTACTAGAATTGCGATAGATTTTATTGATTCTCTAGATTGCTCTTGGTAATACCTAGTTACTTGCTATTGCTATGATAAAGCAATAGCAAAAGACAACTTGAGTAAAGAAAAGATTTATTTAACTTATTCTTCTAAATCACAGTCCCATATTATGATAAGTCAAGGTAAGATCTCACGCAGGGACCAATGAAGAAATCACTAACACCCCTTACTGCCTTACTTGCTTGCTTGCTCACATAATTTCATACACAACATATAAACTCCTGTCTGGAGATGGTATCACCCATAGTAGGCTGAACCCTTGTACATCATCAAGTTAATGTCCCACAGGCCAGTATGATTGTGGCAATTCTTAATTTTCCCAGATGATTCTACATTGTAACAAGTTGACAACAAAACTTAACTAGGACACTCTATCCCTTGCAATCTTGACAAACAAACATATCACAGTTAAACTATAACTTAATATATAACTTATAACTTAACTATAATTTAAAATACAGTGCAAGTTTAAAAGTCTCCCAGGCTTTAAAATAAAAAAAAAATATTTAAAAATCTGTCATCTTTTTAAAAATTCAAAGTTTATTAATGTGAGCTTCCATGAAAATAAAACCAAGTTATATACTTATATACTATTTATTATCCCAAAGCTAAAGAACCAGGCCATAAAATTAACCAGATAAAAACAAAAGCAAAATCAAGTGGTGTCAATCTCATCCTGGAGTTCAGTGTCTAGCATCTGGAACTTACTCATGACCTTGTGGGCTCCAAACTCTTGGCCACTGTCACTTCTCTAATTTTTCTTTTTTCATATGAGTTTGCACATCCTGTGCTGTAGAGTGAGGTCCACTCCGCTCTCTGCTACTGTTCTTGGCATGCATAATAACTGACGCTTCTCCTTTTCCAGTAGCCTCTTCTAATAGCTTTTCTTGGATTCCAATCTGTTGGCAAGGTGATGAGCCTTAACCACTCTCCATGACACACACCCAGTCTTACATTCCTCATCGCTTTAAAATAACTATGACACAGGCGACTTTAATTTATCATTAACTAAGTTCTTCCAACTTTATGTGGAGTTTCGACCCATCTTGCACAACAGTGTACATATGCAAACGTCCTCCCCCACTGTCCTGATGATGTGCTGAAGTTTTGCTGATCTCATTTTTAGTTAGAGCTGATTCTTCAGCCACAGCAGGTTAGCATCCATTGCCCCAGTAAATTACATAAGCTTTCACTTTCGTATTTACCTCATCCAAATTATTATATACATGACCATGATAGTCTTTGAGCCTTTCTGTAACTTCACAAGCCAAGCTTTCATTGGTGGTTTTTTTTTTCAGCATTCTTACCTTTCAAGCACCCAAAACAGTTCATTTAGCTGAGAGTGTTCGATGTATAAAGCATTGATTACACAGAACAATTGGTTAAAATAGGTGTGCCTTTCTGATGTGTTTTCTAGAATTATAGAGATGTTGAAATGAATCAAAACTATGTATAATGCTGGCAATAAACATTTTTTGCTTGGTTTTAGTGTTCCCACTAAAGGGCAAAACACCTTCATAGAGTAATAAAAAGCTTTATAAAATTGTGCTAATTTCTTAGAAAATATGTAGGTATTAGAAAATTGCAATTATTATAATAATTATTATATTACTCTGTATTAAGGCATAAATACCTTCATAATCTATCTAAGAAATGTGTATGATAAATTACATCATTTTTTTCTAAAAAAAAACCAATGTAACATTATTGATCTGACTAAAAATAAAGACTAGCCCAAAGAAATAAATTGCATTTTAAATAATATAGCTAGCATTTTTACTTGGTCTGTAGTAACAAATGTAGTTGAGTACAGAAATATGGTAGATTAGTTTAATACAAATTAATGATGATCATAGGCTGAATAACATGCCAATAGAAGATCATTCATAGGAGCAAAACGGCTCATGTAAGTAGTTTGGCTAATAGAATCCAAATTACTTATCACTGAATGAATGCCAGCATTTCACTAGTTAATTATTTTATTATTGTAGATTATTAAACACCTTCAAGAGAATACTTTCACTTCATTTTCATAATTTATAGAGATTAAATGTGAGGAATACATTGATTTTTCTAGATCAGCCAGTAATTGAAGCAAATTAGCCTTTAATCTAAAATTTAATTTTCCTTCTCAACTACCTTTTGCTTGGCTCTTTCATAGCCTAAATCAATCTTTTAAAATATGATTGAAGAGAGAACATGAAATGCTAAATTCACTATAAAAACGTTATTAGCTGGTCCTTTGAGATTCTGCATTAGTAAGAAGAATTTTAGGTATTCTGTGTTATCTGTTACTATTAATAATTGAAAAATAGAAGAAATGAGCCAGTTATTCTTTTTATCAATGAAATTAGTTTTTATATCTATTTCATTTACTTTTGCAATTACAAAAACATAAGGCAGAGCTTGGATAATGTTACCTTGTGTTTCTTCAAGTTATTTTGTTAACTGCAAAAGTCCTCTTTATAATCTAGTACTACCCACAAGTTTCTGAGGAGAGGCAGGTAAGTTCTGCATATTCTGAATTTATGGCCGACAAAGATGACAAATATTCACAGGATTTGAATATTAAGTAAGGCTCTGAATGTACTACAGATGCGTTCTTGACAAATAAATTAAATTGACACCTAATCCTTACTTTATCTGGCTGACAGGAAAATCAGTTACAATGCTTTCTCTCCCCAGAGGCATAAGCAAGGAGACTGTCTTGTGCACAGTAATATACTCCAGACTTATCTCTTTTATTTTCTGTGCTCTCAGCACTGTGTCCATCATTCAAAGCAACAGATGCTCTTAGGCCTCTCAAGTGCTTGAGTTCTGATGATTCCTGCCTTTCAAACTTCAAGAGCTATTCACTAAGGCAAGGATTCCCTATTCAGGAGAGAGGCTCCTGAGGGCACTCTCCTCTGCACCCTCTGCTCCTTAGGCATTTCCCTGATTCACAGGGGCTGTGCCTTGCGTTGGCATCTTCCTTGCCTCTTTAACTGCAGCTCTGATCATAGACTTCCTTCCACTCTAGATTTTTTAGTCCTAAAGATCCAACAGTAACAGTGACTGCACCCTGGATAAAGTTCCAGAGGCAATAATTTAAAGCTGTGTATTTCTATGAGCTACTCAAAAGGCAGAAAGTGTTAGCGTCTCGAAAATTACCTTGTTGAGAATAAAAGCTGCAGAAATTATAGATATCATTCTGTGAGTCAAAAGCATTGAAATCTCGGTCTTTTAAATCTGTTCTCTATATTTTATTCTATCATTTTTGTGGATTTTGTATATTCATTCAATTGGTCTGTATTGACATATATCTTTCTAAAGAGTTTATTTTTCCAATACCCTGAAAAACTCATAAATCTCACAGTTCCCCAGAGAATACTAAAGAGTACTGAATAGTTTCCCTTATCCTGTTTTATTCATGATAAACTATGACTCAATTTCATTCTTCTTTATGGCAAAATTAAACACTATTGCAGAAATAATCCTTTTTAAAACTAAGATAATGCAGACTCATTCCTAAATGTAGCTGGTAGGTCATTTGATTTCTGAAACCTTAACAAATAAAAATGAATTCATTTATTTACTCACTAATGTTACTGAACAGTCAAGCCAAGTGGTACCTAGGTGGCTCATCTATGGGTGGTGGTGGTGGCAGTATCAATGAGGAGAGAGTGACTGCTTGAGAAAGAAAATGGAAAATTCTGGCAATGAAATAAAATGGGAATGTAGGGTGGTAAGATAATAACTCAAACTGAGCAAAACATCCACTCAAAGGCCAAGCCAGCCACAAGTACCTACCCAGGAATGCCATGATGTCCAGTGTGGTGAATGTTCAAAAGAACTACATATTGAGTTCACCAAGACAAATCTTGTCAAAACACATATGAAATACTGATATGAAAGGAGTGCACAGCTGTGAAATGGGTTTCACTAAACAAGGCCATCATTAAGAAGGCAAGTGAATGAAAGATAAAGGGGGAGATTATGAAGAATGGAAGGCCCCTTAGAAAGCTGTGTGTGTGTGTGTGTGTGTGTGTGTGTGTGTGTGTGTGTGTGTGTGATTTCTGTGTGTGTGATTTCTGTGTGTGTAATTTCTGTGTGTGTGATTTCTGTGTGTGTGGGTCTCTGTACAGGTTTTCATCTCTTGAGTGAAGTAGATTCTCTGATGATTGGAAATATTTGAACCTGGGACTTAAAAATGCAATTGGAAAGGAGAAAAAAAGGAAAATAAAAATATGTATGTGATATGTTCGATCAGTGTGACTCATAAACCTTTCTTAAGTACTGAGGCAAACGGTTCACAGGGGAAGGCATACTTACACACTCCTGAATATATAGTCTGTTCTTTGTGGTTTAGATTGAAAAGTTTATCTCCTAGAAGAAGTAGGTGTTACTGCTTTGCAATAATATAAAAAAGTGTCTACTTATGTGAACGTTAAGGGGGATGAAGACATACTTTCCATGCAGGGCTTCACTATGGGGGAAATGACTGCCCGTGCTGAGCTGTTTATAGAAGCTATAGAACTTCTGGGAAAATTATAAACTAAGGAATTTACCTGCCTTAACAGGAAAAATACAACAGAACTTATACAATCCTAAGCAATTTTACAAAATGTACATATGGATTTTGCTTTCAGATCCCAGAAAGTACCATAAACTGAACAGAAGAGCAACTAGGCCTTGAATTACTCTGCTAAATATTGACGTACATAAACTAATGACATGTGACAGGAAAAATGATGATTTTTCTCACTGAACGTGATAAAGAAAATCTAAACTCATTATTCAGGTTCCCAGAATAGAACTAGTGGATTACATGGAAAAATATGGAAGATTTTGAATTCTTTTGAAAGGGGAGCATTTTACAAGAATCAGAACTGTCTCAGAACTTGGGTATATTTATCTAGTTATAATTCATTTTTGAAGTTATAAGACGATTTTATGAAGGCTGGAGCCATGTCAATTTTCACCCATGTTTTTAAATCTTACTAACAGCTTTTGCTTTGTAAAGAGGATATAATAGATATTTGTGGAATAAAGTATAAATTGATGTATTAAATAGTTGAGCCCCAGTTCTTTGAATCTAATTACTTCGCCGTTGTTGTTTGCTTGGTTTATTGGGAAATTTAGCCACAAGGTCTCACTACGCAGCTCAGACTTCCCTAACACCACCATGCTGTAGAGGTGGGACTCGCTCCTGTGTCAGCCTTCTCAGTACTCCAATTGCACAGGCTTGCCATCCTGCCTGGTTTGAAAATACACATTTTGAAAGTCAATTGTACCTTAGGGATTAAATGAACGGAAGAGTGTATATACAAAATGCATTTATCATTATTTTCTCAAGTTATAATTTTGTTCATCATTAAAATGCCAGTATCAACTGACATTGACTTGTCCATTCTTCTTCCCTCTGTTGTACTTAACATTGAGCAGGTGATAGCTTTGCATGAACCTGACTTAAAAACATGTAATATGTGAGCCACCATGTGGGTGCTGGGAATTGAACCCAGGTCCTCTACAAGAGCATCAGGTGTTCTTAACCACATCTCCACCCCCAGAGTTCTATGGGTATATCAATTCCTCCATATTACAATTTTTCAAAAATTATATATTTTTTAATTTCATTTTACATTCCAACCACAGTTCACCCTTCCACCCTCGTCCTGCCCCCACCCCACCCCACAGCCCACCTCCCATCCATTTCTCTCAACAGCTAAAGGCTCCAAAGGAGGATCAACAAAGTCTGGAACGTTGGGAGCAAGACCAAGTCCCTACCCCCTGCCTTATTGTCTCACACAGGAAGCCTACATGGGAACAAACTAGGCCCTGTATATGTGGGAGGCAAAACTTGACTCTCTGAGGGATCCCTGGCAGTCGGACCAGAATCTGTCCCTGGTGCATAAGGTAGCTTGTTGGAGCCCATTACCTATGGTGGAATGCCATGCTCATCCTAAATGCATGGAGGAGGGGCTTGGTCCTGCCCCAACTTAATGGGCCAGACTTGCTTGCCTCCCCGTGGGAGCACTTACCATTGGGGGAAATGGGTGAGTAGCCGGCTTAGCGGAGATGAGGCAGGGCTGAAGGAGGGTGTAAGAGAGAACTGTTTCTGGAATTTAAAATGAAATTTAAAAAATAAATAAAATATAATATGAAGTAATTAATATCTCATAGAATTGTAAAGAACTGAATTTTAACCATCATGCATGTCTAAAAATCTTATATCCCAACATGTCTTGAAAAAAACTAATGCTTCACTAAACAAATATTGTAATTGATTTTTATGCTTTTTTTTCTTCAACTACCAGTCAAGTTGTAAAATCAAAATAAATTGTTAAATAGTATTTGTTACTGAAAAGAAGTTGAAGCATTTAAACTTTTCTGCATGACAAAGAGATACCCATTCTGTCACTACTTAATAGGGTGATGATTATCTCATTTTCCTTCTCTGTCTCATAGCTACACTCTAAGTGTCCTTCTTACTAAGGTAGTATTTTAAGGACCATTTCTTTATTGGATTGAAAAGTGTCAATAAATTTAATTATGTTTTTCTATTTTGTATTATTTGGCAACGATCACAATTTACCCTAATTCACATTTAGGGCAGCTATTTTTGTGTATTATTATTCCTCTTACAGACGATGGTTCTGAGAACATATGTGAACAATGTGGAACTAACGGATATCTATAAACCATATTCATGAGCTGGGTATACAGTTTAGTAAATATGAGGACCCCCAAGAGTTTTATTTCTAACAAACAATCTTGGTTGTTTGTGTTCATAATCGCAGAGCCAGGTGTCTCCATGAGTCTCAATGGCCAGATAACCTAGTGACTGACTTTATCACAAAATATAAGGGAGCACCTAAGAAAAGGTATTTCTCGTTAACTTTTGGATTACAAACACACAAGAATAGACACACACACACACAGACACACACACACAGACACACACACACACACATCAAAATGAAATCAAATTATTTGAAAATCCTCAAAACTAGTTGCTATTTAAATTGACTGAGAAGGTTCATCCTGCATACATTTTCATGATACTAAACAAGAGTGTTTGTCAGAAAAGTAAACCATTACAAGAATGCCAATCTGCTTGTTGTTATGTGAATTCTATAGTTTACTAAGTGAAATAGAAGTGAGATCTTGAATTCAAACCTTGTCATTCTCTTCATGTCTACAGTTGCAATTTTTAAACAATATATAGTTCGACAAATCTCCTAGAAGAATCAAGCACTTTCATGTTTACCATAGTTTTGCAGAGTTTTAATCTCTACTTCAAGTTTTTTTGGTTAGCATTCTGGCATTGTTATGTTAACAACACTTTTTGAATGTTAATCTGAGTTTTATTTTAGGAGATGGGAATCAATGCTTCAAGTGGAAATTTCTTTCTTTCCTTCCTTCTTTCTTTGAACTTACAAGGTAATTTATTATTTCACTACCCTCTATTCCTTCCAGTTCCTCCCCATCTCCCTTCCCATCCTGATGTTCTCCCTTTCTGCCCCTGCCTCCTTAGAAAAGAACAGACTTCTAAGAGATAACAACCAAACATGAGCAAATAAAATATAAGATATAACAAAATCCATCACATAATGGTTAGACAAGGTGATCAGAAATGAAAAGAGCCCCAAGAGCAGGCCCAAGTTCAGAGACTCACACATTCACACACTCAGGAGTCCCAGGAAAATACTTAGCTGAAAGCTATAATATATACACAGAGGACATGGTACAACCCCTTCTCAGCACTGTGTTTGCATCTTCTGTCTCTATGAGTTCATACGAGCCTATTCACTAGGTTTAGGGACCTTGTTCTCCTGGTGACCACCTACTCTGTCTCTTTTTGCATCCTTTTTCTCAGACTGAGCTCTGAAGATAGGGATTGAATGGAGGCATCTATTTAGAGCTGTGAGTTTTGTGGAGTGTGTGTGTGTGTGTGTGTGTGTGTGTGTGTGTGTGTGTGTAAAATGTATGCCTGTGGGTCTCTGCATAGGTTCCCATCTCCTGAGTGAAAAAGATTCTCTAAGGATGACCGAATAAGGCACTAATCTATGCATATAGAAGAATATAATTCATAGTCATTTTATCACTATTTGTTAGACCAATAGCATTTGATTTTATCCTAGACCTCTGGGCTATCTATTATTCGACTTTTGATCACATAAGCAATACCAAATATGTATCTCATCTGGTAGAGTGACCTTTAAGAAAAATCAGGCACTGTTTGGTTATTCCCACAAGCTCTGTGCCCCCATTGCCCTATCATATTTTGCAGGCAGGACAGCATTATAAATCAAAAGTTCATAACTAGGTTGGAGTCCACATTTTTCTTCTGTTAGCCTACGAAGTACCTCTCTGTACCAAAGACATTAGGATATAGGGTGTCTAAGCATCAGCTAAACTATCCATGTCCAATTAGTTAAGTAGATGGTGTCTTCAGCAACGGTGCCTTGCTGTCTTGTCAATATGTTATGTTTTGCAATCAAGGTACACAATGGCATCAGCAATAGGGTCTTCCCATCTAGTATGTGGGTAATAAAGGTTAATTATCGTAACCTGCATAGTGTAGGAGCCCTCTGAAGCCTTTCTGATCAACAGCTCTTGTGAAGTTTCCACATATCTGACAATACAGTTTTGTTTTTAGTGATTCATGATGTCTAGGATCAACATCCACCCATATAGAATGCTTCCATTTGAGGTCTATTTTAAATTCTCTTTAATAAGTTTATAAAAGTGGGTTTTCATGTGACATTTTTATACATTCTTAGTTTTGGCTCATCCTTCCCCTGTAACTCATCTTCTTTCTCATAGGATATTGATAATTGATTAATAGTAGAAACTTGCTTTATTCACCAAAATCCTTCTGGAAAACAATGAACTCCATTTCATTTTATTTTATTTATTTTATTATTTTATTATTTATTTTATTTTATTATTTTTTTAAAAAGTATTTTTCTACTTGACTCTTTATGATGATGCAGCTATTGGGGGCTTTCTCTCTTATCTCTGCTTTTAGATCACTTTAACTGAATAGAGTAATTTCAATGAGTTTCTTCAAAAATTGAGAATGTTACTATTTAATTAAGGAATCATTAATTGCAATTTTTATGAGGAAACTTGACTTTATTTTGTACTATTTATATTTTTTTCAGTTCAGTATGAGATGTAACACTACTTGTGGAATTTGACAAGAGAATAGTAAAGAATATGATATCTTTGATGAAAAAATTTTTCAGAGTGCCTACATCTTAGCTTGTTTCTGCTTTCTCCACTCTAATTATACCTCAATTCTATAAAGGTGATCTATCTATCTATCTATCATCTATCTATCTATCTATCTATCTATCTATCTATCTATCTCTGTATATTTCCATATTTGTAAGTATATACATATAGATATATATATTTGAGGAACAAAATCTGATTACAAGAATCTTATATCCTTGTTCTTAGAGGACTCTCAATTTTTAATCATAGATTGTTTGCATGACTAAATTATATTGCTTTCCTCTGAATATTAAGTTTTATTAAATACATAATCATCTTATAGTACAAGATGCCTCATAGTATTATCAAGTTTGTCATTTTAATATGAATTATGCAGGAAAATGTGATTATACAGGAAAGAAGAATTAGAGGATTGGAGGGAATTTAAAATATTAATTATCTGCCTAGCCTCACTTGTTGCCTTCATAAATAAAAATACCGAGAGACGAAAAGCTAAAGAGCTCATCATAGTTCTAGTTCTTTGTGGAAGTTTGATATGAAATTTAGGTTCTGGATATTTAGTTTTCAACTCAGAATCTCTCTCTACACATCAGTAAGCTGTGCTGTGATGAGAAATTAATCAACACTGTCGTACTATACATAGGGAAGTAGTCATTCTGTTCCTAATTAATTCTGTGAATCAGTTCACCTTTAAAACAAAATAAAGACAGCCAACAAATAAAAGCGAGAAAGACGGGAAAATTTAGAAGTGACAAAGGATATAGCCATGCTTCTAATTTACATTGTCCAAAGCTGGAAGAAAATATCTACCCACTACACTACCAAAGAGAAAAAGGGTATAACAAATATTGTCATGTACTCACAACAAATAAAACAAACTTTAAATATTCCAAATATATTTAAGGATTTTCAATGGCTGGTACTCCATAAAGCTTAGAAGAATATCAAATAGCTATCAACTGAGAGACAATTACTATTTTCATATTTTATGTTTATTTTACCAACAAAATCTAATAATCAAAATGTCTACTTTACAAATAAAGAACGACATTTTCCAGAGAAAATATAATATAGTTTATAAATGGAAATATAATAAGGAAAAAGTAATTGTTATGTTACTTTTTTTAAATATGGCTCCTCACCTCAGCAACACTTAGTTCATAACAGTGAAATATTTCAATACAAATATTAGAAATATACTCAAGAAGCCATGTATGTAAAGCCATGTTATTCTTGACAAATTTTTTTCTTTTGTTGATCTAGTACTGCAGATTCATAACCTCATTGAGAATTTTATGTATAGCAGGAATTATGCATTGATTTGTGTAGCAAATTTCCACACACTCTGAAGTCAGATGATTAGCAAGGATTCAATAATTGTGTATGTACAAATTTTAGGACATACCACATTACCCAGACACAAAATATGAAAAGTCATTCATATTGTTCTCCACCAGCCTTTCTCCAAAGCTGTAATAAAAAAGAACCCAGTCTGGGCGGTGGTAGCACATGCCCTTAATCCTAGCACAGAGTCTGCAACAGGCAGATCTTTGAGTCTGAATCCAGCCTGGTCTACAGAGTGAGTTTCAGGACACCAGAACAGCCAGAGAAGTAGAGAGAAACAGCAAAACACAAAACAAACAATCATACAAAAAGGACCCCAATTCTGTTAAATCATGTCCTAGCAAATGCAATGACAATTTCAGGAGGTGAGGCTGCAAAAACTGTCCAAGGATGCAATTGAAAGGACTGCAATAAAAATACTACAATGGAGGACACACACAAAGACAATGAAAGAAACTTTATAGTGTTACTTCACAACTTTTTCTGTTGGTTTCTACGTGCATATACACCAATTTTGATGAATACTGTAGTGATAAACTTACAACTTTCATAAGCACACATTAAGTACCCAGTGTTTAGTTTCAATATGCACATACTCAATTACTTTTATTTATACTACCAAGGTAAGAAAATGTATAGTTTATGAGATTTGACTATAATATGTTTTAGGAAAGGAACAACCAGTATGATGAGACAGTTTGGCTTGAAAAAAGGAAAAAAACACAACCCTCTCTGACATCTTCAAACAAATCTGTTGCTTATTCAAATAAAAAACTAATGAAGAACATTTAAAGCAAATTTAGTGTCAATCTACTGACAGATCCGAAATAGAATGACTTACTAGGTTCCCCCAAAGAGGAATATAATATCTTGTGACCATGTTTTATTGATATTCATATTCAATCTGAAGTTTTTGTAAAATCAATCTTCAGTGGTTACTTCCAAGAAGATACAGTCAAGCCTGTGAATGAGGCATGAAATAGGAATTCCACCTAAGCAGACTGCTCACCTGCTGTGAATGAGCATGGTGAGAATTGCTTATCCATTTTACATGTGATATAGCTAAGTGCTTAGATGCTTAGATATAGGTATTCAGTGTTCGGTGAATTGAAGAAACTGTATATGCGTGTATGTATGTATGTATGTATGTATACACACCCCTCCATAAGACTAAGAAGGGAAAACACACAAGCACAGGGGTTTGAGGACAGACTAGACAGCACGGTGAAAACTTTCTACTTTATAATAATAATAGAAAAAAATCTCACTTAAACACTTTATCATATTGGTACTCCACACATCCCAGGTGTCCATAATATATATAGGGACAACTGGAAGTGTATGTATATAAAGAGCTTTCTACTGAAATTAGAGAGAGCAAAAGCACCACTCAGTGAGCTAGATTCTGCACCCAAAACCCGTTCCCAGACCTGAGTTGCCTTAAAGATTGTTATACTTCTCTTTAATTCCAATATCCTATTTTTTAACTTTTCTCTTAAATTTTAATGTTAAAATAGTAACTCTGATAATCATCATTTAATCCTCAAACTCTTTCTGAGATAAAGTGGTCGATATTTGCTTTCAAGAAAATAAATGACTTTATATCCTTTAGTAAATAGATACCAAATTCTCAGCACCTCTTCTTTTGCTTACTCCCCAAATAATATGGACTGGTACCTACTGTGTCATAATGACCTTTTAGAAGTTGGTGACATTATATTGAACATTTTTTGCTTTTTTTTTATAAATCTTTTTTTTTATTGAGAAAATGAGAGAAAAAAACAAGTTTCCATCCCCTCCCAGCCTCCCATTTCCTTCCCCCTCCTCCCACCCTTCTCTCCCTTCTCCCACCCTTCTCCCCCTCCCCCCACTCCTTTCGCCCTCCCTCTCCAGTCCAAAGAGCAGTCAGGGTTCCCTGCCCTGTGGTAAGTCCTAGGTCCTCCCCGCTCAGTCCATATCTAGGAAGGTGAACATCCAAACTGGCTAGGCTCACACAAAGCCAGCACATTACGTAGGATCAAAACCCCTTGCCGTTGTCCTTGGCGTCTCATCCGCTCTCAATGTTCGCCATGTTCAGAGAGTCCAGTTTTATCCCATGCTTTTTCAGTCACAGTCCAGCTGGCCTTGGTGAGCTCCCAATAGATCAGCTCCACTGTCTCAGTGGGTGGGTGCACCCCTCGTGGTCCCGACTTCTTTGCTCATGTTCTCCCTCCTTCTGCTCCTCATTGGGACCTTGGGAGCTCAGTCCAGTGCTCCAGTGTGGGTCTCTGTCTCTATCTCCATCCATCACCAGATGAAAGTTCTATGATAATATGCAAGATATTCGTCAGTATTGCTATAGGATAGGGTCATTTCAGGTTCCCTATCCCCAGCTGCCCAAGGAATTAACTGGGGACCTCGGCTTGGGCACCTGGGAGCCACTCTACGTTCAAGTCTCTTGCCAACCCTAAGGTGGCTCCCTTGACTAAGAATTGTGCTTCCGTGCTCCCCTATCCAACCTTCCTTTATCCCAATCCTCCTTTTTCCCCAAGTTCCCCCCTTCTTCCTCCCCTTCTTCCTTTTCTCTCCCCATCTCCCCTTACCCCCATCCCACCCCACCCCCAAGATCTCAATTTTCTCCCCGGCAACTTTGTCTACTTCCCATAGCCAAGAGGATAACTATATGTTTTTCCTTTGGTTCACCTTCTTATTTAGCTTCTTTAGGATCACCAACTGTAGGCTCCGTGTCCCTTATTTATGGCTAGAAACCAATTATGAGTGAGTACATCCGATGTTCATCTTTTTGGGTCTGGGTTATATATCCACTGAAAGACAGTCATGAAGTAGTAAAACATTAATTCACCATCATTATATGTTAAAGAAAGCAGATGTTTCTAAAGATTTTCACAATCTTGAAATCCCGGCAATTATAAGACAGAGACAAGAGGATCACCACAAGGTTTGAGTTTGCCTGGTCTACATAGGAATTTCCAGGTTTATATGACAAGACTGTCTTTTTAAAAAGGGACGAGGAATGAGAAGGGTTGGTGTGCATATGAAAGAGAGGAATAGAGAGCAGAGGATGAGGAAGAAAGGCAAGGATTAGGAAGGGGGAAAGAAAAAGAAGGAACAGCAGGAAGGAGGGAAAGAAGTGTCAGTGAAGAACAAGGAAAAGAAAAAGAAAAAAATCAAGAGAAAAGTTGGAAAAAAAGAGTCTGCATATGATATTTGAGATTCCTGTCTATGTTGGAGTGATAATAAAAGTTCTCTACATATGAATAAAGTATGATGGCACCAAGATTCAAGGATGTTTTCTAGCTCTACCCATTTTTCTGCAAAATCCAAGATGTTGTTATTTTTAGTCCTGTGTAGTACTCCATTGTGTAAATGTACCACATTTTCCTTATCGATTCTTGAGGAGAAGCACACATAGATTGTTTCCAGGTTCTGGTTGTACTCAGTCATAAGTGGTTTTTAAATATAAAGCAATAAAAACCAGCCCACAAATCACAATCACAGAGAACCTAGACAACAATGAGGACCCTAAAAGAGACATAGATGAATCTAATCTACATGGGAAGTAGAAAAAGACAATATCTCCTAAGTAAATCGGGAGCATGGGGGGACCTAGGGAGAGGGTTGAAAGGGAGGGGAGAGGCAGCGAGGGGAGCAGAGAAAAATGTAGAGCTCAATAAAAATCAATAAAAAAGATTCAGATTCAAGTATGTTTGAGTTTCCCAGTTGCATATCCTCCCTGATTCTAATATTAACCTCGTGCTACTTGCTCAGAAGGAAGAGTCTGAATAACTTAAAGTGTCATAGAATCCTTCTTCTGACCTAAGTCTCTTTTATTCTCAGTATTCAATGTTAACAGATCTCTGTCTTGTAAAATAGATTTATTAAATATTTGCTCAGCACTGCATTTCAATTTTGGGTTTTCACAATTCAATTATCCCAGTTTCTTCTTATGTAAAATGCCTCCGGCCCAGCTCTTTAAAAATGGCTCACATCCTCTTCTATTGAGGAAACTTGAGCTACGTTCCTCCTTCCCTAGTTAGCCTACACTAGCTTCTTTAGTCCATTGAATTTTGTTTGTTTGTTTTTAGTGTATTTAACTGTACACATGCCAAGATTTGTTCTTGAAGTAGCCATTTAATAAATTTGCCCTTACCTTCCTAATCATAGCATACTCCCAGCTTTTGCAGGTCTGTCACAATACTATGCACATTTTCAATTTCCATACCCAATGGTGCAAATAGTACACAATCAATAGACCTCCAAAATTAATCGTCAAGACAGTTCTATTAATGTCATTTTAACCAGGAGACAAATACCAATACGTTTTGCAAATTCGTATGTTTGTGATGCACATCTAAGTATGGTGTTTGCTTGCAAGTAAGTTCAAGCTTGCATGCAGAGGCATATGCATGTGCTGTATTGAGGTTTGGGGTAAGAAAACTTGCATTGGTGTGTAAAGCAAAGCAGCAACATGTGATGGCTACCCCAGCATCTTCATGTACATACCTGCATATGTGAACCTGCAGGTGTTCTTTCAGACTTATAAAAATCAAAATCCGACACCTATATATGAGACAAAACTAAGTATTGGTCTTTTAGGGTGTTAATTTGTTTGCTTAATATAATAGCTTTCAGTTAAACATTTTTCTGAATATGTCATTTTTTCAATATTTCTTCAAGGCTAAAAAAATATGCCAGTGTGTATAAATTGCACATTTTTATTATACATCATTTATTTATGAATATCTGTTCTAGAATATGAAATAGGTTTTATCAGATGAAAACCTTTTCTTTTTCCTCTGTAGGGAAAGGTGAACATGGAAAACCATACCCCCTTACTGAAGAATACCAGGATGACTCAGCTTACAGGGAAAACGGCTTCAATATTTTTGTCAGCAACAAAATTGCTTTAGAGCGGTCTCTGCCAGATATCCGTCACGCTAAGTAAGTGTGAACACGTCAAGTGTGTTTGTTACTTTGGTTATTTTGTGTTATTATTGTTTTTAACTTTTATTGATTCTTTACACATTTCACATCGTGGATTCTGATCCCACTTATCTCTATCCCCTGGCATCCACCCCCTGCCCTGGTAAACTTACCCCACAAAGCAAAACCAAATTTAAAAGAAAAACTGAAAACCAAATAAAGCAAAGAAACAAAAAAGAAAGAAAGAGAAAGGAGGAGGGGGAGGGGAAGGGGAGAGGGAGAGGGAGAGGGAGAGGGAGAAGGAGAAGAAGGAGGAGGAGGAGGAGGAAGAGGAGGAGGAGGAAGAGGAGGAGGAGGAGGAGGAGGAGGAGGAGGAGGAGGAGGAGAAATCTTTTGAGGAAGCTGTAGTGGTTTCCATTGAGACATATAATTTACCCTTTAGTCTGTTTGTGTTTGCTTTCAAGTGTTCGTTGCCATGAGTCATTGGTCTGGTTGGAGCCCTGTGGCTTCGGCTGCACCACATATAGCAGGCTTTCACTGAGGCTCCTGTTGAATATCCTCTTGCTGTCTGTCTGTGTCATGGAGATCCTGTTGTTTTGCATCTGTAGGTTTGTTGCCTTCACATGCTCCAACATCATAGATTCAGTGAATGTTAGGGTGGACCAACTGGTTCTAGGCCTGCGTGGTAGCTGCATTGGTCAGCTCGTTAGATTTCCCTTCTCATCTCTATGTGGGTGAGCTATCTAGCACTGCCTTGGCAAGATCACTTACTGTAGCCTGCAACAAGGATCAGGACCAGTTCTGCCCTCGGGCCCTCAGATTTACCACCACCACCACCAACTCACCCCACATTCACATCACCAGGGCCAGTTCTACTGTTTTGCCCTGTGTAGCACCCTCTCTCTGTATTGCTGTATTGGCTATGGGGGAACAGCAGGGTTAGCTCTCCTGCTCACAAGACCTCTGGCTGGCTCACCTGCGTCCTCAACAACAGGATCAGCTCTAGTGTGCTGCCTAGACGGGAAGCAGAGGCTGCTTTCTCACTTGGTGTTATTATTTTAATGCATATTATTATGGTATATGTAACTGAAGTTTTGCACTAGCCATTTAAATTAAAAATTACGTGTAATTGTTTAATGTTACTCGTGTTTATTTAAAATTAAATAATTTTGAAATTCGAAAAGAATGCCAACATTTTTGCTACATTTTTAAAATTTTTTTATTTAAAATTTCCACCTCCTCCTATTTCCCTCCCACTCCCCCCACTTCCCCTCCCCCTCCCTCTCCAGTCCAAATAGCAGTCAGGGTTCCCTGCCCTGTGGGAAGTCCAAGGTCCTCCCCCTCTATCCAGGTCTAGGAAGGTGAACAACCAGACTAGGCTCCCACAAAGCCAATACATGCAGTAGAATCTAAACCCAGTGACATTGTCCTTGGCTTCTCAGTCAGCCCTCATTGTCAGCCTTGCTACAATTTTTAGAAAGCCAAAAAAAAAAAAAAAAAAAAAAAAAGAAAGAAAGAAAAAAGAAAACACGGAAGGAGCGGAAGGTTTTATTTTGACATTTTGGCTGAGTTCTGAGGTGATGAAGCAGCACCTTCTGAGGTGAACAGCAGAAAGGGAACTGCAGCAGGACCAGCCTGCAGCTGTGAGTGAGTAATCATGGTGCTCTCAGTAATGGGCTCGTATACATCTGGACAGCAGTAACTTACCCTTAGTGAACTCCCAAGCAGAGATGGGGCAGGAAATTGAACCAGGATATAAAACACAAGACCCAACTCCAGTGGCCCATTTCCTTTACCAAATCACTACTTCCTAAAGATGTACATCCTCCCCAAACCGTGCTGCCTCTGAAGACCAGATCTTTGAAGGCATGAGCTTGTGGCCAACATTTTGAATCTAAACCATAACACGGACTCTGAAAATTATTGCAATTTCATTGCCTATATTATCTTCATTTAAAACAAAATGTTTTTAGAAGATGTCTATACTTTTATCTTTGATAATATGGATTGATGATAAATATTTTTTCTCTGGTTGACATGTTATCAGAACTGTATTTGGACATGAACCTTTAATGGACTGCTTTCTTAAGCTAACATTTCTTTGGGCCCTTGACCTAATATTCCTATAAAAAGTAATTAGAATGAGCGATTACATGGTAGTAGTTCCTTTTTCAATTCTCTGTCACTTTATGAACTGCTTGTGGTTTGGCAATTGACAGAGAGTTCTACTGTATATATTAATCCACGAACGATGCTGCCTGGAATCCTCTGGAAACCACCTCTCTATAGTGACCTCAAGATTACCTTTAAATTGCTAATTATGGGGGGGGGGAAGTAGAATCTTTTGTGGTTTTCTGAAAGCTTATACAAAGCCAAAAATCTGATGACATGCTATGTGAACAGGATTTTCCACTTCACTGGAGCCTCCTATCCCAGTCTCCTTTAAGAAACATTAGTATGAGAGAGAACTGGGGAGCAAGGGGGAGAGGGTGGAGGAAGGGAGAGAATCAAATGTGCAGAAACCAAGAAAAATAATGATTAGAGCTATAAATTAAATATGAATTGTAAATATGTAAAACTGTGCTATTTAAGGATAATTGACCATTAAGAGGGAAAACATTTTATTCTTTAGGGGGCTATTATTTTATTTCCATCACTACTTCATCCATTTATTTGACAAATACAATAATTACTGGGATTCTTTTCAGAATCGGTTTTAAATTACATTTTCTAATATCCTTAAGTAGAGGATTAATGTGAAGGGCAAATAAATTTTTCTCAAACTGAAAACTCTCTATATTGTTCCCAGCCTTTTATTCAGACTAATTATTCTCAGATTATTTACAATTATCTGTAGCAGTTCCCACTGCCCAAAATATTTCTTGTTTTGAGAAATTCCAATGTCTAATTGTGTTCCTTTAAAGACGATTAAGCTGCATTGTTGACATAATAAATATTCTCAGACAATAATTTCCTTTTATTTCCCTTCTCCCCCAACATTTCCCACCTATTAAGGTGCATTCGAGTGGAAGGCGCTACAGTTAGCAACACAGAAGCCGCGGAGGGAAGATGATAGACTGCTCTTTTAAGAGTTTATTTTTAGTAAAATCACAACATTTTAAAAAACATATCCTTACACAATCCCAAGAAGTAAAAACAAAACTAATTTGAAATTTGTATTATATCCACAGAGCTTGGATCATTAAGAAAATATTATTCTAAATGTTAAGAAAGCAAATAGTGGCTACTCTTACCACACTCATACTGTGTTATTGAGGCTGGATTCCAAAAAAGGTCAAATGCTGTTGAGTAAAATTATATCAAAAATGATAAAAAAATGAATAAACTCTAGGAGGAGAGGGAGTAAGAGGAAGGGAAGGAGTGGGAATTTGCATTGGTATTTTTAAAGTAATAAAATAAAATATTTAACAAAAAGAAAACTAGTGAGACTGTATATCAGGAAGGCTTTTAGAAATGACCATGGAGACAGCTTAACCTGACGTCAGCTCATATCCAGTTCTCCAAGAGAACGCTGATGTCCCCCTGACTTTGTTAGAATCACATCTGCAGAAAAGTCTAAAGTCTTTCAGGACCCACATTGCTTAACGTTTGATGCATTCTGGTTCCCTGTGCATTTCAAATGTGTGTATATATATATATATATATATATATATATATATATATATATATATTTATGCATATTTATATTTATATGATAGTTACACTATGATTCTCTGTAAATGCTCCCAGAATTCACAGAATCCAATCAACACCTATTTAGGGATTATTAGTTTAACTGTTATACAGCTAACTGACTTAGTTTGCTTATGTTGTTTCCCTTTGTAGAACAGGATGCAAGATTTGGATGACTTTAAAATGTGATAGTTCAAAGAAACTCTGTGTAGTCTCAGAGTGCTATTAGGAAAGGCCGTGTTTGTCTGGACTTTAAAACATACTGTGAACATATTATCTTACAGCTCTTCTTAACTGATGCCCTATTGACATTCCTAAGATCCTAGTGTGTGTGTGTGCTTCTGGTATATATTGCTGGTCTATGTACCAGTTCACATGTTCACCTTTGAGAGACATGCATTATGCATGGCTTGCTATGTTTTATATACATCTTTGTTTACACTAATTCATTATGAGTTACTTTAGAAATCTCAGTGTTGAAGAAGACGCTGTGATAGCTCATCTCCTGGGAAAATACAGAGGCATTTTATAACTCTTGGATTATATGATTGCTTTCATAGTATTTTGGTTATATCATAATAACATATCATATTCCTGTTTCCTGGACAATTTCAGAAGAAACTGAGAAATTTTGCCAATATGACATCTTTATTAAAATATTGCCTTTAATATTGAGATTTTATTGATGAGAACAGTTCTTATATGAGTCGAATGTACTGTTGAGCTCGAACAATCAGCCTTCACGTCACCAGCTTTGCTGACATGAGCAACTCTAGATCTAGAGAGGTGGAATGCTGAGTTCAGAGTGAAGCACAGCTAGTCTCTGCCTGTAAGAAGGGTCCACAGTAGAAACTGAAGGAGGAGAGCTAGGCATGGTGTGCTCCAAAGCCCAGACTCATCAATCACAACCATTTTCATTTGTCCTGCAATAGTAGTTGAGAAGGTTCAGAGAGAGCAAGAGTATTCACCACACAGTGCCTTGTCTCAATTACAACATCCATCAGGAAAGGATTCTCCTTCCCAATAAACAACTCTGGATACTTCTTCTACATAGAATAAAGAGACCTTGTGAGCATATTCAGAACTTTAGTTGTAGTTTTTAGCTGAAAACTTTTGACTTTTCAGCATTCCATATTCTAAATATTCCTACCTATCAAAAAAATGCTGCTTCTAACAGACCAGACTTCTACAGTTAATATAAAGAAGTTGAAAAGCTCAGGTTTTCTTTGGAATTTTTTGTCTACTACACTAAGGATGTAATCTTCCTTCAGGTTCCTCACTAGAGAATAAGATTTTTAAAACTGAGAACAGGTTTGCCAATCAACTGCAGCAAAATCACTCAGCATTTCTTTGTTTATTTCTTACTTCTAATGATGATTTAACTTGCATATTTTAATTAGCATAAAAATGTACATTGTGAAGGAATAAATTAATTCTAATGTTATGTTTGAACTGCCATTATATAAATAAATTAGTCAGTTAATTTTAGTTAAAAATTAATAAATATATTCAACTTTTAATTAAGATTCGCTCAATATACTTAAAATATTTATATTAATTGTATATGAAATATAAAATATGATTTAATAAGTTTGACTCTTTAATGCTAATTCTCATTCACAGAAATGTTTGTATGTAAGTAGGCAAAAGATTTCAAGAATATTGCTTCTTATTCTCAATTATAATAGCTTTCGGTATATTTTGACTAGCAATAGTGAGTCTCCCTTCATGTTTTTTTGGTGACATGCATGCGAAGTTGATGAAATAATTTCATTCAGTAAGTTCACAAGTGAATTCAGCCACAAACAAACTAAAATGCTTCTCTCTGTACTCTAGCCAAGTGTGATACCATCAGCACGGGAGGTAGAAAATGTGGTCTTTGAATCAAATGCTGTTTAAGTTAAGATCATTTCAAAGCCCTAAGAGAAAAATCAATAAAGGTTACAAGCAACATACTGGAAGAATGAATGGCCAGTAATCAACAAATAAAATCAAACTTTTAAAACATATTTGAATATCTTCCAGATTTAACAAAGCTGTAAGTATATTCCCAAGTATAACAGTATAAGCATCAGGACATCATTGTGTTTCTAGAAGTCAAGATCTAGATTTATAATGAAGTTACCAGGATAACAAATGTAACACATACTCCTCATCTTATGACTAAAGCCTGAGAAACAGAAACGATATTTTATCACTGTAAGTGAAACTTGTCTATGATATCGCTATGTAGATGAAAACCTTCCTAGGAGAGATAACGGTTGGCGAGCTGTCAGGCGTTCAGCCTTCAGCATGAATGACAGAGCACGAAACAGGCTATTTGAAAAATGAAATGAGGGATTGAAGAAGGGTCCTTTGTCTCGGAGTGTTGGTGGGAGAGCTGTTTTTCTTAAAAAATTTAAATCTTTTAGGAATGAGCTAGCCGATTTAAAATTGAATTTCAAGATTGTGTGTGTGTGTATGTGTATGTGTGTGAACTTATAATAAGAATCAAATAAAAAAAGCAAAAATGCGTATGAGACTGAGAAATAGAGTCATGTCTTGAATTCTGTAAAGAAAAGAGCATAGGTGTCAGGCATGGCTGCCCCTGTCTATGATCCTAACATTTGAGAGGCCAATGACAGAGCTGCAGGGGTGGAGATCCCTGGGCTGCATAGAGAGTTCTAAGGGAGGCCTTTAACATGTAGAGAAGGAATTGGATTTTTTGTTTTGCAAATATTATTGTAGCAAGCACAACTCTAAATTCACTACTTAATTTTGCCCCCTTCAGAAGCTTTCAGAAATGAAACTCGGTGCTTAAAACCATAACTTACACATAACAAATGAGGGTCTGAGAAATATTTTGCTGTTCTCGGGAAAGTGATAGACTTATTTTTCAACCAGTTGAGCCATGTAATTTTGGGCAATTATTGTAAATTTTGTCACTTGATGTGGAATGTGATAGGAAAAATGTTATTGATGTTTGTGTTGATAGCCAAGGGAAAATATGTATACCTAATACTAATGCAACTTTTAAAACATATTACGTTTTAACCTAATTATTAATCAAAATTGATTTAATCATCAATGAGTAATAGCAGTAATTTAAGATTGAAACAAATACCTCATTCACATATTACAGTAACATTTTAAATGCATATTTTTACATTTCTAACTTCCCAAATATTAACACATAATTGTGCCTTGTTTCATTTAAAATATTCTCCAAGAAATCATTGAATAAATATATTAAAACACATAATATTGATTAAACCTCATTTTGTATTTTCAATAATATGTATAATCTTTGTTGCCTTTATGACAAAGTGCTTATCAATCATATGAGTGACAAGCACTAATATGTGTTTGCAAAGATAATTCACCCAGGGATTAACTTCTGTAATGGAAGAGTATCAGCCTACTCCCCAATGAAGCTGGAGAGAACACTTTCACACCAAACATATTTGAAGCCCCTGAAAATAGTCCCCAAAAGCAAACGAGTTAACATCTATTCAAGAAATCTGCTGCAATATGTAGGAAAAGAAAAAGAGAAGATGTGTACACCACAAGTGTGTCATCCTTCTTTGTTGCCATCTCTGCAAGTAAGATTCCTATACGCTGCCAGAGAGCGGCTCACCGGGCTGCCTCTGGGCCATGCTCCCAGTCAGAATGGCTTCCTGGGAGAGATGGTGTTACAGCTTTTCTAACTCTGTTTCCTGCTCCCTGTCGCTTTAAGGTGAAACTTTGCATGTACACAGTGGAGAGCAGCAGGGTCTCCTGCTCTTGGGCATCACTCTTGCAGCAGAAGCGCTCCTGGCATGTGGCATCCCGGAATCCTTCATTGCCAATCACAGTTTCCATAACTGTGATGTGCTCTTCCGTGAGTGAAGCAGCTGCTGGTCCCTCTTCCGGAGACCTCAGCGCCTGGAATGCAGTGTTACCCTTGGGATCTTGGCAAGCTCTCCTACGTCCTGTGAAGGTCCCTGCTTTTGAGGGAGTTCCATGCCATCATATATTACTGTTTCTGCTCTTACCGAAGAAAGTGAATGTTTTGCAATATAACACACAATTTTAAAAGCTCAGTTCACTGACAAAGGCTACAGATTATAGCAGAAATCACCTGGAAGGCAGCTAGTGTATTTCACAAAGATATAGCTATGTCTGTAGACCGATATTTGTCAGGAAAGAAGTGAAGAACTGAAAAGTTGGGATGAGTTCTGAAATAAGAACAGATGCCAAAGCTTGGTTATATCAACCCAGGACAGGCCTGATGTTCAAGGGTATTTGGTAGGTGGTCAACAATTTTGATTCTTTTCTGTTTGTTGTTGTTGCTGTTAGTTTGTTTTTATACCAAGAGAAAGAACATGATGTTGGATAAGAACCGAGTTGGATAATGGAAAAGAATACAGTAAAAATATGCTGTATGAATTTCTTAAAGAATAAAAATGCAAAACCTTGGGCGATATGTCTTCAAAAAAGACACAATTTTTATAGCTTTGCGTGTAGAATGATTTATATTCCAAGATGTTGATTTAATGAAAATAATAAAGCAACCAATGAGGGTTATGAAAACTCAGAGCCTTTATGGTTTGGAAAGGGGAAAAGGTTACCACTGTCACTGCTTCCTTCTAAGCATAAGAATACCAAAGCTGCCTCTCTGTAAGTGTCAACACTAGGGCTTTAATACTGTACTGGAAAGAAATAGACTTTACTAAAATAATTGGGTCAATTATTACAAATAAAACAAAAACTTCTAATAACAAACAAGAGAGTGGTAGAAACATTAACACTCCCAGTTGCTACAATATAATATCTATTGTCTAAATTTGCGACAAACTATGAAGCTTGCAGAAAATAAAAACAATAATGTGGTATCCATGAGCAAGTAGAACATTCCTAGTTTTTGTAGGAATTATCTGTGAGCACAAGGACCTTGTGTCTCCTATAAAACACCAAGGAGAGTACTTGCAACAGTAAAAGAAAACTTTCTCACTACTTAGAAGGAAATATAATAAAAGGTGCACTGAAGTCATCCCTTTAAAGACATGCCCAGCAAATACATCCAGCAAACAACTCCTGTACCTAAAGCCAAAGAATTTTGCAGAAGAGATGTTGGAAATAAGAGCCAGAGGTTCAGGGATTTGCTTTGACTCTGTATCTCCCGGGAATTTCAGAAGCAACACTACAAAGACTCATTAGGGTCACGGTCTACAGATAAACTGAGCAAAGGTAGCCACAACAGACTTGCCAAAGTGTTTGAAAGAAAATCCTTGAGACTTCAACCCTACACAAAGAACTGCAAGCAACAAAGGAATGTTAAGAAAAGGAGAAACAGTCTTCTCCAAGAAAGATCAAAACAATTGGCTAATCAATAGCAAATGATCATCCCTGAAAACAAATATAGGTAAAATTTTACAGACTGAGCTGGTTGTATTTCAGAACAGATATGTATATACATACACTTATTTATGCATAGAGTGACAACTAATGGAAAAGATAACTTGAAAGAGAGCAAAGAAAGTATATGGGAGGGTTTAGAGAGAAAAAGGGGGAGAGGAAATGATGTCACTTATTATAATCTCAAAAATAAAAGAATAAATGAACAAGAGGAGGCCAACATGGTTTTGCTGTGCCTTACTAGTCATGTAAAGCTGGCAATATTTTTTCCACACACTTACTGGGTATTTGCAAGTCTTTTGAAAAGCATTTTCTTATTTGTTTGTGCATTTGTTCATTGACTTGTCCATTTGTTCATCTTTTAGATATCTTTTAAGTGCTTTAAAATGTTCTGAAGATTAACCCTCTCCTGCTAGAATAGGCAGTTAATCATTTCCCACTGTGAGTTGTCCTTTTACCCTGTAACCATTTATTTTCTTTGACTATGCTTTTCAACTTGATATAGTTCCATCATTCAAGGATTTGTCCTGCTTCCTAAATCACCGGAGTCTTAGGAAGTTAATATCTGTGCTAAGGTCTAGTGTCCTCTAGGTCTACCTCTTGAAGTTTTAAAGTGTCAAATCGAGATTTTTAGCTTATTTTGAATTGAATTTACAGGGAAAAGATAGGGATGTGATTTTAAGATTCTATGGGTTGAAGGAGGAGGGGAGAGAAAGGGAGGGGAGAGAAAGGGAGCGGAGCAGAGAAAAATGTAGAACTCAATAAAAATCAATTTTAAAAGATTCTATGAGTAGATATTCAGTCCTCTCAGCAATTTTTTGTAAGTTTTCTTTTCACAATGTAGGATTTTTTTGGGGAAACTTGCCAAGAACAAGGTGATTATAGCTGTGTGGGTTTATTTATAATAGTGTGTTTATTTTGGGTGTTGTAGCAATATGCACATGAGAGACAGGAAAGAAAGAAAGCATATTGGCTTGTGATCTCACAGGTTTCTGTATCATTGCTTGGTTCCATTCCCATAGGCCTGAGACCAGCATGTGGAGAATAAAAACTTATGATGGACAGAAAATAGAGAGAAAAAGAAAAAGATGTAGCTTTCTCAGGCCGTGCTAAATGACTTACTTCCTCCAATTATTCCCTAACTCCAAACTCTACCACCTCCTAGTAAGGCCATCATAGTTGTCATCTATCAGGAGACTAATTCTTTGATTAGGTTGGAGCCCTTATTACAAAACTGTTTTCTCACAAGCTTATCAGTTGACAAATACATATCCAGTGTGCCAATAAATACACATATTTTTTTAAAAAAACTTCAAAGTTTTTAACTAAATATTAATTAGAAATGCAAATCAAAACTAAATTGAGATCCTATTTTTGACTTAGAAGAGATAACATTCAAAATATAAGTGAAGGTGAGTATAGCATAAAACAAACTCTTTTGTATTATTATTGAAGCTGTAAATCAGTTCAGCCAATAAAAATAGAATAGAGACTCCTTAGAATACTAAAATTCAAACTAGCATGTGACTCAATTACAACCCTTCTTGGTGATTCCCAAGAGAACTAGCCAATAATCAGTACATCCACTCACATACTAGTATTTATCATGGCACTACCAGAATAGACAAATAAATCAGTGTCCATTATAATATGAATGGATAAAGAAAAAGTAGTACACATACAATTGAGTGCTATTTAGCCACAAAGAATAATGAAATGCTCATATGTCAGAATAAGGACCATTATGTCATTTTAAAACAAACTAGATTCAGAGATATAGTCTAGATTTAACCAAAGAAGTACAAATTTTACACTTTGAAAAGGAAAACATTGAAACTTATTGAAGAACAGTCCATGTTCACAATTTAGAAGGCATGCATTATTAAGCCAACAGCATTCAGAATCATTTGAGACCAACATTAAGATAAAGCTCAGACTTATGAGAGAGACTGTTATTAAATTGTAAATGTGTTTTGTGTACATTAGTTATACTTATCTTACCATATATATAACTCAAAAATATTTTCTATGATTTTGTATGTTATCAATTTAATTTTTTGTTAAAGTACATTAAAGAATGTATACTGTTTAATATTTCTTTATTTGACAAGAACAATCCTAAAGACGAACAAAGTGAGAAGATACATAATTCCTTATTTCAAGCTCTTTTATAAGACAATGGTAGTCAAGAAAACACATAGCTAGTAAGAAATTAGGCTTACAAACCAATAGAACAGAACAGAAATTCCAAAAGTAACACTATATGCCTAAGGTCTATTAATTTTTATAACGATACCAACAACACAAAATGGAAAAATATAGCCTTTCAACAATGGTACCAAGAAACTAGAAATGAAATAGAAAGAATAAGCTTACCTGTTTCTCAGACCATGAAGAAAAATAAACAGAAAATGGTTGTAAGAATTAAATCTTTAGCCAGATGGTGGCGGCACATGCCTGTAATCCCAGCACTCAGGAGGCAGAGGCAGGCAGATCTCTGTGAGTTTGAGGCCAGCCTGGTCTACAAGAGCTAGTTCCAGGACAGAAACCAAAAGCTAAGGAGAAACCTTGGTTCAAAAATCAAAAAAAAAAAAAGAAGGAAGGAAGGAAGGAAGAAAAGAAGAGAAAAAAAGAATTAAATCTTTAATATATTTTGATCTCAGGAATAGTGAATAGATTAATAAACCATAAAACAAAATTATGCAATCACTAATGGGTGTCAAATAATGTTGATACTACATGTTGATATAATGTTAACTTTGAAAGCATGTTACTAAGCAAAAAATAAGAATTCCTAACTCCTCCTAGAGTTGGATTGTGATCACATTGATGTTCCTTAAATGGAAATCTAAGAGCAGAAAGTAGACTGTGGTTCCTAGGACTGTGGAGGAAGGAAGGAAGGAAGGAAGGAAGGAAGGAAGGAAGGAAGGAAGGAAGGAAGGAAGGAAAGAAAGAAAGAAAGAAAGAAAGAAAGAAAGAAAGAAAGAAAGAAAGAAAGAAAGAAAGAGATCAGCTTCCAGCAGTGTAGGGCTCTGAGGGAATCCATGAAGTTGGCAGGTACTATGACATTTTTATCTGAGGGGGTTAGGGAAAAAATACTCACACACTCTCTTGATGGTTTCTTTCTTTATTCTTCTGTCTTCTTATCTTTCTTATCTCTACCCAGAAATGTTCCTTCTGTCTCTCTTGATGTTTTCCTTCTCCTACTTTCTAATTTTTTCCTTATAGCTTTTATACCTCATCAATATCTTTCAGATAATATAAAATTTACAATGTGGTTACAGTATTTTTCAAGGAAATGATTACAATAAATACAAGGAAAAAACCAACATGTTTTCCACATCTCTTCCCTGATTAAACATTTTATGTATGACAGGTGAAAAACAAGTTGTCTCTAAGAACCCACATACATTCAAACACAAGCAACCTGTTATCGATCAGCAAAGCGTAAGCAAGCAAGCAAGTTATTTTTCTCAGCCAGGTCTCTGACTGGCAGGCTGTATTTTGCAGTTACAAAGAAAAGACCAATTATGCTTTTACTTATCTCTAAAGGTAACCTTATCATGAATTTTAAAGGAATCATAAACCTAAACTTTTTATACATGAAAAACAGTCAGCTCTACTTTTAATCTTTAAGGTGCATACCCACTAATCAATATTTTTTATATCAGGAGATTGAGGAAAGAGATGAGTATAAGTAATTAGTTATCATCTTTGATAAGGTAAGGATGGCAGCTAATAATTGGGCCGCTCACATCATGCCAGATACCAGAGAAAGATGGCAGCATCAAGCATGTAAAGGCCCAGCGGAAGCAAAAGACACTCTGGAGCCTGTGGTTTCAGGGCCTTGGCTGTCTGAGCTTTACCCATCATGGGTTTTCCTCCTGATGGGTGGACTCCTGAACTTTGATTGCTAATTGACGCTCCTGTGACATGGCCACCAGAAGGTGTGATGAGGACTGATAAATGGCTGGCACTCCTCTTTGAACTGATGAGCTCATTCTAAAGATTATTTTCAGCTGGTTATAAAGGTCTGTGTATAAACTAAATATGCTGAATATACATATACAATATTAAAACAATGAATTGCATGACATATAAATTATATCTTCAAAATTCATCCTCAATATTTTTAGATTTTTATTTGATTAAATTTTTCTATTTATTTTACATCCAGATTGCAGTTTCCTCTAATTCCTCTTCTTCCTATCTCCCCCCCTGCCTCCACTCTGCTCCACCCATATCCATTCTTCCAGTTTCTGTTCAGAAAGGGGTAGACCTCCCATGGGTGTCAACAAAGCATGGCATATCAAGTTGAGGTAGTCCAATCTCCTCCCTTTGTATTAAGGCCAGGGAAGCAAACCATTCTGAGGAATAGGTTCCCAAAAGCAAACCAAAGCATTAGGTACAGGCCCTGATCCTACTGCTAGTAGTCCAACAAACAGAAAAAGCTACACATCTGTCAAACATATGTAGAGTATTTAGGTCAGTCCCTTGTAGACTCCTTAGCTGTTGGTCCATTGTCTATGAGTTCCTATAATGTTGACTGAAACGATTGTATCTTTCTTTTTTCATGTTTTTAACCAAACTGAACGATGAAAATTACCTTACTATCTGGTCAATGCAATAATTATTGTCTGTGGAGAATTATAGCAATTATGTAGTGATATGTGTCTATTATTTCTTTAGTTAATTGAAAGATTCAAATATCTCAGTGTCAGGTGCACAATGTTCTAATAAAATTTTTCTGATACCATCAATTGTTGGATAAAGGTTCTATGGTGATATTTAAGATAATCATCAGTCTGACTACAGGGCAAAGCCAGATTGGGCCCCGTTTCTTCTATTGCCCAGGTCTTAGCCTGGGTCATCCTTGTGGATTCCTGGGAATTTTTTTAGTGCCAGGTTTCTTGCTAGCCCCATAATGGCTCCCTCAATCAAGATATCTCCTTGCTCTCTGTCTCTGTCCTTCCCCCATCTTGACTATCCAATTCCCTCAAGTTTTTTTCTTCCTTCAACTTCTCCCCTCCTCCTCCTTCCCTTCTGCCCTATTTTCTCCTCCCAATTTTGTCAGGTGATCTTGTCTATTTCCCCTTTCTGGGGGGATCTACATATGTTTTTCTTAGGGTTCACCTTGTTACTTAGCTTCTGTAGGGTCATGGCCCATAAGTTCAATATCCTTTTCTTTACAGCTAATATTCACTTATGAGTGAGTACGTACCATGATTATCTTGCTGGGTCTGGGTTACCTCACTTAGGATGTTTTTTTTTTTTCTATTTCCATCCATTTGCATGCAAACTTCAAGATGTCATTGTTTTTTACCAAGCTCCCAAAGACCAGTTGAAGAGTGGGAGGAATGAGAATATGAGCAAAGAGATCAAGATCATGATGGGTTCACCCACTGAAACAGTTTACCTGAGCTAATGGGAGCTCGCCAGCTCCAGCCAGACAGGGAAGAAAGCAGCATAGGTCTAAACTCACATCCTCTGGATGTGAGTGAGAGTTCTATGGTTGGGCAAACTGTGAGGCCACTGGCAATGGCACCGGGATTTATCCCTACGGCTTGTACCGGCTTTTTTTTTAAATTATTTTTATTTTTATTTTCGAGACAGGGTTTCTCCGTAGCTTTTTTGGTTCCTGTCCTGGAACTAGCTCTTGTAGACCAGGCTGGCCTCGAACTCACAGAGATCCGACTGCCTCTGCCTCCCGAGTGCTGGGATTAAAGGCGTGCGCCACCACCAGCCAGCTGTACTGGCTTTTTGGGAACCCATTCTCTTTGGATTGATACCTTGCTCAGCCTACATACAGTAGGGAGGGCCTTGGATCTTCCCCACAGCAATGTGCCTTACCCTCTCTGAGGAGCGGATGAAGGGTGAGGTAGAGGGGTAAGTGGAAGGAATGGGAGGGGTGAGGAAGTGAGAACTGAGATTAATATGTAAAATGAAAAAAAAAGTTTGTTTTCTTAAAAGAAAAGAAAATTCTTCTGAAAATGTGGAATTCCCACTGTAGAATTAGCATTCTCTGAAGCTGTGTACAACTCGGAATTAGTCACACATTTCAATAACATTTTTTTTTCTTTTTTTTGGTTTTTCGAGACAGGGTTTCTCTGTGGTTTTGGAGCCTGTCCTGGAACTAGCTCTTGTAGACCAGGCTGGTCTCGAACTCACAGAGATCCACCTGCCTCCCGAGTGCTGGGATTAAAGGTGTGCGCCACCACCGCCTGGCTTCAATAACATTTCATTTCATTATTTTGCTTAATCAAGTGTTTGCACATTATTATTATTTACCTTATTTCAATATTTCTTCCAGCTCAAAACACTAAAGTCTACCTTTTGTTTGACTTCCTCAACTTCCTATCCTTTCGCAGTTCCAACTTCATCAAGGCGCTGCAAGAACCCTAAGGTTCTTGTCAAATCACTAATGATTTTTTATGTTGCAAGTGTCTTTCTAGTCTCTCTTGTGGAACTCGATAGGACCAACAAATTCTTTGACACTTCTATTTTTAACCTCTGTCTCTATCAAGGAATAAAAGCTCCCTTGCTCTCTTTCCCCTAACCTTTTCATCCTCTTTCTTAACAATCACATACAACTGATGCCACATGCTAAAATCCATCACTGCTCAGTACTATCTGTCTATGTTATAGCCTTCCTCTCCTTGTTGATCTAATCAGTAATCCGCTCTATGAAATATACAGCCCAAATACACCTAAATGTGTCCGCTTCTCCTGAGCTTGCCTCTCCTAGTTCCAATACCCAGATAGCCTTTCAATCGGATTATATGCATTGATTCCCACCCTTCTGATGTGTTTTGGAGAGGGACCAACTCTCAGCCTTATGAACCAAGGGAGAACATTATTTAAAGTACTTAGAATGCTCACATTTTCACAAAAATAATTATAGGATATTTTTATTATGAGCAATTTATTTTTTACAAAATAATAACAGTTCATAAAATATCAGCATCAGATTATTATTCCTTCCCTAGCCCTAGTCACTTTCCTATTGACTGAATATACAAACACATAGCTGATGAGAATGTACACATTCTATTATTCCTATCTATAAGCATAAAAATATTAAATCACTGTTTTATTTTTTAAATAACATGTTTTTATGTAAAATATTCATAAGATCCAATAAATATGTGGTAAATGCATAAACAAGTAATGATGACCCCCCTTGTATTCAAATACACACACATGACAGTCAACACTAGTTTTTCCCGACCTGTCGTAGGCAAAATAAATTGCCAGTTATCACTACTTTATCAAACCCAGTTGACAAGGAAAGATTGGAACAGAAAATGGAGTGACTAAAACCAGTCATTGAAAACTGAAGATGCTGACATTAAAACAATTACTATGTAAATTGGTGCTTGGAAATGACTTACACAGATCAGCTCCGTAATATACTTGTCACTAGCCAGATGTCAAGTTGACATTTCACTCTGCTGCTATCGAGCACAGGGCACAGAGACCTGTAGCTGAACCAAAACAGGTTGCGAAGGAACAATGACAAAAGGTTAAAGAAAATAAGGATTTTTCCCTTAGCTTTCTGAACTTTTGTGATCTGTTTACAGTAAAAGTTAAATAAGTAGTTTATAACTATTAGATGGAAAATCTTCAAAGTTCTCCAAATGTCCATATAATAAGAACTTTGTGAACAGCCTGTGGAACTACTGGGAGATAGTAGAAACTTGAAGTCGGACCCAATCATCGGGGACATGTCCCGGAAAGAGCATTGGGTTCACAGATCTCTTCTCCCCTGGCTTCCTAAATGCCATATAGTGGGCAACCTCCTTTAACACACACATCTACTGTGATGGATTGTCCCAAAACAATAAGACCAATAGCCTGTGGACTGAAATCTCTAAATTTATGAACCAAGATAAATTTAAACATAAGTTGTTCATCTCAGGCCTTTTGCTACAGTGAGGCAAGCGCGACTTGCACGCCAATCAAACACTATTAGCTATTCTGCTCATTCTTGTTTAGTAAGCTTGAATTCTATCAAATGCAGCTAGCTGAATTGCCTCTGAGGGGGAAAAAAAAAACAGGGCTTTGAAAAACTTTCCTTCCATAACTAAGAGACAGTAATTTCATTCTGTCACTAATCATTTGGAGTATAATTTGATGAAAATGAATATCTATAAATAAATTTAAATAACTGTTTTGTTGTAATTATGTGATTTGTTTTCTGGTGCTTAGTTTTAATTATCAATTTGACACAATCTACAATTATCTGGAAAAGGGATCTCATTGAGGGAATGTCCAAGTTGATCTATAGACCTACCTATGTGGATTACCTAGATAATTGGAAGACTTGCCTACTTTGAGTGACACCATTCCTTGGGTAAGGTAATCTGATAATACAATAGTAGGAAACAAGTGATAAATTAAGGCATGTGTGCCTTAGTTCATTGTTCTCAGCCCTTGACTATTAATATATTAATATAATTAATTAATATTAATATAACTAGATATTTTAACCTCCTGTTATATTCCCAAAAAAGATGCATTGTGTCTGACCCTTTTGACAGGGGTGCAGGTGCGAGCTCTGGCCATGTCTTTCATCTTCCATAGAGTGGCTTGGGGAAGAGAGATGCCCCTTTGTTGCCTGTGATGGGTGGGAGAGCTGGCTCTGCCCCTCACCAGCTGCAAAACTAGGGAGAGTGATCTCTGCCTCTCTGCAGAATAAAACAAAAGACCTGACCCTGGTGGTGTAGTTGTGTACCTGAAGGTATGAAAATAGAAAAAACCTGCCCCACCCCAAGCTGCTTTCTGCATAGGCTAAACTAGCCAGGGAAGTGTTGGAGAGCTCACTCAGGTGGTGGGTTTGGGGGCTAGCTGAAAAGATGACCAACCCTGCAACAACCCAAGCAAAAAAACAGGGCTTTGATTTAGCCTGCCCCAAACTCCATCATTCTGTGTTCTACTGGAGCAGAGGAAGGGGCTTGCTCTGCTGACCCAAAGCTATAGAATCTCTCCATGGCACAGGGGATATCTAAGAGGAGTCCCAGCAAGGGTACACCACAGATAGTGTAGCAGAAGCCAGCAGCTGCAAACCAGACTAATGACTCATTGCAATGAACTCTTGCAAGCAAAGCTATGTGGACTAAAGGGGATACTGTGTGACTCACTGTGTCACACTACAGCTTCCATGATGAAATTTTTCTTTTCTCTGAAATTTTATTCTATTTTTTGTTAGTGGGGAGGATACAGAGGCTGAAGGTAGATGTGATGAGACAGGAAATGAAAAATGTGAAGATTACAAAGAAAGAATAAAAATATTTTTAAAAGAAAGCAAAACGGTAGATTCTAACCCAGAATTGCCAGCTGGGCAAATTTTTCCCTTTTAGCTTGCTTTTGTCAAGGTGTTTCAACACAACAATAGTAGAGAAAAACTAAGATGTAATGAGTCCAAGCAAATTGTACCATTTTGATTTAGTTTTCTCCTATGTTCCTCTTTATCGCTACCAAGGGTAATTCCATAAATGATTCTAATATTACACAAATCATAATGAACAATATGGGCCCTAAAGTTCAAACTCTGACTCCATGCCTGTTTATTAGGAAAAGTGCTAGGCAATAATATTTCAGTATTATGTGAAGAATGTTGTTATGGTGACGTGATAGTATCCCTAAGTGAGCCCAAAGTTTCTTCCAGTGAACACTAAAGCTGATAAACACCTTTTAGTGAAGTACTGGATAAAAGATAACTCAAAAAAGTCAGTAACCCCCTTATATAGAAATGATTAAAGGACTGAGAAGGAAATCAAGGAAAGAACAAACTTCACAATAGCCACAAACAATACACAATACCTTAGGGTAACTCTAACCAAGCAAGTGAAAGACCTGTATGAGAAGAACTTCAAGTCTTTGTTGAAATAAATTGAATGTTATCAGATCCATGTTCATGGATTAGTAGTATTAACAGACTAATCATGCTACCAAAAGAAATCTATGGATTCAATCAAAATTCCAACACAATTCTTTACAGACTTTGAAAGTACAATACTCAACTTCACAAACTCATACAATAAAAGAACTTCCAGAGGTATCAAAACCCCAGACATAAAGCTGTACTATGGGGCTATTGTAATAAAAAAGCATGATATTTGCATAAAAACAGACAGGTGTATCAAGGGACTTAATTCAAGGTCCGGATGCCCATGAACAACTGATTTTTGACTGAGAAACAAAACTATACAATCAAAAAAGGAAAACATCTTTAGCAAATGGTGCAGGTCTTACTGGATGGTGGCATGGAGAAGAATGCATATAGATGCCTCTCTATCACCCTGCACAAAACTCAAATCCAAGTAGATCAAAGACCTCAGCATAAATCCAGTTATACTGAACCTAATACATAAGAAAGTGGGAAATATCATTGAACACATTGGCACAGGAGACAACTTCATGACTGTATATACATATATATATATATATATATATATATATGATCAGTAGGAAAGACACTGAGATTGACAATTGATAAATGGAATATCCTGAAACTGAAAAGCTTATGAAAGCCAAAGAACACCATCAATAAGACAAAACTGCAGTCTACAGAATGGGAAAAGATCTTCACCAACCCCGTATCTGATAGAGAAGTGACCTCCAAAATATATGAAGAACTTAAGAAGCTAGACATCAACAAACCAAATAACCCAATTAGAAAAATAAATACAGGCCTAAACAAAATTCTCAATAGGGGAATAACAAGTGGCAGAGAAACACTTAAAGAAATGTTCAACATCCTTAGCCATCAGGAAAATGAAAATCAAAGTTATTTTGAGATTCCATCTTACACCTGTCACAGTAGTTAAGATCCAAAACACAAGAGACAGCTCATGCTGAAGAGGGTGTGGAGTAAGGGAAACACTCCTCCATTGCTGGTGGAAATGCAAACTTGTACAACCACTTTGAAAATCAATACGGCGGTTTCTCAGAAAGTTGGGAATCAAACTACCTCAAGACCTAGCTGTTCTGTATCACCCCTAGGAATATATCCAAAGGGTATTCATTCATATCTCAAGAACACTGGCTAAACTATGTTCATAGCAGCTTTATTCACAAAGCCAGAACCTGAAAACAATCTAGATACCCATCAACCAAAGAATAGATAAAGAAAATTTGGTACATTTACACAATGGAGTATTACTCATCTATTAAAAACAATGACATCAGAAAATTTAAAGGCAAATAGAAGGAACCAGAAAAAAATCATACTAAGGAGTTAATCCAGACCCAAAAAGATGAACATGGTATGTACTCACTCATAAGTAGATATAGCTGTAAAGTAAAGGATAACCATGATACGATCCACAGATTGAGAGAGGCTAAGTAACAATGACAGCCCAGCCGGGGAACACATGGAATTCTCCTTGGGAAGGAGAAATAGAAGCTATCTCCCGGGTGGGCTGGGAGTGAGTAGGGATGGGACATTGAGGGCTCTTGTTGTGGTGTGGCTGGAGGGCAAGAGTATTGAAAGAGATGACTGGAAATGGGGGTATTTCAGGGTCAGGTAGAAACCCAATGCAAGGGAAACTCCCAAAAATCTACAAGGATGACTCCAGCTAAGACTACTACTAATCATGGGTACTGTGAGCAGACTGATGACTACCCCAACTGTCATCAGAGCCTTCATTCCTTAACTGATGGAAACAGATGCAGAGACCCACAGCCAAACAGTAGGCAGAACTTGGAGAATCTTGCTAAGGAGAGAGGGAAGATAATAGGAGCCAGAAATGTCAAGAACATCATAAGAAAATCCATAGAAACCACTCACCTAGCTCATAGGGATTCAAAGAGTCTAAATTGAGAGCCAGGAGGCCTGAATGGGAGCAACCTAAGACCTCCACAAATATGTGGCATCTGTGTGACTTGGTTTGCTTGTTAGACTCCTAACAATGGGAGCAGGGGCTGTCTCTGAACCTTTGACTGGCTCCTGGGAACCTATTCCTCATACTGTGTCACCTTCCCCAGCCTCAATAAAGAGGGAGGTGCTTAGACTTACTGCAACTTGATATAGTATTCTTTTTGATACCTACGGGAGGCCTGCCACTTTCTGAACAGAAACAGGAGGAGTGAATTGAGATGGAGGACAGAGGAGATATGAGGGAGGGAGTGGGAGGAGGAGCAGGGAGGGAAACAGCTGCCAGAATTTGTTAAATATAAATTAATTAAATTAAAAAATTAAACTATCTAAAAAGTCTGTTAAAAATTTCCCATAAGTTCTTTATATACATATATATGTAGATATGCAAAACACACATAAGTTGTTTTAATTTTAACTATGTTAATATAATTAAACACTTTTTTATAGTATGGCTGTCACTCCAGTTCCAGATTTCACCAAAGAATAAATAAGAGGCAAAATCTAGGCTTAAGAAGGAAGGAGGAGTAAAAAGGGAGATGAAAACATCAGGGGGTAGCCACTCAGTTCCACAGAAAGCCACAGAGTAAGAAGTAAAGAAAAGTATACAGAACAGAGAAAGGTAAAAGTACAGAGGCAAAAGTAGACAGGATAATTTAAGGAAAGCTGGATAGAAATAAGCCAAGTTAAGGCTGGGCATTTATAATAAAGAATAAGTTTTAATTTGATTATTTCAGAGCTGGGTGGTATGCCTCTCAAAGAACCACATAGTAAAGAAACAAAAAACAACATCACACTTAATTTTGAAGTGATAAAATATGGTAACTTTGAATATTGAAATTTACTTTTAAAAATATGGCTTCTATAAATAAGTGTTTTGGAGATTATAATAATTAACCTCACAATGAAATAAGTTTTGAGTAAGATATCTGGTGATGTGCTCTTATTTGACATTTTGGGTTGACATTTTAAAGTGTGGAATGTTTTGTTACTCTAAATGCTACTGAATTGTATTTTATGGTGTATCTATGATACGTGGATTCACTTTAATGATACCAAGTTTTACTTTTAAGCTTTGTTAGGCTACACCAGAGCTGTTTTTGAACTAAAACTAATTCGCAGATTTATTGAGAAAAAAAACTCTTCTAAGCCTTTCAATTCTTTTATCCAATTCTCAGGGAGTTATTTCAGTCCTTGTATACGTCATAGGTATTCTTCATTCTGATCTTTTCTGGTGTTTCATTCACCAACTAGAGGCCATTGCTTTATAAACATGTGTTCACCAACTAAAGGCCAGTGCTTTATAAACATGCACTCACCAACTAAAGGCCAGTGCTTCATAAACATGCCTCAACTAATGTCGAGCTGAAGGATTACTTGTTTATATGACCCCCCCTCTCATAGCTAACTTCGGATGTAAAATTGAAAAAAAAAATCCCTGGAGACATCTGGTTAGAGGGCTCCTCACCAGAAGAGTTGTCTTAGACACATTGCTCTGGGGCCAGATCTGTGAGGCATTTTCTTGATTGCTAATAGATGTAGGAGGAACCAGCCCACTGAGGTTAATGCTATCCCTATGAAGTGTGTCTGGTCTGTATAAAAAGGTGGCTGAGCAAACCAAAGGGACTAAGTCAAAAAGTAGTGTTCCTCTGTAGATTTCTTCTTCAAGCTTCGATCTTGAGCTCTGGTGCTGGATAATTGTCTGTATTCTGTCAATCATGTTTTAAATAAATGCTGATTGGCCAGTAGGAAGTATAGGCAGGTCAACCAGACAGGACATAGAGGTGGGACGATGAGAACAGGAGAATTCTAGGAAGAAGGAAGCTCCTTTACCACTCCAGCCCAGACCACTGAAGAAATAACATGTGACCTACCCTGCTGTGAAAGGTACCGAGTCATGTGGCTAACGTAAATAAGAACAATGGGTTAATATAAGCTACAAGAGCTAATAAGAAGACTGAGCTAATAGGCCAATCAGTTTATAATCTTATGGAGATCTCTGTGTGATTTCTTTGGGGCTTGGCTGCTGTGGGGAACCAGGTGGGACAGAAACCTCAACAAGCAGGCCCTCATGTTACAGAGCTCATGCTTTGACTTCCCTTAATAATGGACTAAAAATATGTAAGTTAAAAATAAAACACTGATAATAACTTATGCTGGAGAGGATGTAGGGTGAAGAGGATACTCCTTCATTGCTGGTGGGAGTGCACACTGGTGCAGCCCCTTTGGATATCAGTATTCAAGTTTTCAGAAAATTAGGAAACAACCTTCTTTTTTTTTTATTGAGAAAAGGAAGAAAAAAAAAACAAGTTTCCACCTCCTCCCAGCCTCCCATTTCCCTCCCCCTCGTCCCAACCTTCTCCCCCTCCTCCCACTCCTCTCCCCCTCCCTCTCCAGTCCAAAGAGCAGTCAGGGTTCCCTGCCCTGTGGTAAGTCCTAGGTCCTCCCCCATCTGTCCATATCTAGGAAGGTGAACATCCAAACTGGCTAGGCTCCCACAAAGCCAGCACATTACGTAGGATCAAAACCCCGTGCCATTGTCCTTGGCGTCCCATCAGCCCTCATTGTTCGCCATGTTCAGAGAGTCCAGTTTTAACCCATGCTTTTTCAGTCACAGTCCAGCTGGCCTTGGTGAGCTCCCAGTAGATCAGCTCCACTGTCTCAGTGGGTGGGTGCACCCCTCGTGGTCCCGACTTCTTTGCTCATGTTCTCTCTCCTTCTGCTCCTCATTGGGACCTTGGGAGCTCAGTTCAGTGCTCCAGTGTGGGTCTCTGTCTCTATCTCCATCCATCACCAGATGAAGGTTCTATGATGATATGCAAGATATTCGTCAGTATTGCTCTAGGATAGGGTCATTTCAGGTCCCCTATCCTCAGCTGCCCAAGGAACTAACTGGAGACCTCGGCTTGGGCTCCTGGGAGCCACTCTAGGTTCAAGTCTCTTGCCAAACCTAAGGTGGCTCCCTTAACTAAGAATTGTGCTTCCGTGCTCCCCTATCAACCTTCCTTTATCCCAATCCTCCTTTTTTCCCAAGTTCCCCCCATCCTCCCTTTCTCCCTTTTCTCTCCCCATCTCCCCTTACCCCCATCCCACTCCACCCCCAAGATCTCAATTTTCTCCCCGGCAATTTTGTCTACTTCCCATAGCCAAGAGGGTAACTCTATGTTTTTCCTTTGGTTCACCTTCTTATTTAGCTTCTTTAGGATCACCAATTGTAGACTCCGTGGCCCTTATTTATGGCTAGAAACCAATTATGAGTGAGTACTTCCCATATTCATCTTTTTGGGTCTGGGTTACCTCACTCAGAATAGTGTTTTCTATTTCCATCCATTTGCATGCAAAATTCGAGAAGTCATTGTTTTTTACTGCAGCGTAGTACTCTAATGTGTAGATATTCCACACTTTCTTCATCCATTCTTCCATTGAGGGGCATCTAGGTTGTTTCCAGGTTCTGGCTATTACAAATAATACTGCTATGAACATGGTTTAACAAATGCTCTTGTCATATGATATGGCATCTCTTGGGTATATTCCCAGGAGTGGTATTGCTGGGTCCAGGGGTAGGTTGATCCCGAATTTCCTGAGAAACCGAAACACTGATTTCCAAAGTGGTTGCACAAGATTGCATTCCCACCAGCAATGGATGAGGGTACCCCTTCCTCCACAGCCTCTCCAGCAAAGGCTATCATTGGAGTTTTTTATTTTAGCCATTCTGACAGGTGTAAGATGATATCTCAATGTGAGAAGCTTCTGTAAAGCAAAGGACACTGTCACCAAGACAAAAAGGCAACCTACTGACTGGGAGAAGATCTTCACCAACCCCGCAACAGACAAAGGTTTGATCTCCAAAATATATAGAGAACTCAGGAAACTAGACTTTAAAATGCTAATCAACCCAATTAAAAAATGGGGCACTGAACTGAACAGAGAATTCTCAGCAGAGGAAGTTCAAATGGCCAAAAGACACTTAAGGTCATGCTCAACCTCCTTAGCGATCAAGGAAATGCAAATCAAAACAACTTTGAGGAAACAACCTTCTTCAAGACCAAGAAATGCCACTTTTGAGTATATAACCAAAGGATGCTCAATCATACCACAAGGACGTTATGCTCAGCTGTATTCATAGCAGCATTGATTGTAATAGCCAGAACCTGGAAACAACCATAAATGTCCTTCAACTGAAGAATGGATAAGGAAAATGTGGTACATTTACAAAATGGAGTACTACACAGCAGAAAAAATATAATGGCATCTTGAAATCCACAGGCAAATGGATGGATCTAGGAAACATCATATTGAGTGAGGTAACCCAGACCAAGAAAGACAAATATCATATTACTCACTCATACGTGACTTTTAGACATAAAGCAAAGAAAACTAGCCTACAATTCACAATCCCACAGAACCTAGGCAACGTTGAGGACCCTATGATAAACATAGATGAATCTAATCTACATGGGAAATAGAAAAAGCCAAGATCTCTTGAGTAAATTGGGAGCATGGGGGCCGTGGGAGAGGGTTGAAGGGGAAGGGAGCAGAGAAAAATGTATAGCTCAATAAAAAATAAATGAAAAAATAAACTCTTTTATCCCCATAATGTTTGTGTTTATCACATCAACAGAAAGCAAACTAGAACACCTGAGAAAAACTGTCAGCACAGCTCTGAACTTCAGAGTGCTCTATCCTGTTGACCCTAGCTGCTTTTCATTTCCCCAGATACTCGTAACCATATCCATATCTTTTTTCTTTTTGATTTGTAGTTATTATGTATTCATTGTACAAAATGATTCTTGTACCTCAATTCTCCATAATATTCTCCTCTTCCTTTCATGTAAATTACTTGGTTCTGACTGTAATTCTTCTAACTGCATTATTACTAGGAGTCTTTGCCTATAAAGTAAGAAAGAAGTGTGTTTATTTCAAAAGGGTCATTGTTTTATTCTCAGTGGTATTCCAAGTCTTGAATATCATTATTTCGTATTTAAAATTCTGGTGTGGGGATGAGGAGATGGCACAATGAATAACTGCTTGCTACACAAATATGATGACCTGAGCTCAGACACTTGGCCCACATGTGAAAAGGCATTGGGCCTCCAGCTCTTACTCAAAAAATAAAGCTTAGAGTGGTTGAATGGGACATAAGATGTCATCCTTCGGCCTCTGCGTGAGCACCAAAGGGTGCACCTTACAGATGCATATGAGGATATACCTACACACATGCACTGTGCACACAGGCACCCAAAGTATTTATTTGGATCAAATTAACTGATATCATCTTTGTTATTGTATTAGTTTTAAAAGGTAACAGTAATAATTTTACTTAATAGAAAGTAACAGTAGTAATTTTACTTCATAGAAGTGTCATATATAAATGGGAAATATGTGTGTATTAAAATGCACAAAGGCAGTAAATGGGTATTGTTGTCCTGATATTTTTCCTATTGTTTTGCTTGTTGTAGTGTAACGTTAGTGATTCTCAGAGCCAGGAGTAGTTTGAGTATCACCAAACACCCAGGTAGCCAGCTTGTGGTGCTGTTGAGTGGTAGCTAAACCTTTAAGAAATAGCTTAGTAGGTAAAATCACTCAGAAAATGCCCTTGAGGGGAAAAGTGAGGCTCTGGCCCCTTCTTTAGTCTCTTCTGCAACTAAGCTACCATTAGCTATGCACATTTTCCATCCCACAATCACAACATGATGTGCTATTCTAGACTCAAAAACAAAAGTGCCAACTTACAATACACTGTGTTTTTCCAGGCTAACCTCAAGAGAGCCATCCAACCAAGAATTATGTCCCTGAAACTACACCAAAATAACTTCTGTCTCAGAGTCAACTGTATTAGATATTTTACTACAGTAAAAGAAAAGTATAACACAGGACTTGCATTCATATACAACACCTTTCTATTATGACCAGTGTTTCCTATACACAATACTGAATGTTTCATTTTCAAACACATTGGAGAGTGATGGAAAGGTCTGCTTTTTTTTTTATCAAGTTGTCAAAAACATAGACACATATGGGAAGAAAGTATGTAATTGAGAAAATACCTTCATTTTATTACCTATAGGGAAGTCAGAGGAGCATTTTCTTAATTAATGATTATTTGGGATGCCACAAAGTTAGGCAGGTGGTCCCACGTAATATAAAAAAGCCAGATGAGAAATCATGAGAAACACACCAGTGAATGTTGCTCCTTCATTGCCTCTGTTTGAGTTCCTGCCTCCACATCCCAGTTCAAGTTCCTGCCCCGAATACTTTTCATAATGATCTGTACACTGTAAACTGAAATAATTTTTTTTCTCCCTAAATTGCTTTTCATCAGGGTGTTTTGTCACAATAATAAAAACCTAACTAACATATTATATGTTTTCTTTTCTCAGCTTATATTTTTTCTTAAACAAAGTGTTTGCCCATTATTCATAAAACAATGACAGAATTGGTATAATTTAATGGAAGTGATTCATATAAGGTACCTTAAAGGGCCAGTGATTTTCAGAAGTGAAGGGAACTCAGAAGTAATGCAGAATGGATTCTCAACCTCTACTTCTTTCATCTTGCTTTTAAAGAATTGTAGACTCTACAGATGAGGGGCAATCCCTCACCCTTGTGTCAAGTATTCCCTCCATTCAAAATTTTCAATTAAATTATCAGATAATTTACATTCATCTCCATAAAAATTTTCGTTCTTAATCCCAAGTTAAATGAGGGGTTAAACTAGGTGATTTAATTAGAGACTGGTAATCTAAGCTTTCTGTATTATTTTGCTTTTATGGAGGGGAGCTTAAATAGTATATGAATTTTGTCTTTGAATAAGTTGATATTTTAAAGTGAAGAATAATCTAACAAGATTTCATTTTCTATTAATACTTTGAAAGGAGGCAATAGGCAAAACTGGTAATGATTATGCTGTCATCTGACACAATGTTCTGATTATATTCTGAAAACTGTGTACATCACATACATTGGTGTTCTGTGACTAGTTATGACCAATGCACTGTAAGTAGTAAACATTTCCTATTATGACAGACTGCTTAACTACCAGTTTGAAGGTCATCTATGTTTTTATTTACATCTGAAGCAATGATGGGCAGGGTTCAAAATGTTAGAGGGTTTAACATTTTGCAATGAACAGATATCCCATTCCAGCAAGCAAGTTTTAGACTGGTAATAGAAGACAGAAATAGTATTTATTGTTTAAATGTGTTGATTTTAAACAGTGGTACATAAGGAGATTTGAAAACTATAACTCTTAATGATCACAGCTGTACAAAGTAGAAAACTTAAGGCCAAACTTTGGATAAACTTAAACAGTGTTCTCAAAGGCTGCTATCACAGATTTAAGTTTTTAGGGGTGAAGAAGTTTTGATATTGTTACAAAAACTAAATACAAGTATACAGCCATAGAAAGAAGGATGCTTAAGTGGTGGAAAAATGTCTACACTAAGAATCTTTGGACTCTTGACCATCTTATACTAAACAATAAGTCCCAGAGCAATGTGAGCTACAGTTCGAGACCCTGGTTCAAAAAATACCAGAACCCTGGCATGAGTCCTAAAAGGTAAATACACTTATGTGTGTCTGTATTTGGGACTGGGTGCATGGTGTGTGCAGTGTGGGCTCACATGGATCTGTGGATGCTAACACCTCTGGGTGATCACGCATAGGCCAAAGAAAAATGCCTTATGTGCTCAATAACCCTCTGCCGTGTTCTCTTGGGAAGGGTAGCCTGATGCCATTCTCAGCATTTCCGTGGGTGCTGAGAATCTGAACTAGGATCTTTAGACTTGCTTCTAAGCCCTCTCACCCAGTGTCTAGTTATTTCATGCATTTGTAACTAAGCTTTGTTATACTAGAATTAATAGCTATTCCTGGGAAAGCAATAAAATAAGAAAGTCAAGTTAGTATAAAGATCAATGGAATGTTTTCTAAATACATTTTAAGTAAGCAATGCTGTTACTTCAATTACTCTTTTTAAAATCTCTTGCTTTGAAAAGACTAGTATAAAGTTATCAAAAAATATTTGTGTATTTTGTTTTAGAAAAACATAAGAGAGTGAGAAATTTAGCACCGACATTTATTTTCATTGCTGTGAAAGGCTTAGCAGAATATTTGCAGACTAATTTGGAGCTTTGTCAGCTTTCTAAGTGTCTTCAAGACTTTCTGTTTTTCACAACTAAAATTTTAAAGAATTTAAACTCTTTTTCTCTCCCTGGCACAGTTGAAATTTTTAAAGGAAATGTTTTATCCATTTATATAAGTGTTGTTCAACAAAGAGATGTCCCCATCCCTAAGCCACTCTTGATTCTTAATTTCATTTTGTAAACAGTACATTAAAATGAAATCAAATCATTAGAGACATTTTACTCACAAGTCTGCAAATTTATGCCAACAAATGTTTTCAATTGTTCCAATTTTCTTGTGTTTGTAAATATGCCAGATATTTGTAGGCATAAACTAAATTTGTTTTACTTAATTTAGTTTTAATAGCTTTTTAATTTACATTTTTCTACAGATCTGGGGAATAAGCTCAGCAGCTTGTATGTATTAGACATATACTCTACCAATGACCCTTAGCCTGATTCTCTTTTACCTAACTCTCAAATACTGTCTCATGGCTACATATTTTCTGCTTAATTAATAGACATCCATTCTCATCCCAACCAGACATCAAACCTCAAACATACAGATCAGTATTCTTAGGAAAACTAGACATGTTGCTGGATTTCTAACAATGCTAAAGAGAGATTCTCTACATTGCAACTTCTCAAATTCAATCTTCTGTCAAGCGTCTTAAGTACTAAAAATGACTAAGATAGCTGAATATCATCCCATCAGACTAAACACTTTTACAAAAAGATTACTTCTCCTTAGAATAAAAAATCAGGTTCACAGATTATTGTTTTTGTCCCAAACTATTGTAATCCATAATTCTTCTGTGTCTGGTCTCTCCTGTCTTCTACCCTGTCGCCAGAAGAATATGTAAACATGGTCCTGTCTTCCTCATGATTAACAATATTTGAAATACTTCACATTGACTAGAGGGTAACGTCCAAATTCCTTAGACTCTTTTTCAAGATATTATATGATCTGTTTTCAACATACACACCCATCCATGAAGGCTTCCCTAATCCATCCAGACAGACTTAGTCATACTTCCTTCGGGCTCTCCTTGCTTGTATGCTATTTCTTATGTCACTTGTCTCATTTGAGTCCAGTCATCTTTTGTGTCTGTCCACTGGTGTGTGAACCCTTAAGGGAATGTACTGCAATTTATTCTTTTTTTTCTATCTATCCTGAGTATCTCCCACATGCCTTTGTTCTATTCCTGTCTCTCTGACTTCCCTTCCTCATTCTATAGAGGATTTGGTACATAAAAGAAAAACACCTAAACTAGTAAACGTGCATGTAATAAATAAGATATCATTAACAAATCCTTCCCTAGGATCAGAGCCAGGACTGCCCAGAGTGCTTTGTATAGATTATCTAATTTAATGCATCGTAACACATTACGAAACTAAGGGAGTCTTGCAGATGCTGCTCATGTTAGGGTGTCTACTGCTGTGATAAAATATGGTGATCAAAAACAGCTTGGGGATAAAAGGGTTTATCAGCTTGCAGCTCTCTGGCCACTCTCCACTGCTGAGGGAGGTCAGAGCAGGAACACAAACACAGCAGGAACCTGGAAGCAGGGGCTGATGTAGAGGACATGCAGTAGTGCTGACTTATGACTTGCATTGCTTGGCTTGCTCATTCTACTTTCGCATCACATCCAGGACCACTAACCCAGGGGTCAACTAAGAGTCCTCTTCCCAAATACTCTAGCTGTGTAAAGTCAGCATAAAAGGAGCTATCATAGAAACACATAACTATTTAACTAGAACCCTTCTTTTCCCATTGTCCCCAAATTTAAAGTCCCACAGACTTTAAAATTTCAAACACTTCAAAAGGCCACTCTCTTTAAAATATCTAAAGTCTCTCTGTATCTGAAGCCTCATAATTGGGTTTCTATGAAAACAACATCTACAAAAATCAGGTAAAAATTTTCCTTTTTAAATTCTTTATTGAATCTTTCGGGTTTCACATCATGCACCCCAATTCTGTTGACCACCAGATCTCCACATATCCCCCAATCATTCCTGCTGTGACCTCCATAAAAAGGAAACAAAACAAATTAAGAATGCAAACAAACAAAAGCAACAACAACAATAACCAGAAAAAAAATCCCCAATAAGCCAAAATAGAACAAAATCCATAGCAGGAACAGCAAAATCGTTGCTGCTTCTTCTCTCCTGCCTTCCATCACTTCTTCATCTGTTCTAGTGGCATTGGAGGCTTCAATGTGTCAGATAGTATACCTTTTTGTCCCATCAGCTTGACTGGCAACTGTTTATTGCAATGAGTCCTTGATCTGTCTAGAACAAGGCCTCTGGTTTTTCATATACCACCCTCACTGGATCCTCACCAGAGATCTTCTGGGGTCCTGAGTCTTACAGGTATCATTCCACAGGACCAATCCCTTCCCATGCTCCAGCAGGACCTAAATGGGATAGATGCTCGGGTGGGTCAACCCAAGGCCCAGTTTTAGCCAAATAGGACAGTTCAAATACTGGGGCTTCCTGTCTTGGGTGCAATGGTGGAGTCAGCTCTTCTACATGTATGACCTTAGGGTAGGTTCATCCTCCCCTTTTGGTGAGGAGTGTGGGGGCATCACTTCTGAGTGCAGGGGCCAACTCTCCTGCAAGAAGGAAGACTAGTTTTCCCAGGTCAGTAAAGAGAGGATCTGGCTCAGTATAAACCTTTGATTTCATCTCACACAGTTCCTAAGGCCTCCTGAGATGACACTGGTCACAGACACCAACATAGACCCTAGCTGCAGCTAGACCATGGACCCAAACATGGCCCTTGTTAGCAGTTTAGGCTCAGAGGACATCCTGGATATGTGTGGAGGGTTGGCCACTCAGATGGGAATGGTTCCGTCAGCGGTGTAGTCTCCTGACACTACCAATGCTTGGCTTCAGGTTGCAGCTCAAACCTGGAGCCTCTAGGTGACCATTAGTAGCAATGCAGGACCTGGACCTCAGGTCAGACCCCCAGCAGCACAATGGAGATCATGTTCCTAAGTTACTGCTGTGGCATGGCCCTGAGACACTATCTTGGTCCTTGATCTTTGGTACCTGTGCAGCCTTCAGTGATATCAGGAGCATCAGACATCAGCACATAACCAGACTGCAGTAGGGCCACAAACCCTGACATGGCCCCCAACTGCAGCTTGGGCCCAGACTTTGCCATATCACTGGGTAGCAGCGCAGATCACTGAGGTTTTGATGCATCCTGGTCCTCAGACCCCAATCTAGACTCAGGTTTCTGGTTAGACCCTGGGCTTCTTTATGGCGCTAGGTGGTAACTAGAGCCACATATATCAGTCTGGACCCTGGCTTCTACCCAGACATGGCCCTCAGCAGCACCCTGGCCTGGATGACACCTGCTCTCAGGTGGTAGTGCAGGCAGGCCACCCCTCTGAGGTATTACTTTCTTGTTCCAAGAGGGTCTAACCAGGACAGTTACAATGAAATCAGAGCAAAGTCAAAGTTCGCCAAGAGAAAAGGTTCTGTTCTTAACATATGGAACCCACCGATTATTCTCCAAGCCCCAGAGAACTGCTCTGCTCTTGAGAGCACACAGAAATGCATTTCAAGACTGCTGCTGTCTTTGGCTGTCATCGTTTGGTATGAGAGTCTCCAAAATTCTGGAGCCCCATGCTGTAAACTGGACTATGCCATCACCAACAGCCTCCCCTGCTCCCTCAAGGGTCTCTGGCTCTGCCACATGATACCACACTTAACCTCTCCTTGACCCCTGCAGTCCTACTACAACTGGCGGGACTCTTCCAGCAAAAGCCTCTTTTCAGGGACTCCAACCCTGCCTCTCAGTGCTAAGCCTCAGCTGCTGCCCGTTGCTACTTAATTCCTTTATAGCCAGTATCACTTGCGTGGCTCATACACACTGCCAACTGCTGCATTCAGCATGAGACCCGCCCTTGGCTCACTCTGGGCCACAGATTCTTTGTGCTGATCCCGTGGAAATAGTCTCAGATTTACTGGACTCAGTGCTGCGTTTCTCTTCTTAATCACCATGGATCTCTTCTTTTCCTAATTTTTCCTTTCTTTATGAGATTATTATATAATTACACCACTCACCTCTTTCTTTTCCTCCCTCTAATCCCCCTTACTCTTTCACAAATTTGTGACCTCTCTTTTTTCATTAATTGCATATATATATGTATATATATATATATATATATATATCTTCCTAAATACATGGAAGCAACCTCTTCAATCTGTACAATGGTTGTGTTTATTTTTCTTAACTGCCATTAATTTCTCTTCTCCAGCTAACCAACATCAATGGTACCAGTAAATGGACGGTTTCATTTCTGTGGTTCTGGCCTCTTGTTAATCACCTACTGATCAGAACCAAATATTAGTAATTAAAAAACAACTACATAAAAGTTCCCATATTTGCTTCACAAAGAAACTACTCAGTCCAGGCATCCATCATCTGTATTGCTATCAGGATTACCTTCCAAGTTCCCACAATAGCTCACTAAGCTCTGAACATTCAGTGGCTTTTATGGTCCAGAGTTCCAAATGCTACCACATTTCTCCCACAACTATATAGTCAGGTCAGTCACAGCAGTACCCTGCAGTCTAGTACCAATTTTTGTCTTTGTTATGTTTTTATCGCTAAGACCTCATGAACATGTATAACTTAGGAGGAAGGTTTTTCAGTTTCCAAAATTCTGGCCATGCTCCATTGCTGAGGGAAGTTGCAGTGGGATCCTGAAGGCAGGAGCTGATGCAGAGGCCAGGGCGGTGTGATGTTTACTGCATTGCTCCTCATGACTTGCTCAGCCAGGTTTTCTTGCAGCACCCAGGGTCACTACCCCAGGGATGGTACCACCCACAATGGGCTGAGCCTTGCCACATGAATTACTCATTAAAATGTGCTATAGACTTGCCTACCAGGCATTGTTATGAGGACATACATAAAAGACTCCTTCATCCCAAGTAACTCTAGTTTGTGTCAAGATACCACATATCTAGCCAGCACATTGACAAAACAGCCTTTTATACATATCTACTTTTACTATAAATTATAATTTCTATATCAGAGAAACAGTCATCAGGTATGAGTTAGCAATGACCTTGTAATGTAGCTTAATTGTAAAAGGTCAATTGCTAAGGGTTTATAGAAAAAAAAAACAGTTTAAATACCTGTAATCTCTTATTTAGAATTAGTTCCTTTATGTACTATACACACATTTAGTAGAACCCAATAGTTACATTTTATAGTCTCAGACAAATCAAAGCATAAGTTTAGATAAGAACTGAGAGAAAGCCAGGCACTGAATTCCTATAATCACAGGACCAGTGAAAATCCAGACGTGAAGATTAGAATGCCAAAGCTATTTTTGACTACACGGTGTCATTCATGTCAACTTGGGCTACCTGAGACCAGGTGTGATGAGTGGAGGGGACAAAGACAGAGACAGACAGACAGAAATATATAAAAGGGACAGAAACAGAGACATAGCAGACAGGGAGACAAAGACAGAAAGAGACAGAGTGTATTGATGCTGAAAGAAACGAACATTCCTAATTCCTGAAACCTCAGCATTAAAAGCTGGACATCAACATGGGATAAATAATTAAACCTGGAATTTCAGTACAAAATAAGTGTTATTTATTAATTTAATCATTTTATAATTAAGGACTGCTGCTCCTAAATATACAATAATTTTAATAACTTAATATGTCTAGGTTTAAGATTGAATTCACTGTAGAAGCAGATTTAAGACAAAAGAAATGACTGCAGAAGTTTTAGAACTGTTCTTCTCTGTGAAATAATCGCAGACACTCTTGGAGAATAGATGGGAACCATGAAGAAATAAAATCCAATGTGTTGCCAAGATGCTCTTCACTGGAGGCAACTGAGGCTCAACCCTGTGGGGGAAACTCTGACAGCTAAGAACGTGCTTTAGAGCTATCCCTTCAGAAGGCTGCTAATTCTCCAACCCTCATTCTTCATTAATTGATTTATGTTCGAGAGGCTATTCATTCTTCTCAGAATATCTGGCTTCCCAATGTAGAGATGTTCACGGATGTGTTTGGTCCATCCTTGAGCTTTAGAGTAAGGTGCATGGCTTGTACTAAGAGAGTCAGTGCTAAGGACGCATTTGAGGTGTACTGGCATCACTTAAGATCCTCCAGCAATAGATCTTTGACATAATTTTCTTTCCCACAGGAACTTGAGTTTGAACTGAATGTCTCACACATGCTAAGCAAGCAGCCTACCACTGTCCTACATCCCTAGACCCTACAAAACAGATCCTTATCTTAAACTACACACAGGGATGTATGTGACTGATTAGACAGATGCCTGGTAGGTGACTGATAGATGAAAAATAGTTGTGTAATATATACAAATAAATGCTGTTTTCAAATTACAGGACATGTTGACACCTTTACTTTCCAAGCTGAACTTACTAACTTTATTCTCAATCATAAAATGTTTAAACTGTGAAGATAACACCTAATTCCTACATCATTCCCTAGGTAACTAAATCAGTTGCTGTGTTCAGAAGACATGAGAGTTCTCTTTGTCTTCTTTTCCCAAACATAGAATCATGGCAGTTCTATTTGAAAACATACCTTGAGCATTCCTTTTACAGGCTACCTTTGACTTTTAATTGTATTGGTTAGTTTCTGTCAAATTAACAGAAATTGGGTAGAGGGAAAGTCGGGTGAGGAATTGCTTCCCCCAGATTGGCATATTGGCGTGCACATATGACATTTTCCTGATTATGATTGATATGGAAGTTCTCTTAATGCCATGGACAGTGCCACCCCTGGGCAAGTGGATGACCAAAAATTGTATAAAGAAGGAAAAGAAGTAAACCATGCAAACCAAGCCAGTAAGAAACTTTTCTGCATGGCCCCCACCTCACTTCCTGCCTCGAGATTTATGGCTTCAGTTCGTGCCTTGGTTACCATGTAGATGAATTACAAAAAGTAAGGCATTGAGGCCCTTTTTTCCACCTAAGCTGATTTCATCTATGTTTTATTAAAGAAATAGAAAACCAAGATATAATATTTGAAATTCAAGAGGACATTCCAAATTGCTTTAAGGGCCATCTTGTCTTAGCCTATAGTATGCAATTAAACATCTACATTATACATCCTATTGCAAATGCTACAGAATTTCTTATTCTGCATTTCTTATGTTATTGTGAGTGTCCTTAAGTTATTTCATTATATTCATTGTTTTCTGTGCTAAATATTTTTATGTCAACTTGACACAGGCTAAAGTCAAACAAGAGAAGGAATGATAGATTAAAGACATGCATCTTTAAAATAGGGCTGTAGGCAAGTCTTGTACAGCATTGTTTAAAATATCAGTTGGATGAGGGAGGGCATATTTCATTATAGTTGGTGCCATCACTGGCCTGGTGGTCCTGCCTTCTATAAGACAACAGGCTGAACAAGCAAAGGGAAGCAAGCCTGTAAATAGCACTCCTTCATGGTCTTTGCATCAGCTCCTGCCTCCAGGTTGCTGCCCTGCTTGAGTTCCTGTCCCCGCTGTTTTTTTTATTTATAATAAACTGCTATTTGCAAGTTTGAGTAAAATAAAACCTTTCCTCCTCAAGTGTCTTTGGCCATGGTGTTTTAGGTAACCCTATACTAAGACAGAAATGGTATTGAGAGTGGGACATTGCTACGATAGGCCTGACTGTGTTATTTTGGGGAGGATTGTGGGAGAACTTCGGAACTTTAGGTAAGAAAACTATTGAGTGTTCAAAGATTGGTAGGCTGTTCTGTGGGGACTTGAGGAGTATTGAGAGAAGTACACATGATAGACCTGTGGCTTGTGCTACTTCAGAAGAAGGCTTGAGAGTTGTTTAAAGACTATCAGAGTGGTTGCACATTTGCTATTTTAAATTTAGATTCTGTGGTTCTGGGCAGCTGGGGCTGAAGAACCAGCCGTAATAAGTAAAAGACCAGTACTATGAAAATGAACCCTTTGCTTTACTGAGGCAATTGAAGCTGGATATTTGGCAGTGATTTGGAAGTGATTAGTGTCCCTGAGGTGAATCTCCTTAGAAGCTTTTCCTGGAGTCAACAGGCAGAAGCTGGGTGGCAGAGGTGGCCAAGGCGTACCTTCCTCTAGCAGCTAATTTGGTTGTGTAAGATCTTGAACTCATGAAAGAATTATGGAGAACAGCTAAGCTTTGGCCCTGTGAGAGCCCATGAGAGGCCATTGGTGAAGGTATAGTCTTAGTAACAGTTGAAGACACAGGATTAAATAGGTAATTCAGAGTATTTGAGGGTTGGCACCATGAAGAATGCCCAGGAGAGGTTATCGGTGAAAGTGCAGCCTAGTTTCAGCAAGAGACCCCAGCATTTTGGAGATGACAGTAACATGGGGTGGTCACCAAGAACAGCAGCAATAATGGAGTAGAGCCTGCCTAACCATGGAAGACAAGCTGTGCTTGCTTCAGATGATGGAGCCTGAGATGGAACCAAGACGCTTGGGGGATCCCAGAAGCACATAAGTGAATCACTGATATTGGAGGTTGAGTTTGGTTTTTCTTTGATTTGATTATAACTGTGCCCTGGTCATTCCTTCTTGAAATAAGAAAGTATTAAATTTACTTTTTATTTACTAGAAACACACATCTAAGAGACTTTTGGTTTTAAAAAGAAACTCTGGTTGTTAAAATTGGCTTTGGGATTTATAAAGAGCCTGTATTCTTAAAGTGAATTTGTGAGATCATGGACCTTTTAAGTTTGCAAAATGTTTTATATTGTGATGTTTATAGTAATGTGTGATCTTGTGGATGAACAAGAACGGAAAGATTGTGGCTTTACAGTGGTGTGTTTGTGTGTCAAATTGACAAAAAGTCAATTGGGCTGGGTAGTTTTATATTAACTTGATACAAGTTTATCATCTGAGCTAAGGGAACCTCCATTAAGAAAATATCATCCTAAGATATACCTGTAGGCAAGTCTGTAGGGCATTTTCTTAATTAGTAATAAGTGGTAGAGACCACCCCACCTCTTAGTGAATGGTGTAATGCCTGGACTAGTGGTCCTGGGCTTTGTAAGAATGTAGACTAACCTAACCAGAGGGAGTAAGCCAGTAAGCAGCATCCCTCCATGGCCTTTGCCTCAGATCATGCTTCTAAGTTCCTAGCCTGCTTGAGTGCTATCTCTGACTGATTTTGAAGATGAACAATTATATGGGAGGGTGAAAGAAACAAACCCTTTCTGCTCAAGTTGGTTTTGGTCATGGTGTTTCACCACAGCAATGGTTACTCTAAACTAAGATTATTTCCAATTTGGATTCTGTCTTATGCAGAACCCTCAGTTAAACACTGAACGAATAAACTGAAAATGGCCTTTCACTTTTCATGTGTGATAATAATTTGAGTTAATGCTGATTGAGATTATTGAAAACATTTCTAAGAGAGAAAGTTTGTATTTCACTGGGTTAGTTTTGTGCTTTTATTGGATTTTGCAAGACTTTTTGCATTCTTTTTAGCATCATGGACCTGCTATTTAGAGAATAGTACATGAATATAGTCTTTTCTTAGCTCATAAGCAATAGATATGGACAAAATGTTGTCTTCATGTTTGGAAAATCTTTTATTTTCCTAGACTTATCATTTGATTTCCTAAAACATGATAGAATGTCCCAGTTCATGAAGTAGAGTCAATTTTTTTGAGTACTGATGTATGGATCTGTAGAAGCCCAGTTATTTCAAACCTTTTTTTTCATTCAGAAGTCATAACTATGATATATATGGCGTTATACTGGCTCTACTTACATATTTGTCCATTGTGTACAAAGTCATCTGCCTCGCTTGGTTCCATTAGACATTACTGATACATCCATTTTGGCCTTTTAAATTACCCTACAATAAATTTCACATTTTTGAAATATTTCAATTGTTCATAGTTACTATAATTTGCATGATTTTCCAAACTTTTTTCATTATTTTATAAACCTATTTATGGTAAATATTTTTTAACATAATAAACTATATAATTAGCAGTTTATATAAGGATACAAAGTAAAATTATTTCAGATTGTGTTGAAATGAAAACTCTCACCTTGGGATTTCTTTTTAAAGTTTTCCTGAGGATTTATTTGGTTATTAAATCCACATGGTTTATAAGAAGTAAATGGTCATTTATAGTTACATCTTCATTTAAGGCATGGGGTTTCTTCTCCCATCATGTCATAAACGCCATCAAGCTAACGAAATATATCACAGTCAAAGTTAAATAATTCAAAAGCATTATTCAGAAGTTAATTAGCAAAACTATTCATGAATCACATTTAAACCTTAATCATGCTTTTTATGGGAATTATTTGAAAGAGTTGTGATTTATACTTACTTTTATTAAATTAAGATATGGTGACATGTGGTAATGGATCAATCGGTAAAGTCCTTACTATACATGTGCACAGACTTGAGTTCAGATTCTCACTACCCACACACATATTTGGACACAGTAGTACCTTCCAGTAACCTTAGTTATTAAAGCATGGGGGAATGTGGATCAGGGATTTACTGAACAGCCACTCTAGCTGGATTGGGACATATTCCAGGTTCAGTAAGAGACACTTTCTCAAAAAAAAAAAAAAGATAAAGTGGAGACAAAGACAAGCACATTCATGCTCATACATGCACACAGATGTATACCACACACATGCATTTTCACGAGTCACATGTGCACAGCCATGTATACATAAGACATATCAGCCTTATTAAGAGCACAATATCTCAACATCTTACAATATTTGAGCCACCCAGATATGAAATATTTTTTAAAGTATGTGAGAAGGAGCAAATAAAGATTCAGAAATGAAAAGACTATCTGCTGTAATTCACAATCCTTTTTTGATAATTACTAGACAAACCCATGACTTTATCACTGTCTATAAAATACTGAATAGACTGCAGCGTGATCTGTGCTAACAGTGTTACATTGGACATATGTTTCTTCCCCTATTTCCCCCAGCTGTAGGCACAAGATGTACCTTGAAAGGCTGCCAAACACCAGCATCATTATCCCATTCCACAACGAAGGCTGGACCTCTCTCCTGCGGACCATACACAGTATAATTAACCGAACCCCAGAGAGTCTGATAGAGGAAATCATTCTAGTCGACGACTTCAGTGATAGAGGTAAGCTGCATTGGTAACATGTTATCTGAGGCTGTAATCGCATATAATCACGAAAAGAGGGAGATGGTTTCTTTTTCATCCCATCTGAAAGATGATCATGAGGTTTTACCTGTGTTGTGATTGAAGAAAAAGGTTGGACAATTGCAAAAGGAACATAATGAGTAGCTACTAGCATTGGAGATGTCACTGGTAATAAATATGCTCTGCATTCTATTGAAAATCAGGCAGTACTGGAAATTGCCTCAAGCTCACTTCCAGGCATGATAAACCTGGAAACTATGTTGTTGCAGGAACATGTCAGTAGGGAGTTATTCATGGAAGTGTCCAAAGTGTGTTTCTATTTCTGAACAGTATTATGCCTTGCTCGTTACTAGTTTGATACATTCTTCAAGGCATGCTTGCATGACTTCACAAATATTACAAGTTACAGGGGACAGGAATATATACTTTTACTCATGGTTTCAATTTTTTTTTAATCACATCTAAGTATCACAGAAACAATTTGCTATAGCAGCATAAAAGAAAACCTGACACAATATTAACGATTACCTTTAAGGTAAAACCAGTTTGACTCATAAGGGAGGGATTAAAATTATAAAATCTTCGTTGAGAGTGGGAATTCTTAAATTACATGTGGTTGAAATGAGGAATTAACAATATAGTGACAGGAGAGCCCTTCACAGTGTGCATAAGTAGATGATGAAGAGGTTTGAAGATGTTCACATATTTCTGTGTGTGCATTTCCATAATATAGTGTACTGCAGAAGGTGCTTTAATTAACATGGCATCTGCAAGAGTGAGTGGCAACAGATTATTTGTGTTAGTATTATTATTTCATCACAGAAGCAAACCCATCTTGAAATCATAAGGCTAAAGTGTTTTCTGGAAATTAGATCTGCAACAAAGCATCATGTTTTTCATGGCATGGACAAGTTATATAGAAGGATGTGTAGGGTGCTATATTGAGGAATATTGACTTAAAATACTTATGGGAGGATTGCCAAAGTTCAGTAGGTTGTGGATTTTATATGTCGAATTGAATAAAATCAATATTCTTTTCTGGTGTAAGTGGCCACCTTGGCTATTTCTCTTTAATTACAAAGGTTTCTCCATTCTGTTGCTTAGGATCAGTATATATTTGATACTATCTCAAAATATAATCCTAAGTATAAAAATGTAGTAGTCACATATCTCTAAAATTAAATAACACACTATTTTATTTTTATTATAATTAGTGTTAAAAATTTCAAAGTATCCACATTTATCTCATACAAATATAAGCATTTAAATAAATTTAAGACTATATTTATAAAATAAAAAAATACAATAAAACCAAAGGCTGAAAATCATCAAGTGAATGGTCTTTAGGGTTGACTGGAGGCAGAGGACATTAGGCGGTATATGTGTGGGTAATTTTCTGCATAATTAATTTTGTCCTAGAAAACTGTTTATTATGACAGAATTTTTGCCCTGTGGTACTACAGTAGGAAACGCATGACAGTAAAATAATGTCTTTCGAGCATAGTTTGCAGAGTATATTCAGACAAATTTCAACTGAATTTCTGTAGATGATGAGAATCAATGGTGCTTAAGTTTCTTAGCTCTAAATTACTCTTGTTTTGGTGCAGTAGCCATTTTTCTATGGTTACTGTGTTTAGTGGTACAGATGCCACGCAACAGAAGCAGGGCCAGTTAGGACAGTAATGGTGATCTTTCTCTTTATTTTAAAAGGAAAATAATAATCAAATGCTTAAGCAAAACTTCCATGTAAATATTCTATTATTTTTATTATTTAATTTTTTAGACTATTTGTTTTTAATCGCAGTCCCTCCCATTCCCTCAACTTTACCCAAATATGCTCCACTTCCACTCTCCCAATTTTATGTTCTCTTTCCTGTCTCTCTTTTCATCTCTCAAGAACAACAACTGTAGCAATAAAAACAAAATGTAAAAATGCAGAACAAACAAACAAGCAAGCCTAATAAGACAAAACAAAAAGCACACATAAAAAACTAAGAGTCTATTTTGTTCTTGCCAACTACTTCCGGGCATGGGGCCTGCCCTGGGCTCTGGTTCATATACCCAGCTCTTCATTGAAAAAAAAAAAATCCAGCTGTAAGCCACATTTTGTAATGAAAGACAAGACTAAATGTTGCAAGAAATAAGTGATAAGAATGCCTCTATAATCTTCTGCTTTATACTTATGAAATAATATGAAACAGGAAAACAACTTTCTTACATGTTTTTGCTTGGTATTATGAATGTTTTTGATAATTTTATTTGGCTTATATATTATAACCCTATATTATATATAATAATCCTACCAACTACTTCTAACTATGCACACTGAGTATATTAGTTAAATTTTTGGAGTCACACCTTTTTATCAAAGGGAGAAGACAGTATGTCTCCTCATGTACATTATGATGAATATGTGTCTTGGATGGACAAATGTTCAGGTGAAAGCACAAAATAAACATCTGAGCCATCACCTCCATCTTTGCTTGTACCACATACTTCCCTATAGCTCTCAAATGATCTCCATTCTTTTTTGAGGATTTATTTGTAATTGCACTTAATATACTCCACAAAGTTCATATTTCTGCCTCGATCTTTCAATTCATCTGTCATCTAGTTTTTCCCAGAATCAAATTATCTGGAATACATGTGATGACTAATTATGTTAATTCATAAGTTTGGGAAACTTTTGAGTACTTAAACAGAAGGAATAACCCATATGAGATTACTAACTCATTACAGAAATATTAAATAAATAAGCCTCCAAGAATTTATTAAAAGTGGAGACCATGCTATCTGCCAATGTTATGCAAATGGAATTGAGGCACATTTAGCAGAATGTTTTCCAAAGATGATTTTTACTATGATAAGGTAAGGAAGATATCCTAAGGCTGGTGTTACTTTTAGAGGCTTCAAGACAGGAGCTACTTCTTTGAACTTGACATATCTATACATAGATATGTTGTGATTAATAGTATGCTGATAAGGATATGTATGCATGTATTAGCTTTTTAAAAATTTCATAAATTACAACTACAACCTTACATTGCTAACCTATTTTTATGAGCTCTTTAAACTCAGAACAGGTAAGCTAGACAAGTTTTAAGTCTGTAAAGGCATAGAGAATCTGTTGGTTCCCTTGAAGAAATTATTTCTGATATTTCATGCTTTATTTTCAGCAATACATTCCAGTCCTAATTCCTTTCCATATGGCCTGCGATGTCCTTCAGCCAAAGGCAATAAAAGTTTGACGAGACTTAATCAAAATTCCCTGCCCTATATTTTAGGTGCTGACTATCAATTGAACAGTAATATATGACAAAAAAACGAGGATGGCAATATTTTAGCTATGCTAGTAGCACATGTAAAATATCACTTAGATATACTTATTTCTGATACACGTATGTAGTACAGTAATTATAACATTCTGCCATAAAGAAAACACTAAAATATCATGTAGTTATGAATAATTCTGTTTTATTACTGTGTGGTTTTCTCAAACATCTACCTAAGTAGGATTGACCTAGTTTTCAAGTTATTTTTTCCAAGTCAGTGTCTCACTAGGAGTTCTTAGCTGAAGTGCTTTCCACAAGGCTAGTTTGGAAAAAAAAAAAAGAAAGAAAGAAAGAAAAACTATTATTTTAGTCTCAGAACATAAGCATACCATCTCTTAAACTTTAAGTTTGAGGCCCAGAGATAAATTTTTGAACAATCCTGCCTTGTTTTTGCTCTTTAAAGCTCAGTTTTCTGGAGTGAGTGAGTGTGTAGCTTTGCCACATCGAAGCTTATAGAGATACCTTGCACAACTTAACTTGAGTCCTGTAACAAGGTTTCACGATGACTTTAAAGCAGAAGTAATCCTGGGCTTATCTCCAAATTCCAGGCATCCTTACTAGCATCCCCATGGAAACTGCTAAAATGTGGGAAATAAGCTGGGGCTTATCCTCAGAGATTGGGTGTATTTGAACCTGACAATTCTGTAGACTTTGTATGCTTAGACAAGCACAAGTCCAAGTTAGGGGTAGGAATGGTGGGGTGCCACAGAAACGTTTCTGTCAGCATAACATACATACATAGGTTTCACTGTGCATCTAGGAATACACGCAAAATCACAGCTACATATATGCACACCCACATATTATTTCTTTAGCTTGGTTCATGCTTCATTGTGAATCCAGGTAGACAGTTCACCTTTGTGATTCTCTGGGAAGGACATTCTTCTCTCTGTGTGCTAGATGGCAGGAAAACCCAGAGATGTCAACTACCTTTATAAGAGGACCATTATGGTAATTTTGATGAAATCCAACTTACTTTCCCTCAGATCCTCTAGAATGTTGTGGGGAAATTGTTTATACTGTGTGAAGATGTAGCAATGTTTTTCCAAACCTGCCTAAGGCACCTGATTAGTTTAATAAAGACATTAATGGCCAATAGCTAAGCAGAAGGGGCCAAGTGGTACTTGTGGGCAGGGACAGGAAATGAGAAGAGAGGCAGGTTTTTCCCAGCCAGACATGGAGGGAGTTAGACATACAGAATGGAGGAGAAGTAAAGAATGTGGCAGAATATGGGTTAATAGCAACAGGTTAGTCTAAATTATAAGAACTACTTGGGAACAAGCCTAAGCTAAGTCTAAGCTTTCATAAAAATAAGAAATCCCCATGTCATTATTTGGTGATGGGTGGTCCAAAGAAAGCCTGACAAGAAAGATCGGCAGCATTAGACAGCTGCGGCCAAAGGTGTGCCAATGGGCTAGTAGCTTAACCATCATCTTGAAGCCTTTTAGCAATACTAGATCTCAGAGGACTTCCTCAAATGAATTAGACTCTAAATTTTAATCAGAGGAATTTCACATAAATTAAAGTGCAAATCATTGTCACGAGTCTCAAATTTAAAACAAAACGCCCAGTGATAACTTGGATAAATAAATAGGATTTCTTCCAAAGGATATCCTTTGGAAAATATATTTGGATATATGCAAATAAGAACAAGCTTCTGCTTAATTGTATTGCTGAGTACATAATTAATATCAGATGCTTAAGTCTAAAGTGGACAGTATTATTTCATGTAATGTTAATCCACTACATATCTTTCATAGATCTTGGCATTTTCATAGGTTTGTACAGCTCTGTCTTACCTTCTCATTAAAGAATTTTTAAGTTAATTTAAGCTCAGTAATGATCCCTTCTCATTGTCAAATTTCTTCTTTTGTTTTATAAATAATATCTTCAAAACACTCTGAGTCTGTGCTATGGAATTAGTCAATAATTCTATATGCTGAACTCCAAAATACAGTTCTGGATGGATGGATTAGATTGATAAAGAGATAGAGAGAGAGAGAGAGAGAGAGAGAGAGAGAGAGAGAGAGAGAGAGAGAGAGAAGAAGAAGAAGAAGAAGGAGGAGGAGGAGGAGGAGGAGGAGGAGGAGGAGGAGGAGGAGGAGGAGGAGGAGGAGGAGGAGAGAGAGAGAGAGAGAGAGAGAGAGAGAGAGAGAGAGAGAGAGGAAGGGATGGATTATAGATTAAACACATTATATATATGCACACAATATATGTATATATAATGTATTATATATGAGTATATATATATGTAAATCTTGTATGAAGATCCTCACTATCATAAAATCCAAGACCTCACTCTATTGTTTATAAAGCTCTAAAATATCAGTAATATATTTAATGACTTCATGAATAATGATGATGTGTCCTGAATTTTAACATCCATTTTATACCAATACTTCCAAGTATGTATTAGATTACATTTCCACGAGTAGGCAAATCAGCTAGCACAAGCTTTACAACTACTCAGAGTGGAACCACATAATCAACATGAGAAGGTTGTTAAATGAATGAAGAATATCAATGTGTTTCTGTTTTATATCATGAAATACTAACAAAGTGCATCTAAAACTTCTGAGACGACAGTCAACAAAAATATAGTCCTGGCATTCCATCAGCAACCCCAATAGACCATGAGACAAGCACTTTCTATGTAAAAGTTACTCTACCTTGAAATTATGCTGATTTAATATTTATATTTAAAATTGTTAGAATAATTTATTGTACATCAAAATATGGTATTAAAACTCAATTCTTATAAGTACTAAGAACTAAACAGATCTTACAAGATACAGCTTTTAGATATTAAAACCTTTTCACTGAGAAACTGAAGATGTTTGATATCCAATGTTTCCAAAGAATGGAAGTGTATAGACAATTTTAGTAAAGTGATTTAAAAAAACAATCCGTTTCCTCTTCTCGTCATAAGTTATCCTGAATGTTGAGTGGCATTGCTTTCTGTCACCACAAATACAACTGTAAAACAGCACCATGCTCTCATGTTCAGAAGATAATTACCTACAATGCTGAGGAAGGAAACAAGAAAAATTACAAAAATAGACAACTCATAAGTGGGATTATTTTGCATTCATAAAACATGATAGAATTTGAATCAGAGGACCAGCAGGTCTTGTGTGTGTATAGGGGAAAGAGGTCAAGAGTAAGATTCTCTGCTTCACTTTCGGGTTAATCACCTAATCTCATACAATGGCTGTGTGTACAAAAGCAACAAAATTAATGACATACATGTTAGTCAAACCTTCTCATTTCCTTCAACTTAGAGTAGTTTTTTGTTTCTAAACTGTAAATGTGATAACCCAATAGTCTGAGGAATACTCTGAGAATTGCAGCTGTCCAATCATCATGATATGACTGAAATGCTTTCTTTGTAAGAGATGGAAATCACTTACAGGGAGGTACTCACTTTATAGACTAGGATAAAGGTTCTTCATATATTATTATGGTGTATATTTCTAATAAAATATTTCATGAACTTGTCTTTACTAGACAGTCATTGAAAATGGTTATATGGAGATAATAGTCTATTTATTCTTGATGAAATGAATATTTCTCATTTAACAGAAGCAATTTTAAATGTTTTGTTACTTTAGTATTTATGTGAAAACCTTTAATGTACATTGTCAGAGAGTTTTCTTCACAATGACCTACATCTAATCTTTTTTTGCCACAAATATAATTATTGTGGAAAATATGGGCTTGAATGAAGTAATTAAGGCACAATGCAAGTTCTATTACAACACATATTTTTGAAAATTAATTATTTAACAGAATTAAAGCAAATCCCATAATTAGAATTTATCCTAATTTCTCTTGTCTTTTAAAAAAACAAAGAACATCAATACATTATTATCTATTATGAATGTATCATCATTAACATTTTGTTTTATGGCAGTATTATGTTCTTATATATTAGTTTGGAGTATATTAAATCCTTCACTTTTGAAGGACAATGAGGCCTGATGCTTCTTTCTCAACCTCAAAGGCCACATATCTGAAAAAAATGTCTCAGACCTTAGTCTATCCAGGGCTCATGTTTTAAACCAACACATGTAGGGGCGGGCAAAGACACTAGACAGATGATGAATAGGATAGTATGTCTTTCCAGTTGTTTTTCTAGAGGGAAACTCCACATGGTTGAATTAGTATGGATTTGGCATAGGAAGAAATGTATTTTTTTTAAAGCAAAACTGTTTCAGCCCACCAGCGTTACAAAGGCATGACTTCCTCGAGAAAATAAATCGTGCAATTCATTTTATGGCAGATTAAATCCCATTTATTCTCCCTGCAGACAGCTGTTTTGAATAGAATGTCACTTGTGTGAAACCATTTTGTGGATGTTCAGCTTCAGATCTTGGGCAGGCATAACTTCCTCTGATGAAATAAAAGGTTATGTTTTATGATGGTTCCTCCTGTCAGCACACCCTGGTTTGGGAGCTTTGATAATATAGTATCTCATATTTCAAGCTGCTCTTTTGATAGCTAAATATCCATCTGCTCTTAATTTTCAAAAATGTATGAACAAAATACAAAATGAAGCCCACAAAATACAAATATTTCCTCCTCCGTTCTGAAGTATAACACTCACTTGGGTAATTATTCTCTTGGAATTCAAGATTTGTTGATTAAATGATACATCTTGAACATTTAATTAAACTGTGTTTATGAGCTATGCAATTAACAAATATCTTCTGATAGGAAGGAGAGGCTTTATGTCAACTGAGTAAAGAGACTGTAGGGAAAGGTATAATCATTGCAATGAAGAATTTTTCACTGATATGGTGCACTTGTATCATTTCTAATAGATGTTAAACAGACTCAGAAAGTCAAAGTTCCACTTTTTTACATACTGTGATAATTTTCTATACTGAGATCAGTGGTAGTCTAAATGAAGCTGGATAGAATTTATGCTTCAATTTTTAAGTCTCCCTTACTCTGTAGTTTGTTTCCAGGCATCGAAGTCTCAGAGACTGAAACATTTATGATAACTATCTTTAACTTAATAAAATAATATTGCAAACATATAGATCCTCTAGATAATTGGATCTAATTTATTTTTGCCTGATCATCCCAATAATAGAAACTATAATTTTGCTATGTGTATACACAAGTGTGAAGATGGAGGACGCATGAGAATAATCTTGGATTGCACATGAAATTTCTAGTATCAACAATGGCCTTTCATGCCGGCAGGGGGCCAATCAGACTGATTCTCTTAGAGAAATCAGTGTTTCTAGCAGTCTAAACAGCTCTCAGAGAAATGAAGTGGTTCATAAAACAGAGCTAAAGATGTTCCCTTAACTTCACAATATGTTATATAATCTAATTAATGTGGCACAAGTTTTGGCTGGGTCATTGCAGGTCTTTGGATTCTGTCTTTACTGCGGATAGATTAAGGCACCTTACCAAGACTTCTTCACTTCTATGCATACAGACACACACCTACTAAAAATAAAAATCCTATGATCTTTCTCTCTCTCTCTCCTTTTGTGTGTGTGTGTGTGTGTGTGTATCTCCACAAATGTACATGTTAACTTGGAGGCCAGAAATTGATATTTGGCATGTTTTTTGATTAGGTTTCACTTTACTTTTTAAGACCAGATCTTTAGCTAAACCTGGAACTTGTGTATTAGGTTAAACTGTCTAGCCATTGACCTCCAGGGATGCCCCTTTCTCTGTGTTCTCAGAGCCTGGATTGTAGAGTCTCCTGTGCACAGATTTTACAAGAGCATTTGAGATGAAGATTCAGCTCCTCTGCTTGTGTGGCAGGTACTCCACTGCAGAAGTTAACAATCCCCATTCCAGTTTTGACATTTAAAATATATATTCCCATGTCCAACTTCATATACTCATTTTGTATTGACTTAAAATTTTTAAACAATTAGTTTTTTGAAGGTTTGCATGTTTTTCCCGTTGCTTTTACAAAGTTGAAACACTGATTCATAGGAAATTGACAAAAGTCTCCATGTACAAAACACTTGTATTTTATTTCAATATTTATCTTTGTATACTCTGTTTACATTTGTAGAGTCTTGGTATATAAAGTATTAAAGTAGGCTGAAGCTTTTGTGCTAGAAAGAGAGTCTTTAATTTAAGATTTGCTCTGTTATTCACAAGCCCTGAAACCTTGGAAAAAACAGAGTTGGAAGTAGGTTATAGAAACAATAAGATAGTGGTTCCTTTTTTTAAAAAAAAAAAAAATGTTTTCAAGAATAGCTATATCCAGTAAATGCCAGTTAAAATAAATACCTCAATATAAAAATGAAAGAAAAAAGTAGTCCATGACTGCCCCAAATAAGTTCATAATAAAGGGTATAAACCATTGTAACATGCTTACAGGGAATACAGATTTTATCCTTTTTGCCACGAATAATTTTCATGAAATGATGATGAAGGGAGTAGTTGCCTAAGACTTGAGTCATAAAAGCTAGATCCTTGACCATAAAAAGCAATTTTTATACTCTAATATTGACACACTTTTTTTTAAAACTGTGAGAAAATTCTGAGATAATACAAGTTCTTGTTTTTAATAATCAGAGAAATAAGTAATATGAGTTAGCATGAATTTGTTAAATTGTAATCAAATATTGTCCCAGATAGAATTATGGCTTCAAAGCTTGAGTTTCCTTAGAGACAGGACTTTCTTCCTAGTAAAATGGTCCAAATATAGCATTTCATCAAAATAACCTAGCAGACCTTGCTACATGGGTCTTTCCAAGGCTGTTTGCAAGTATTCCCACTAAACATTCCACTGAAATTCACTGAGACATGCATGGGTAATGAACTTCACTTACCGCAGCCTGCAAGCTGAGTCCAAATGATTCCACTGCAAAATCGTTCTCAGTGCAACTCTAAGATACTGGAAGTTTCTGAATGTTTTTTTTTTTTTTTGCTTACCATGATCCAGTTCCAATTTCCTATTACAGCAGAATCAAGCAAGAAGTAGACCCTGATGGCAATGGAAGTCCTGCTGATTTCCATAACCATCGATGATGTGGTTATCTTATAAAACTCTATGGGACCCTCATTGCAAAGGGATTTATGAATCAAAAGAAACTGCAAGGAGCAGGGATAAATAACTACATTTAAATATCTACAGTTTTTGTGTTAAAAAACATATATGCCCTCAGAGAGATACTGAAGCTAGGAGATCAAAACACTGTACATCTTTTTATATTCACTACCTTCTTCCTGTAGAGATGGTTTGTAAAGCTGGCCCTTAATACCAATAAACACTTAATAATTCCTGCCTTAATTTTTTGACAAACAGTACCAAGAAAAGTATTTTTATCTGTACTTATAGCATTGCATTACATTACATTAAAACATTACTTATTTTGAAATTACTGCAAAATCATATATTTAATATAGAATATTAAAGAAGTCTCTGCTAATTTCTAGAAATTTCAGAAACATAGGTACCACTAGCTCCGAAATGCACCCAGCATCATCACTCAATTTCATTAAGTCCACATTCACTAGTAAGCAAGGTATTGGTTATCGATTCTAAAACTGAATCACAAAGCACAATTGAGTCATGTAGTAGGCTCCAAAGAGGACGTGAAAAAAAGAGCATTAAAAATAAGAGAAAGCTATTGCAGCTGACTGATTGTTTGGCCTCTTAGTAGCCTGTGATTATGTTGAACTTGGTGGACATTTTGAGATACTGTTAGAAGTTAAAATTTGAAAGAGAATAGCAAAGGATAATCTCAGTTTAGGTGTGACTCTGTTGTATCAGACAGCAACCTTTCTTCCAGATAAGGCATGTCTCCAGTGTTAAATACGCATCTTGAGTCCAAAGTCAAAAGCTGACCCTGCTTGTGGGCAATCTTGTTCAGTTCCTACACAAAAGCTTATAGTTTCTTCAGCTTGTTCCCTAATTTGCTTTCTCCGTCTCTCCTTATGGCTTAAAACAACAACAACAAAAGAAGACACACTTAATCTGATAACAAATGATGATTAAGAACTTTTTAGAAAACAGAGAAAATAAAATAAAAAATATTACATGCCTTAAGTTTTAAAAGATCGGTCACAAGGGCTAGGGAGATGATTCAGTTGGTTGAGGGTTTATCATCTATGAAGACCTGAGGTTTAGTGCCATTGTCCATAGGTAAAGTCCAAGAGCTGTAGTAGGTGCTTGCAATTGAAGATCTCTACTGTGTACAGGTGTGTGTATGTGTGTGTGGTACATGGATGTGTGTGTATATGCATGTGCATATGCGTGGAAAAAGGTGTAGCTTTATCTTTCAATGTAAAAACTGAAAAGATTTTCTAATAAATTCAAAGCTAATACTTTTATGACTCACTATATAACATTTTTAGCATATTTTTTCCTATAGCCATTTTTGTCAGGTTATGTACACCTCTTGAAAAGCTTTGAACATCTCACTTCAAAAACTGACTTCAAATTTAGTCTCCACAAGTATAATGAGAATATTTTAACTGTGTCACTTTATTTTCCCCCAAAACAGAAGAATTGCAGAAAAACAAAAATATAGTACCTTTAATTAAAGTAGTTTCATTATTAGACTTAAATGAGTCTCCACAGCCTTGGGTTAAACATAATAAATATACTTATTATTTTGCCTAAAAAATTTTTGTCCTCTGGGAGGTTTTAATTCTAAGAGTATGAATTTATTACTGTTAGAAAAAATGAAATGCTTCGTTTCTTAAAACTAATTATAGTATCGGGATGACAAAATAAGAGAAAAAATAGTATGAAAATAGTATGTAAAAATATCTTTTGTAACATAAAGAGGTTCATCCCTATGTATAGAGTATGAAGGACTTACTTTATACCTAATTATCTATAATTGAAGTGAACCTTTAAGTTATACAGGAAAAATATTCAGTTAATATATAGAATAGGACAAACTTAGAGCTATGAAAGACAGAGAAAAGAAGGAGAAGAAATAGGTAGGAGAAAGGATAAAGAAGGAGAGGGACATAATAGGTAACTGATAAATAGGTACCATTGGTAGATAGGCCATAGTTATATATTGATAGCTGATAAATGATAAATAGTAATTAATAGATTGTTTAGATATAAGATAGATAGATGATAGATAGATAGATAGATAGATAGATGATAGATAGATAAATAAATAGATGTAAGACAGATAGATAGATAAATAGATGTAAGATAGATTAGATAGATAGATAGATAGATAGATAGATAGATAGATAGATAGATAGATAGATAGATAGATACATAGATACACAGATACATAGATACATAGATAGATACATAGATAGATACATAGATAGATACATAGATAGATAGATACATAGATAGTGCTGTAGGAAGACTTGCAGCTTGTGGTTACCCACCTACTGGGGCGTGGCCTCTTATACTATATACGTGGATTCAGAACCTACATCTGGCCCTTTTCCCCTCCTTTTTGCCAGTTGCTCATTTGGATTATTAGATTGCTGGATTCTATTTATGTCCACCATTCAAGCAAAGAATTCTGATTTTCGAGTTTACCCCTAAATAAATATCATTTTCTCATTTCTGAGATAGCATGTGATTTCTTTTAAGTGTCCGTTCATCACTTGGTCCAGATAGATAGATAGACAGACAGACAGACAGACAGACAGACAGACGGATGGATGGATAGATGATGGATAGATGGATAGATGGATAGATGGATAGATGGATAGAAAGATGGATGGATAGATGATAGATAGATGATAGATAGATAGATAGATAGATAGATAGATAGATAGATAATAGATAGATAGATGGAAAGATGGATGGATAGATAGATAGATGATAGATTATTTAGATATGTATATATGAAGATGATAGATATACAGATAGATAATATAGATAGACAAATAGATAGACAGGCTGACTGACAGACAACATCAGATATATAAATGGATCGTAGATGGTGAGGTAGGTGACACTAGAAACACTTATAATTATTCATGTAATATCTTTATCTAATTAAAGTAGGAAATACAGGTCTATCTCCCCAAATGAAACTCTGTAAGGGCAGTAATCATAGCTTCCTGTTTGTGTTGCTAGTATGTCCTCAATGGCTAGAATATAAAATCATGAGTACCAAATCCATCTTCCCTGATTACATTAAAATATCATAAAGGAAAATGTAGTATCTCTCCATCTTTGGAACTAGAAACAAAACTCACCTCTCACAGCTTTTATGATTCTGTCTCTCGTCCTTCTTTACTCCTTCAGCAGCCCGATGCATAAACTCGTGAGTTCGTTGTCTAATTGGGAGATCTTTTCTTAAAAACACATTAATGCGAGTAGTGAGCACCTTCAAGTTTTAACTTTTAAAGAAGGACAAAAGTTCACAGAGTTCTATTAATTTGGTAACCTTGACAAAAATCAGAGACATTTTAAGAGCTTAAAAAGCCAGGCTGACCCACCTTTAGACACTGGGTATAATTGAAGACAATTTCCGCTTCCATTAAGAGCTTTGTTATGTACTGGCTCTGTCAAAAAGGAGGAAAAATGAGCTAAGCCTCATAACACTGTGGAAGAGCAGCGATTCATCTGCATTCATTTCAGCTGGAAACCTGTGCTCGAGGACGTGAAATAGATCATTTGACAGCTCGTGTGCTTGGGATTGTTTTGCCTTCTGGAGACTTTCTAATCTTCTTTGTCCCCACGTTTATTTCTGAAGGTCATATTCCCACATCACATAGTCATAATACTAAGGACCGTATAGAAAACGGCATCGATATTTCCCTTAAAGTTTCTTTATATAATCTAATTAACAGAGTTAAAATATGTTAGTTAAATTTAAACTTCGGAGGAATATGTTTTTGTTTTCTTTCGCTTTCCGGAGACGGGGTTTCTCCGTATCTTTTGAGCCTGTCCTTGAACTCACTCTACAGACTAGGCTGGCCTCAAACTCACAGAGATCTGTCTGCTTCTATGTCCATAGTGCTGGGATTAAATGTGTGTGCCACCACCACCCAGCCAGATGAATATATTTAACCTAAATTATTTCTTATGATTTTTAGATACATAGATAGATAGATAGATAGATAGATAGATAGATAGATAGATAGATAGATGATAGATAAAATTGTCCTTATAAATACCATAGAAATTACTATATATGGAGTTTTTCTTTGACTCCAGGTTCACACTAGTGCTACCTAATAGAACACTAATAATAGCAAATACTAATACATTGAACGCTCTCATGACACTGTTAAAGACTACTCCTTTTCTACAGCTGCTGGTCTGTAAGTGGTTTTAAGATGCAAATTATGAAGCACAGAAAGGAAAGAAAGTAGTCCAGTATTTCATGCCTAGAACACTGTTTTCAGCTAAAGCGCTACCTGGGACATGTGCTGTAGGTTATGAAATAAAGTTCCAAATCGAGTACTCTTGTACTAGTCTCAGGAATAAATATTGATACTGGAACATTGTTCGGCTGAGGAAGAGAAGAGTGTCTTGACTGCCCATCGTCTCTCACCTGCACAATGAGTTGCATAGGCCTCCAGGCAAGCAGAGCTTACTAAACCTGCTTGGTTTGGAAATAGTAAAGCGCAAAATGAATGTTAATTAATTTAATTACTCCAACTTGTGTGTTCATCTTGAAAATATATGAAAGCCATCAGGAAAGTGAAATACTATAGGCTTGATGGAATTCACATAAAACACCCATTAAGATAAATTATAAAGGATTTTGTTTCATTTTCTTGTATGATATTGCTCTCTGTTCAAATGAATAAATGTGATCGTAATTTGTAGCTACTACTCTGAAAGTTTTTGCCTTTATCCCAGGGTCTTAAAGTTTGGTAGTCACATAAATTATACATTGGTCCCATAATGTGGGGAAATTATACTACTTCATGTTGATTGATAAAATATGCACATTATCAACCAAATATTTTAAAAGTTTGTCCCTGAAACAATGCATTATGAATTTGATGATGTTCTTCTTATCTTTTATTTACATGAATATGATGATATGAATTCACTTTATTGAATATTTATATATTTTTTTCTTGATGGTTTTGTATAGAATCTTTTAATATTCAACACTAGAATGGGTCATTTTATGATGGATATTATTTTGATGTCATTTAACTTTTGATTCCTATGTTCTGTTTTTCAACGTGAGAAGAAATACTCTGAATTTTAGGAGAGCTAGACATTTTCCTGAATTGCACACCAATTAGCACAGGTCACCGAATTTAATGATATTTCAAACTCAAGAAAGCTCTTCCCCGTGGGAGCCCACAAGGACTCAGTTTCCAACAGTTAAGTTGAATGGGCCCTAGTATTTCTAAATACAAGAATGCAAGTACCAAGTAAACTGTAGGATTTGCAAGTATTCTCACACTGTGTGCCTTGCTTTTATGTTCCATGTATGTCCTTGAAATACAAAGCTTTCTAATGTTTACTCAGTCTCCTCTCTCTTTCCCTCCTTCTTCCCCCCTCTGTGTGTATGTCCATGTGTATCTGTGTGTCTCTGTGTATGCATGTGTGTATACATGTGCATGCCTTATATTTTTCTGCTCTGTATCTATCACAGTCTAATGAAAGTTTATGAAAAGTACTCTGTGTTTTCTCTTTGGACTTCATGCAATTTTAGAATTCAGAGGTTTTGATCAGTTTGTTTTCATTTTTGCCAGTTGTTTGAAGGGTCCAAAATCTTCCTCATATATGAAGCCTTCCTACGTAACTGCTAAAGACAATTCTTTCTCTATTAAATTTTCATAGGGTCTAAATGTAAAATCAAAACTAATAAATGGAAAATCAATTTTCTTGACATTCAGGTATGTCCCTTTTTATCTATTTGCTTTTCCTTATCAGCTACACACTGTGATAATCAATGCAGTTTAGTAACCAAGTTTTTTTTAATTTTTTTTTTTATTGAGAAAAGGAGAAAAAGTTTCCGCCTCCTCCCAGCCTCCCATTTCCCTCCCCCTCCTCCCACCCTTCTTCCCCTCTCCCCACTCCTCTCCCCCTCCCTCTCCAGTCCAAAGAGCAGTCAGAGTTCCCTGCCCTGTGCAAAGTCCAAGGTCCTCCCCCCTCCGTCCATGTCTAGGAAGGTGAACATCCAAACTGGCTAGGCTCCCACAAAGCCAGAACATGAAGTAGGATCAAAACCCCATGCCATTGTCCTTGGCTTCTCATCAGCCCTCATTGTTCGCCATGTTCAGAGAGTCCATTTTTATCCCATGCTTTTTCAGTCACAGTCCAGCTGGCCTTGGTGAGCTCTCAATAGATGAGCCCCATTGTCTCAGTGGGTGGGTGCACTCCTCATGGTCCTGACTTCCTTGCTAATGTTCTCCCTCCTTCTGCTCCTCATTGGGACCTTGGGAGCTCAGTCCAGTGCTCCAGTGTGGGTCTCTGTCTCTATCTCCATCCATCACCAGATGAAGGTTCTATGGTGATATGCAAGATATTCGTCAGTATTGCTATAGAATAGGGTCATTTCAGGTTATCTCTACTCAGCTGCCCAAGGAACTAACTGGTGACATCGCCTTGGGCTCCTGGGAGCCACTCTAGGTTCAAATCTCTTGCCAACCCTAAGGTGACTCCCTTAACTAAGAATTGTGCTTCCGTGCTCCCCTATCCAACCTTCCTTTATCCCAATCATCCTTTTTCCCCAAGTTCCCCCCATCCTCCCCTTCTCCCTTTTCTCTCCCCATCTCCCCTTACCCCCATCCCACCCCACCTCCAAGATCCCAATTTTCTCCCCGGCAATTTTGTCTACTTCCCATAGCCAAGAGGATAAGTATATGTTTTTCCTTGGGTTCACCTTTTTATTTAGCTTTTTTAGGTTCACTAATTATAGACTCTGTGACCTTTATTTATGGCTAGAAACCAATTATGAGTGAGTACATCCGATGTTCATCTTTTTGGGTCTGGGTTACCTCACTCAGGATAGTGTTTTCTATTTCCATCCATTTGCATGCAAAATTCAAGAAGTCATTTCTTTTTACCGCAGCGTAGTACTCTAATGTGTATATATTCCACACTTTCTTCATCCATTCTTCCATTGAAGGGCATCTAGGCTGTTGAAATTTTTTTTTAAAAAGTGCCCTTTGTTTTTTAAACCTGTGAATGGTTATTGTGACAACATCTACACCACTGTATTCTCATCAGCTACTTAGATTCTAACATAGTGCAGAGCAACTAAATTATTTTCTACACATTGCGTTTAACCTGTGGAAGCCCAAGGTTTTCAATTATTAGTCAGTTTATTTATTTATTTTCATGTGCGTGTTTGTGTGTATATTATACATGCATGTGTGTTTTCAGGTGTGCACATATGAGGAAGCCAAAAGAAGATGTCAGTATTTCTCTGTGATCAGTGACAATGCCCCTTCCTTCATTGTTACCTTAGTAATTTAATTTTTCTCATTTCATCATGCTAACATTTGCCCACTTAAAACTTTTTTGTTTGTTTAATAATTTTTTTCCTATTATATGTTCATGACGTTCCAAGATCATATATTGGCAGAGGTAATATATGGTAAGGACAGTTTATTAACTTGCAGACAGCTACCCATCTGATATATCCTTACATGGTAGAGAGCAGCCCAAAGAAAAACAGTACCTTGTCTTCTTGTAAGTGTGCTGGCGCAAAAAAAATCATAAAAATGTAAAGCCAACGGTACACATAGAGATAAATTAGAAAGAATTTATTAAATATATTAGATCACTCACTTCTGAAGGGTGGAGTGTCACAAGTGGTCACCAGAAAGCTAAGCCACTGAGAAGTTTTATACCTCAGTTACAGTGAAAAAGCCTCAGGATCAAGAGAACTGATGGGCCAGCTTTCAGCCCTGGTCCTGCAAATCAATAGCTGGTAAAAAAACAGGAGCCCACTAGGAGAGCAAGGCCCTTTGAATCTACTTAGAAAAGCCCATGTGAACTCACAGAGACTAAAGCAGCAAGCCCAGGACCTATACAGGTCTGCATCTGGCCCTCTGCATATGTATTATAACTATTATTTTAGTATTTTTATGGGACTCCTGACTGTGAGAATAAGTGGGTCTCTGACACTTATGCCTACTCTTGAGATTCTTTTCCTCCTGATGGGTTGAGTGTCTAACTCCAATATGTTAGTTTTTGGTTAATCTTATTATATTTTATTTTGTGGTGTTTGGTTGTTACCTATTAGAAACCTGTTCCATTCTAATGAGAGACAGAAAGAGAATGGATCCAGAGAGGAGTGCAGGTGGGGAGAAACTGGAAGTGTAAAGAAAGGATAAACTATCAACGTATATTGTTCAAGAAAAGAATCTGTTTTCCTTAAAAGAAAAAAAAAAAATACCAGAGACCAAAGGCTCGTGAACCTACAGTGCTATTTCTTTATTTACATCGCTTGTGCCCCTTCACCGTTTCTCTCCCTTCTCCCACTTCCAATCTTTCTCCGAAATTCATAACATGAACCCTATTTCTTCCTTCAGGCATTTAATTCCATATTATAATACAAATATGTAGCATGGCTGATACCATATAACATTTTATTTCTTTGCCAAACAAAACCACAGTATCACTGTTCAGTGGGGGTTTTCATTGCTTTTTTTTGTTTGTTTGCTTGTTTGTTTTTTTGTTGGTTTTTCTGTCTCTTTTGTACTTACCCCAACAAGTCGGAGTGATTCTGTCACCTCTGGTTAAAAGATGAAGAACATCTGCCACCAAAAGCAGCACACAAGTTGGGTTGTGCCTCGTAGTTTCATCTATATATTGCAATACTTATTAATGAAGTACAACGATACAGTACAGACTCCATGCTAGTGTGCGTTTTTATTATTTGTTCATCTGTGTTAGAATGATAGCACAATAGTAAATGGGAATAAAGGGCCTTTGACTCAGTTCCAGTTCTCACCTCAGAGTTGTTGGATCTTCATTTCAGTACTTCTTAGAGTTTAAGACAGAGGTGTAAACCTCTATTGATGAGTCACAGAAAATCCCTTTTGAAACAAATAAAAAAAATATCTGTTATGGAAGCTTCAAAGGAAAGTAATGGAAAGTGATGTCTCTGTGGAGTCTCTAGCGAACATGCAAGAGAAAAGAGCAAGTAAAAGGCAATCCTTCACACAGAAGCTACCTTTTTAAAGTCAGAATTGGCACAAGCGTTTTATGTCTCTCAACTGAATTCTAATGTGTTGATTCTATAAACCGTCCTGATTTCACTATTTTCTGATACTCATCCTCAGCTTATTACAAGAGATACCCTTATTGTAGAAACACAACCAGTGTATTGAATAAGACCTGTAAGAGGAAAGAAATCACTTGTATTTCTTGCAGGATGTCAGACGGTTTGACACACCCACCATTTTGTATACGAGCCTAGATAAGTACTTTAGTGGGGAAGTTGACTAAACGTAAGTGTTAAACTGGTGTTTTGGTGATGTGGGATTCCCTTTTGTATGCTGTGAATTCCCCTGGTTAATAAAGAAGCTGCTATGCGCCTATTGCAGCGCAGAATAGGGCAAGGCAGGAATTCCACGCAGAACGAGGAGGAGAGAGTAGGCGGAGTCAAGGAGAAGCCATAGAGCCTCTGCAAGAGACAGAGGCTTTTTCCAGAGCGCACTGAAATTTTGCCAGTAGACCACCACCTCGTGGTCATGCACAGATTCATGCAAATGGTTTAGTTTAGGTTATAAGAGATAGCTAGAAAATACGCTTAAGCTATTGGCCAAATGAAATTGCAAATAATACAGTTTCTGTGTGAATATTTCGAGCCTGAGCGGCAGGGAACTAATAAACAGCCTCCGACTATATTGAAACATCCAAACTGAACATTCAATTCCAGAAGGAGATTTCTTAAGGCCGGTAAAGTTTAAAGAAAGAATCATTAAAATGCAGAAAGTAAATAAAACCATTTTAAGCCTCCAAAAGTTTCTGAAACTTCTCAGCTCCACAAACTCCACTCTCCCAAAGGATATGTGAGCAGGACTCTGAGCACAGACCGTCTGGCCTGCAAAGCTGTCTGAAGCGTGCAGAGAACCTTAGCTTTTCGTTGGCACGGATCACCAATGTTTACACGTGCTTTCAGTGACAAGATGCTGTTAAACAATCAATGCCCTTGAAGTAAACCCACACTCACATCCCTGTGAGTAGCCCCAAAACGCTGACGTGTGTCCCAAGCTGCACTTTGATGGTGCCATTAGGTGTGTGTGTGTTGTCAATTCCATATCTTGGACGTAGACAAGGATTTGTTCATGTCTCCCATGATTAGTGTCACACAACACACAGATGCCTATCAAATAAAAGCAGCCATCAAACACAAAAAAAAATGTTGGCAACATATGTATATAAGTGTGTGTGTTTAACATTTCTAACATAAAATACAAGCATTATTTTCTTTGGCTACCATAATTCATAACATCCTAAAGACATGTTTTTAAAACATCAAAATGATTCCTAAATTATTATATTAAATAAAATATCAAGGTCCATGCCTTATATTTTTGTCTTATTTTAACACAAAATCCTTTAACACTCTGTGGGATAAAATAACTGTAATTACTTCATTCATATTTTCATATGCATATAAACATTCATCTAAAAGAACTAATAAAAATTTAACTGAAAACTATAATTGTTTCAACCAAGAAAAATATTAATAGCTTTCTCTATGTCAAAATATTTGAAAACTAAAAAAAAGAGATAAAGGAGAATAAAATTAAATTGAGCAGCAAGTATTAAGATAGTGAAGAGGAAGTCTTTAATTGCGTTCCTAACCAAATAATATTATTTCATTTAGAAAGTCTAATTAACAGGTATGTATTTTAGTCCAAAGTTTATTGCATAAGTTAGTTGTATACATATTAATTGAAAGATTAAATATTACAGACAGAGCCGGGCGATGGTGGCACACGCCTTTAATCCCAGCACTCGGGAGGCAGAGGCAGGTGGATCTCTGTGAGTTGGAAACCAGCCTGGTCTACAGAGCTAGTTCCAGGATAGGCTCCAAAAGCCACAGAGAAACCCTGTCTCGAAAAAAACAAAAAAACAAAAAATAAATATAACAGACAGGATAAATCTAATTATAATAGGGAAAATTTGCAAGTTCTATTTATGTGTCAAGGAAATAAAAAGATCAATAAACATAAGTTGAATACAATTAATGTCCAAATTCAAACTCAGTACATTACTAGTTACAGAAGGGGCTGTAGTCAAAAGTCACAAGAGCCCCATGGTTCTAGCATCCAGTTATATCTCCTTGCAATTCTGAAAAAAAAAAAAAAAGAAAGAAGTATATGAGCGATGTGTCAAATTACAGTATTCGGAAGCACTGCCGGTGGTGTTTATATACCTTAAAATTCAAAATAACATAGCAGGTAAGTTTACGGCTGTTGAGGGACAATAAAAACTAACATTTACCTTTAAAAGAAAATCCCATTAGTTCACAATTTAGAAAAAAATAACACTTGCCAGGTCTTTTTGAAGAGTTACAGCTTGCTGTGTTCCCATTTGACCATTTGTATTTAATTTAGTGACAGATTCACAATGGATGACAGATTGCTCGGAAGTGACTAATGTTGTATTCCTAACATTTATTTGGTAACTGGGCACGAAACTGCTGATGAGCACATTTCTAATGCTTGGATTTGATTTTTTCTTATTAGTTTAATCTGTTTTTTTAAATATATATATATATATATATATATATATATATATATATATATATATATATATGTCACTGGGGTTTTTTTCAATAGAAGATCAAGACAGGAAATATTCTCAAGCCTGCAGTCTAATATTTTGAAAATTTAATTTACTTCTCAAGCTCTGCCGTACAATATCTCTGGTTTCCAAATGGAGCTCTTAACACACTCCTGGCTTTTTGTGGATTATTTTTGCAATCGAGTGAGTTTGAGCTATTTAGTATTTAATTACTAGGGAAAATGCAATATTATCTATGAACAAAGAATAAATGTAATTAGCTATGTCTGGGAACATTGTTTAATGTTCAAACCAGAAATAAGGAAGAAAAAAAAGAGTTGAATCAGTAGTGTTAACTAGGCACAAACTTAAAATCCCCAAGTCTTTGATAATAAACATCACATGTAAGCCAGAAATTGTGGTCTCCCTAATGTCACTAAAAAGTGATGCAATCCATCTCCTGAAATAAATGGTTCCAGTGGGCAGTAAGAGATTCTAAGGGGCAAGCAAATGTAAAGAGTATTAAAGTACCTTAAAAGCAAATGAACATATTTATGCTTTAAAATAAATTAGATTAATATAGGTCTATAAATTTATAGACTAGCTGATTGAGACTCATCTTACTCTGATTATAATTAAATCCATTGGTGTTGTCGTCAGCTGAGCAAGTTCATCTGAGCTGCTTTCACACAACCACCATAGCACAAGGAAAAAAATATATATATATACATATATATATATATATATATCCCTCTTACATACATCTGACCTGCTATCACACAACCACCACAGCCCAGGTAATGTATATATCCCCCTCACATACATCTGAGCGGCTGTTACACACCACCACAGCCCAGGTAATGTATATATCCCCCTCACATACATCTGAGTGACTGTTACACACCGCCACCACAGCCCAGGTAATGTATATATCCCCCTCACATACATCTGAGCGACTGTTACACACCACCACAGCCCAGGTAATGTATATATCCCTCTCACATACATCTGAGCGACTGTTACACACCACCACAGCCCAGGTAATGTATAAACAACACTTACTTGGCACTCATTTCGAGACTCATGAGTCCAGGATCTAGGTGTTAGTATGATTGGTTCCCAGGGTCTGGTGTCTGCTTCCATGGTGACACCTGGAGAACTGTGCACGACAGAAGAACTGCTTTGCCTTTCATGGCCGAGAGCAGAAGATGAACAAAGGCTGCATACAGTCTTCCTTTGAGGTCCTTAGAGCCAGATGGTAGAACTCGCATGACCTATCCATTTCTTAGAGGCCCCAACTCTAACGCCTCACTTAAGTTGATATTGGACACTTAGATTTTGGAAGGGACGCAATCAAGCCATGCTAGCTATTCACAAGAGACCTGTAACAATCAGTGTGATTTATAAATGCACTTTGAATGTGATAACACACTTAGTGCCTAATGCCCCCTGACAGAGGAGTCTTACACTACAGTGTCAGAAAGGAAGAAACAAGTGGAAATTTCCCTCGGAAATACTGAGTATATTCAAATAGAAGTGCAAACTATCTCTGTGTTTAAGAATTTTCTAGAAGAGGAACACGCATTGTGTAGTATGGAGATCTGTGCAAAACAAGTGTTTCTAGCCATGACTGAGACAAAGAGGTAGAGAGGATGGGTAAGCCAGTAAGGGTGACTGCTGCTGAGACTTTTGACCTGTGTTCAGTCCTCAGACCTCACACTGGGGAAAGATCCCACAAACTCCCACACGTTATTTTCTGACTTCACACAAGACATGTGCATATGCACACACACACACACACACACACACTAAATTTAATAGAAGAAAAATTAAAAAACACAATAAAATTTTGTCTCAAAGACACAGGATTTGGGTTTGAATCTTTACTTTTTGGTTGCTATTGATCATTCAATATTTGAGAAACAGAACCAATTTTTTCCACCTCCATATTTTCATTCATCAAATGAGTTGATTATAAATGACCTCAGTGAAGCTAACTATAATGACTTCATATTAGAACATGCAAGAAGCACAGGGCCTAGGAGCCAAAGCCTGAGAAAAGTGAGAGGATTCCTACTTCCGGAAAGTACATTACATCACCCCCAGCAAATCTGTGCTGGGCACTGAACAGAACAGAGTGCTAACAAGGCAGTCCACAGCTCTGAGAAGCTCAGTGCTCCCAACTGCAGGAAACGTCAAAGGCTCTCCTTAGATACTCACCGACTGATGGAGTTAGGTGGGTATTTGGTTCTAATTTTCTTTAAATCTCTAATGGAACTTAATTGAATAATTATGATAAGTAATAATCTTTGTGCTGTGTATTTGATGGTATAAATACTATCTTTTTTTGGAATCTTCTTTTTAGTATCTTCTCATGGAAGCCCCCACCAGTGATCCTGACATCCTAAATTAAGTATGTTAATAAGCACCTGACTAACTGGGCTTTTAATTAACTACTTTCTAAAGTGCTTTAAGTTCTCACTACTGTAATGTCCTTAATTATTTAAGCTTTTGCTTAATGCTAATATATTCAGGCCCCTGCCAAGAACTTCAAAGATTGGGCTTACGTTGATGATCAGTTTCTAGTCTAACTTAAGATCAATTTCCACATTCTAGTCGTCAAAATTTGCCAAGTGGAAAATGTGCTCTTTCACCAGTTGCTTCCTAAATAAATTACATACAAATGTTCAATCAAAAGTTAGGTTGGATTAAAATGATAAGGAACGCTGGAATGTCCATCACTAATATTCCTTTAAACCCCCTCATACTAGTACTCTTACTGTCACAACTCTATAACTTATAACAGCTTCTAAGTGTTTGTGAGTCTCATTGCCACAACATTATAATACCCATACCCGCAGCATTAGTCTCTCAATTTCTGAATCTTAATTTTTGGTAGCTAATTTTAAACATTTTAGTGAAAAACATATAACAAGAAGGACTGTTGTTCTTTGCACAAGATATTGTAAGGGATGTGGAACTGATGAGATATACATCTACAAGTGTTCACAATCAGATTCAAAAGGTGTTTGTTGTATGTGGAACTCAGAAGGGAAGCCTTTCAGCACTGAAAAAGGAGAAAACAAAAACACTCAAGATGTTCTAAGCACCCGGACAGCATTCCTGTGAAGCGTTGATAATATTTACTAATGTCATGCATTAGTGAAGATTATCAATTCGTGACATGATTATTATCAGATGTGTTTGGTCTGTGTGCTAACTGCTACAGAGACATCAAGGCTACCGCTGTCATTTGTTAGACATTCTCATCATCTATGTTTTAAATTTCTTCATGCTAATAGGAAAGGTAAAGCAACATGTTTTTTTTTTTACTATGGTTTTATCCAACACATCTAACAATAACTCTCCCAGAAGGAAAATATGTTTAAAGATTTTCACCATCTTTTAAAATTCTGCATTTATGAATGAACAAACTCAGTGCAAGTCCAAAGAGGCCAGCATTCCATTTTTTGGACAAGAATTCACACTCATATGTCAATATGATTCCAAATTAAATGTCTTCTAGAGATATACAATATGTTATTATATTCTAAATTTTTTATTATTTTAGAATTTAATACATGCACATAATATGTTTTGATCAAGTCTATCACTCATTCCCCCTCCAAATTCTCCTCTATTCTGACCATGACTATTCCCTCCCAACTAAGTGCATTATTATTTCTCTTAAGACCACTAAGTTCACTTAGTGCTGCCAGTATGTGTCTGGGTATCAGCCATCTACTGGATCACAGGTAGCTTCTGAGAGATGGTATCCCTGAAGAAAGCTGACACTCCCTCTTCCACAAGCCATAAGTTCCTTAATAGGGGATTCCCCTCCATATGCTACAAATATGTTTTATTATCATTGGTATTAAAGAAGCTGTTTTAGCCAATGACTTAGTGAAGTAAAACCAATAAAAGAAAATTTGAACAGAAATATAGAGAGAAAGTAGGCAGAGTCAGTGAGACACCATGAAGCTGCCCAAGGAGAAAGACACCAGCCACTAGTCGGAACCTTACCAGTAAGCCACAGCCTCAAGGTAATACGCAGATAAATAGAAATGAATTAATTTAAGATATAAGAGTTAGCTAGAAATATGCTTAATCTATTGGCCATACAGTGTTGTAATTAATATAGTTTATGTATTATTATTCGGGTCTGGGCAGCTGGGAAATGAATGAGCAGTGTCTGCCTACAGTTCCTAAAACTTCACCTAGGTATGGTACTTCACAACCACCTCCCTCCTCTGTGCTGGGATTTTTGTGTGGTTTGACTTGTGGATGCTACAAAAATCACTGTGAGTTCACATGTGCAGCTTCTCTGCAATGACAGGAAGTGTTTCATGTAGCCATCTATTCCTTTGTCTTCACAATGCTAACAAAGCTGATTTCTTCCAGTGTAAATCTTGTAAGATTACATCAATGTCTTTTCATACTGTCCTAAATTTCCATGTGCTCCCCACTCTTTGCCTTTCTCTTTCTCTCTCTCTCTCTCTCTCTCTCTCTCTCTCTCTCTCTCTCTCTCTCTCTCTTTCTTCTTCTTTCCTTCATTTTTTTCTGTTCTTTCTTTCTTACAGCCTGACCACAGTTTCCACTCCCTCTTTCCCTCTCAGTCCTCCCCCATCTCTCCTCGCCACTCCCAAGCCACTCCTCCTTCCTTTCTCTTCAGAAAAGGGCAGGCCTCCAGTGGATATCAACAAGCCATGGCATCTCCTCTCCTATTTTCATTAAGGCTGAATGAAAATACCAGTAGGACGAAATGGTTCCAAAAGCAGACATCAGAGTGAGAGACAGACCCTGTTCCCACTGTTAGGGGTCTCACAAGAAGATTAAGCTACACAATTGGAACATATGTGCAGATGGTCAAGGATAATCCCATGCAGGCTCCCTAGCTGGTGGTTTAGTCTCTGAGAGATGATGGAGGAAGGTCATTGGCTAATAAAGGAACTGCCTTGGCCCATTTTATTGGTTAGGACATAGGTAGGTGGAGTAAACAGAACAGAACGCTGGAAGGAAGAGGAAGTGAGCTCAGACTCGACAGCTCTCCTCTCTGGAGCAGACGCCTCAGCAGAGACGCCATGCCCCGCTCCCAGGCAGACACACGCGATGAAGCTCCAACCTAGAATCTTCCCGGTAAGACCGGTGCTCACAGATTATTAGAGATAGGTTGATTGGGATATCAGAATTAGCCAGTAAGGGCTGGAGCTAGAGGGCCAAGCAGTGATTGAATGAATACAGTTTGTGTGTTGTTATTTCGGGCATAAGCTAGCCGAGCAGGCGGCTGGGGTGTTGGGGACGCAGCCCCGCCGCTCCTTATTACTACAGTGAGACCCTATGAACCCAAGATAGTTTATTCTTTGAGTTTTCTTTCTGGTGTTCTTGTGGTGGTCTTGATCCCTCTTGCTCCTACAACAAACCCTTCTCTGTTTGGCTGTTGGCCTGCATCTGTTTCCATCAGTTTCTAGGTTAATATTTTCTGATGACAGTAGGACTGGGTACCAATCTATGAGTATAACAGATTATCATAAAGAACCATTTCATTGGCTTTTTAAAAAAATTGCTAGAAAAGTTGTTTCTATCCTAGGTCTCTGGGCTGTCTAGCCTCTGGGTCCTGGTCAGTGTCAGAGGCAGGATTTCTTTCAGAATATGGATCCCAAGGTGGACTCATCATTTGTTGACCACTGCCACAATTTCTGCACCACCTTTACCTGAGCACATCTTGTAGACAGGACAATTTGTTGTAGGTCAAAGGTTTGGTGGGTGGATTGGTGTCCCAATCCCTCTACTGGAAGGCTTTCTTGCTTATAGGAGATGGCCAGTTCAGGCTTTAACACCCCACCCCTGTCCATTGCTAGGAGTCTTAGCTGGGTTAACCATCATAGATTCCTGGAATTTTTCTATTGCACTAGGTTTCTAGTTAGTCCTAGAGTTCCGCCCCCAGTGCATGTACACACACACACACACACACACACACAATTCCAGTTGTCTCTTTAAGTACATTCTTCCTCCATTCTCCCCTCCTCCTACCACTTGATCCCACTATCCCCATACCCCCCATACAAATCCCTCTCCCCATCCACTAGTAATCTCTACTAAATTTCCCCTTCACTGTGAGATTCATGTGTCACCTCTAGAGTTCTCTTTGTTAATTAGCCTATCTGGTACTGTGTATTATATCATGATTGTTCTGTATAGCTAATATGTACTTATAAGTGAGTACATGCCATGTTTGTCTTTGTGTGTCTCGGTTAGGATGAGCTTCTCTAGTTCCATCCATTTGCCAGCAAATTTTATGATGTCATTGTTTTAAACTGATGAGTAATACTCCATTGTATAAGTGTACCACATTTTCTTTATCTCTACTTCAGTTGAGGGACCTCTGGGATGTTCCTAGTTTCAGAATATTACAAATAAAGCTGCTATGAACATAACTTAGCAAATGTCCTGGTAAAAAGGTACAGCATCCTTTGGGTGTATGCCCAGAAATGGAATAACTGGGTGTTGAAGAACATAGAGTCCTAATTTTCTGAGAAACCACCATAATTGATTTCTAAAGTACTGTGAAGGTTTGTTCTCCCATCAGCAATAAGGAGTTTCCCCCTTGCTCCACATCCTCTCCAGCACAAGCTGTCACTTGTGTTTTGACGTTAGCCATTCTGACAGGTATAAAATGGAAACCCAGAGCCATTTTGATTTGTATTTGCCTGATGACTAAGAATGTTGAACATTTCTTTAAGTACTTTTGGGCCATATTATATTCCTATATTGAGAATTCTCTGTTTAGATATGTATACTCATTTTTAAAATGTCTTATTTGGTTTATTGATGCCTAGTTTCTTGAGTTCTTTATCATCAGCCCTTTGTCAGATGTGAGGTTGTTGAAGATCTCTTCTTACTCTATAGGCCACCATTTTGTCCTTTTGATGGTATCCTTTGCCTTACAGAAGCTTTTTAGTTTCATGAGGTTCCATTTATTAATTGTCAATCTTAGTGCCTGTGTGATTGATGTACATGAAGTTCTGTCCTGTGCCAATGTATGCAAGGCTGTTCAAGTGTTCCACACTTTCTCTTCTATCAGGATTAGTGTATCTGGATTTATGCTGAAGTCTCTGATCCACTTGGACTGGAGTTTTATACATGGTGATATGTATGAATCTATTTGCATTCTTTTACATTACGACATCCAGTTAGACCAGTACCGTATGTTGAACATATTTTCCCTTTTCCATTGGATAATTTTGGCTTCTTTGTCAAAAATTATGTACATAGGTGTGGATTTACTCCTGGGTCTTCAATTTGATTCCATCATAAAACTTGTCTGTTTTTCTAGCAATACCATGTGGTTTTTCTTACCATTACTCTATAGTACAACTTGAAATCTTGATGGTGATACCCCTAGAAGATCTTTAACTGTACAAGGTTTTTTAAGCTCTCCTAGGTTTTTTGTTTTTCCAAACAAACCATTGTTCGCCAAAGGTCTGTAAAGAATTGTATTGGAATTTTGATAAGAATTGCATTGATTCAGTAGATTGCTTTTAGTAAGCTGACATGCTGTCCTTTGGCTGGTGACATTAAGAACAGTGACCTGTTAGTTGCTCTTTCCTCCAAGGCTATGGAATTTTCCAATCTCATAATCTACTTTTTTAATTGACTAACATTTTCATTGTAAAAAGTACATATATCATGGAATCCATTGCCTTCAAATTTATAAAACTGTTCATGAGAAAATGATCTCAACAACCTCATAGAACAGTTACAGCTACCCAAATGTTACTGAAATGAAAAACACGTAAGAGTCTTATCAAAATAAGTTAGTTATGTGTCAGTGTCCCAACTTGGTGATATTTTTCTCTTTATTTAAGAATATTCTGCAATAAAATTCTCACCTAAATAATTATGATTATGAAGTATTTGATTGCAGTTATAGTTCCTTTGATAAATTTGCTATCATGGTCTCTAGAATATGTGAGATGCTTTAATGGGAATGTTATTATAGCTTGAATGAAGAGACAGAAAACATTCAGAGGATAGCTCAGATATTGCTTTACTTTTATATAATTATCAGAATGTTTCAATTAACTGAAAAATATCAAATATCTTATGGGATCCAATTAATGATCTTCAATGCATTTCACCAGCCTGTTTTTAAGTCTAGTAACAAAGACCCATTATTTGAAAGATAGATATTATTAATGCTTGAAATATAAACTTGAAAGACAAACTTGTCTTTTAAAATTACATTTAACAGAATTACCAGATGTTTCTTTATTAAAATCACTAACAAAGTAAGAAAATTCTCTTAAGAGTTAAGAGATAAGGTTGAAATGTAATGAAAGAATGCATGATGGGAGTTTGCCAAGACATTTGTATGCCTTCCCTACTGAGACAGAACGCTGCATACTTATGTGTGACTTACAGGAATTAAACTACTTAGTGGATTTATGAGTAGTTATTAATGCTTTCTGTGAGTTTATATTTATATGTGAACTTATTTTAGTGCATTAATGTTAATTCTTTTACATTAGAGTTAATTAGATGGTGGCAGAAATTAGGTCATCTCCTTGACTCCCAAGAGGGTTATGATAAGAGCTTTACTAGAATCTGATGGTGTGATTTGTAGCATAATATTTTACACTGCCGTTGTGGTGTCAAATGGCATAATCTTTGAAGCACTAGAAATTGCATGCTAATTTCTAACAACCTCCAAAGTTTCTGAATAATCATATTTATAAAGCAGTTAAAATTTAATAACTCACATAAACTTTTAATAAGTAAATATGGATTTAATTGTCATGGAAATAAATATCTCTTATACTCTTCCCTTTTCCAAATATGATTTCAGTCCTTATAAAAGAAGATTTTAAGTTATTTTCCCAGTTTTACTTTTAGAATGCTCTAGCCTGTCATAGTTAATTTCAGCTCTCAATTTGACACAAACTTAGAGTCGTCTGGGAAAAGAGAATCACAACTTATGATTGTCTTAAACAGATGGGCCTGCTAATTGATGTAATAGGACTGTGATACTTCCATCTCTAGGAAGGTGGGTATAGCTGTATAAAAAGGGAATATAGCCAGCCAGAGAAAGCAAGTAATAATGAGAATCTTCCCATGCCTCAAGGTTCAGTTGCAGCATCTGCTATCCTGGCTTCTTCGAAAGACGGGCTGTAACCTAGGATTGTAAGACAGGCAAACCTTTCATTCTCCAAAGTGGTTTTTGGTCAGTGTTTCATCACAGCAACAGAAATCAGGGAAGGAAATAAGGAAATATTCTTAAAGGGACTCTCCATTATTAACTGTTTCAAATTTTCTAACACATGATAGCCATCTGTAATGGTTTTACTGTTCTATTTCTGAAGCAATATATATCTTAAAGTATTTCTTCATTACAAGTTTCTAATACGGTGAAGGAATAATTCCATCTGAAAAAAAGAAGCAGTTTTCCTTGGCTGATAATACCACATATTCACTAGAGAGAAAACAAATGCTCTTCAATTAGAACAGGATTGAAATGAAAAGAGTTAATGTTTGCTAAAATAATTAGGCTTGACTTAAGTGATACTGACTGGAAGTAATATGAAATGTCAGAATTATAGGGCACCTATGCAACAATCCTTTTGTTAAAAAATTAGTGAATCTTTGGAAGGCAGCTATGAGAAATGACTGACTGCAATAATGTGCTGTTATTATTCAAACCCCATTCAGAGCATGCTCACCCAAGATGGAGACAGTCAGAAAGTGCATATTTTTTATCTGTTGAAGTGCTGCTCTGTCATTTTCGAAATGAAGGTACTTATCTGCTGGAAGTTTGTTATTTGAATTTTCTTTTGAGGTAAGAGAAAGGAACTGACAGACAAGTCAGAATTTATGCATTATTACGGTGAGATAAACCACAAAATGGATTCTTATTGAGCATTGGCAACAACCTAAACACCTAGTCCAAAGAAAGGCTACATCAACTAAATAAATTCGCTTAATCTCAAAAAAAAAATATTGTAGAAGAATATGCAATGACATTTATGTTAACTTGTGAATTTGTTTTTATGTGCAATTGAGTTCCTGTCTCTGCTACTCCGACATTTCCAGAGTTTTCATTGGTTTGCTCCCAATGGATTTACAATTTAGTTGAGTCTAAACTCTAAAAAGACCTTGCTATCTCGCTTCCAGATTAATTCAAATCAGGCAGTATTGAATTGATGAAAGATAAATTTAGCATTTGAATTATCTTTAACTAATTGTTTCCATGCATTTAAGGAAAATAAATATGAGTTATTTCCAAAATATGTATTTTACCAGTATATTTTAAATGGTTGGAATATATGGTTTATTTGCCTCCTAGGTTCAAGAACGTCATATTGCTCTTCATGTAAAGATTATGTAAAATAAATGCTTACATCATCATTATAAGTACAGAATTAATTGTTTGAATAATATAGCTATACACACATATGCATATGTGTATTTATAAGATTCTTTGATAAGATGTTAACAACCTTTAATTCAATGGTCCATGGAATTATTTTTATTTTGTCTTTCCTATATTTTTCTAAAAAGTTCTACATTAATACATTCGTGTTTTGTTTTTCTTTTTAAGGAAAGGCATTGCTATCTATAGCAATCTGTCTTGGAACTCACTACACAGCTCAAACTATCCTCACCTTCCTGATCCTATTTCCTCAGCTTTAGATATGGTAAAGACATTCCACATAATCTACACTCATCTTTTATTGTGTGTGTGTGGCTCTGTTTCGGAAGGTGATGGGAACATTAGAAGGCAGAGACTTGCTGGAGGAAGTACAGTGGTGGGGTGGGATTGGAAGATAATAGCCTGGCCCTACTTCCTGCTTAATGCCGCTGCTTCCTGAGGTTAAAAGCAATGTGATCACCTAACTTCCTGCTCCTGGAACCAGTCACTTTCTGCCTGTTGCCAAGTCGTCCCCAACACGGTGAACTCTGTCCCTCTTGAAAGGTTACCCAAACAATTCCTTTCTCCCTTAAGTAGCTTTTAGTCAGGGTTTTGTTTGTTTTTTAGATGTTTTTTTGTTTTTGTTTTTGTGTTTATCTTTTTCCCCCAGCAAAAGAAAATATGCAATACAGTAAAAGTTTGGTATGCCTTGGTTGAAAGCTGCTTTTACTAATTCTATTAATTAAGAATAAATTAATTTAGTAATTCTACTACTTAATTCTAATTCTACTACTAAGCATTTTATTTTCTTCTTTAATTTACCATGTTTTTAGATGTCTCTGTTCATTTACAAGAACAACTCAGAAATCAAAAATGTAATGTCAAGATTCTCACATTGCATCCAAACAAACCAACTTATTTTTTTAACTGTATTTTGCTTAAAATATAGTTAAATATTTACTGTTATTATTGTTTCTTATGACAGGAAGCTTACATATGTGCCTACTTCTAGCTGTATAATTTTATCATCTTACATTATTTAACTGTAATGTAAAACTTCAAGAATAAACTTAGGACTATTTTTATTCACCAGTAAAATACAACATGGCTTTAAAAATTGCAGTATATTTTTAAATGAAAGCTGATTTTACTTCTCTTTGAGCATTTCTCTTTTCCAGTGTGGGCTAGTGACTTGATTCAACCTTGGCCAGGGAATTTTTTATTTTTCTCTGCACATGGCTGAATATCTGCCTTCTGTAGTTTCCTTTCCTCTTATGTCACTTGTTCTGACTTATCAAACAAACCAGCCTATTCCAACAGACTCAGCTATTGACTTTTTCTGGAACATTATTGTAACATAAATACTGCCTCAACAATACAACAATATCGATAATGTCAGCTACACTTATTGGATTGTGTCCTCAGTTTTTATAAACATGCATTTTTCTAGCCCTTGGATCTAACAAATGCAAGTATTTGGTGCTTGGCAAATTTTGATAGTGTTTGAAGGTTTAGGCAAAACTCTAAGTCAAAGTTCTCTCTGAAAGTTACGTTGGACTTAGATTGCAATTCTGTTATTAACCTCTCAGGAAAATGAATTCCAATCAATTTTAATTTTATAAAATTGATTTGCTAGCACAATTTTATCAATACGGACAGAGTTCTAACAGCAAAGTATCAAAATAAATATTGATAAAGTGATAGATTTGCAACATTTTATGATGCATGGGAGACAATACATCATCATCCCTGAGATACTGTCTTTCAGACAATCAAAACCAACAACTATGGGGTATCTTCAAATCTATACTGTTAAACAATAAAGCCAGAGGAAAATATGTAGACAGAGAGGTCATAGGGGAAGACTTTGTGGGAACATAGATCTTCTGACGACTGCTTCAAGGCCATGTCTAGCTTAGAAATGTCTTCAAACTGCTTAAGGCAGGAGGTGTCAACAATAGCAGAGTGATGACAATAGAATCTTCTAAATGAGGCGAAAGCAGGGAGGGGTGAAGGTGATACAGAAATACAGAGGAAGTAGGCTTCCTGATCCCCAGAAGGCACAGTTTATTTCAGAGCAGGCCTCTGTGCGGGTCAGGCTTCTCCGAGAGCATGTTTCTCAAGACACAGCATCACGCCCAACAGCCTTGACTGTGTATTTCTGTTCAAGAGTAACAGACACATTTCTCAGAAAAGCTCTTACTTTCGTGGGATGAAATGTAAAAGGACAAAACACTCAAGGATGATGCTTCAGAGAGCAGCAAACAAAAGCATCAGATGCAACTGGGGAACAAGAACAAGCCAGTCTGTCCTCCTGTTTGTTAGGAGCAGAAAGAGAAGAGGGTACTTGGAATAAATCGCCTAAGATTTCATAGTTTCTGCAAATACTTTTAAATTATGATCACTCCTTTTACTTCTGCTCTCCTTCCTAAAAACAGCATGGAGGGGTACCTTCACTTTCCTTGTTTTCCTGTAAATATATGAACTTATTGAAGTACACACATCTACTGACACACTGTAACGGGTACACCTTGATTCCACCGATGGTTTCATCACATTTGTTCACGAATCGAGCTGTATAACAGGGATGAAACACACTTTTGGGCTGGCAAGGTGACTGAGAGGGTAAACATACTTTCTATTAAGCCAGATAACTTATTCAACACCCAGCACTTACACAGTAGAAAAAAAAATCAGCTCTCACAAGTTATCCTTTGACCTAAGCATGAAAACCATGGCACATGTGACCACACCTATGGGCATATAATTTAAAAAGAATAATAATTAAAAGCATATAATTTATAAAAAGACAAGCAAAATATGGAAGGGATGATAACCCCATCCATGTTAGCTTGTCTATTACTGTCATCCTTCTGTTCACGCTAACAGCAATCAAGGAAAAACACACCACTGATTTGAAAGACAGGCAGAAGAGGTATATGGGAGAGTTTACAGGGAGGAAAGGAAAGGGGAAACGATGGAATCATTTTACAATCTCAAAAAATAAAAGAAATAACTTTAAAGGAAAAGCCAAAATGTTCAGAAACTAAAATCTCTGTTCATCATACTTCTTTGATAACTTTGTAAATGTACTTTTTAATGATACTTCTGGCACATGAAATATTTCCTAGCCAATGCATCATTTAGGCTCTGACCCATTGGTGGCTGATCTGACGTGATGTACTTACTACTGTGATGCTGTCCCTGTAGTTTCTAAAGCTGACATCCCATATTCTTGAAATTGAATCTGTTCAACTGGTAGGCTCAGCAATCTCTACGGAATGATTTATACACATGTCACTGTAGAAGATAAGATGGGAAATTTCTCAATGAGGTGAATGCCTTTACTACCTCTCAGTAATAAGATTTCTACTATCAAAATACACTTAAAACATAGTTCTAACCCAAGGCCATCTATAGCCATTGCTGGAAAGTGGAGGAAAGAGTTTTCAATGATACAGTCCTCCAGAATTTAAAATGCTGCCCACTTACTCCACTATAATGCCCCATTGCGTTGAAGAACAGCATGCCACTGGTGAAGGGGAAGATTTCTCTTGGCTATATTGTGAAAAAGCACTTCTCCCGACTTCTTTGCTCATGTTCTCCCTCCTTCTGCTCCTCATTGGGACCTTGGGATCTCAGTCCATTGCTCCAGTGTGGGTCTCTGTCTCTATCTCCATCCATCACCAGATGAAGGTTCTATGATGATATGCAAGATATTCGTCAGTATTGCTCTAGGATAGGGTCATTTCAGGTTCCCTATCCTCAGCTGCCCAAGGAACTAACTGGGGACCTCAGCTTGGGCACCTGGAAGCTCCTCTAGGGTCAAGTCTCTTGCCCACCCTAAAGTGGCTCCCTTAACTAAGAATTGTGGTTCCGAGCACCCCTATCCAACCTTCCTTTATCCCAATCCTCCTGTTTCCTCAAGTCCCCCCCCCTCCTTCCCTTCTATGTTTTCTCTCCCCATCTCCCCTTACCCCCATCCCACCCCACCCCGAAAATCCCAATTTTCTCCCCGGCAATTTTGTCTACTTCCCTTAGCCAAGAGGATAACTATTGAGACAGTGGAGCTGATCTACTGGGAGCTCACCAAGGCCAGCTGGACTGTTACCGAAATAGCATGGGATAAAACTGGACTCTCTGAACATGGCGAACAATGAGGGCTGATGAGACGCCAAGGACAATGGCACGGGGTTTTGATCCTACTTAATGTGCTGGCTTAGTGGGAGCCTAGCCAGTTTGGATGTTCATCTTCCTTGATATGGGCGGAGGGGGGAGGACCTAGAACTTACCACTGGGCAGGGAACCCTGACTGCTCTTTGGACTGGAGAGGGAGAGAGTGGGGGGAGGGGGAGAAGGGTGGGAGGAGGGGGAGAAGAGTGGGAGGAGGGGGAGGGAAATGGGAGGCTCGGAGGAGGTGGAAATTTTTTTTTATTCTCCTTTTATCAATAAAAAAAAGAAAAAAAGGCACTTCTCCATCCTGCTATAGGAATACAAATCATTCGGTTTTTTATACTAATATTTTAACCTATTTCTTCATACTTCTTTGTATAAAGATGGTAGGATTTTATGAAAGTTTGGCTTCTAGTCTAAGAGAGATGCTCTTAGCCTATTGTCTCAAAGGATTACGTCTTTGGTCTTCATAAAGTTTATTTTCCATTATCAGGAAAGAAAGATGACTACACATTACTACATTATGTAGCAAAGGGAATATAGCCACGAGCATTAATTGCTTGACCACTTAACTCAATCCAGTTAATGGGCAAACTAAGAGTGTTGTAAAATCAGAAGTAGAGGGCAATGAGGGAGAGCTTACAGTGAATTGTTTTCACTATAGAGAAAACAGAGAAATTTAGAATGATAGGTTATAAGATTTTAGTTTATTTTGCTGTGTCTTAGTTCTTTAACATTTAAAGCGGTATATTCATTTTCTAGAATTAACTCTCTAGACACTAGACTATTAAGATCTTAGTTATTCAACATTTTCAAATAACTTATACTAGGAAATGAGCGTTATGCTCACAGAAAGAAAAGCCAGGAAGCCCATATGTAATGTGGCTGGCATCTGATGGGCATGGCACTGTTCCTTTCCCAGTTTGATCAGTCAACACATCACAAAGCAGAGACCCTACGGTGAGCTCCGGCTTCCTCATCACCCCAAGCACAGGGAATAGTAGGATGCTGTTTGGTTGTCCCAACACAACGTGCACACAGATACTCTGAAACTAAAAGAGTCAGGTACCATTAATCTTCAGTTAGTTCGGCTGAGAAGGAATAATATAGAATGAAAGAGAGCCCAGCTAAATTTGGGAGTATCTTCCATAAAGAAAAATATGTACCAAGAATCCTGTCTTGGAGTTTGTCATATGGCTTAAAGTTACCTTTCAATCACTATAATAAGACATGATTGCTAAGGCAAAATGTAAAAGAAAAAATTACTGAGGTTCCCAGTTCCAGAGGGTTACAGTTCATGATCACCGCGATGGAGAAGATGGTCATACGCAGACATGCATGGCGCTGGGGCACTAGCTGAGCATTTATTTCTGGATCCATATTTACAAGGCAGAGGGAATTAATTTGTAATTGTGTGGGATCTTGAAACTTCAAAGCCCAACCCAGCACAAACCTCCTCCAGTAATGTCACACTTAATCCACAAACCAGGGACCAAGCATTCAGACCTATGAACCTATGGGGGCCATCCTTATTCAAACAACAACATTTTTATGTATAAGGACCTTGTTGGAGTTCATGGATGTGGATTCATTCTATCTTGACCAAAAGTGCAAGAGTTCAGGCCTGTTCTCACTCCTTCAAGGTATCAACAGGAGATTTGATCCAGGGTATGACTGCCTAGAAGATGCTTGGCCTAGAGTGTGGTTGCGGCATGTTCTGCCTAAACAACAGAATACTTAACTAAGGTTGTTTCAGGTATTGAATTGCTGTTTGTTCTTTGCATTTCAGCAAAGAAATCTTTTGCTTCCTCACTCCCCTTTCATATTGGGGTATATAAACATATGAAAAATAAATGAGCGTGAATTCAGCATTCACTAGCTTGCCCTACCAACTCTATTCTATGTCTCTATTACTTTTATATCTCAGTTCTGTCTGCCTGGACATTCTAATCCATACTTCCCTACACTGGTACATACAAACCCGTTGAGGCTAGACCCCAACAGGACCTGAGTTTTATAAGTCACAACCAGTGATACAGCTGGGAATTGACGTGTATCCTTCCCAGTGGAAACGACAATAAATATCTGTTCACCCCAGATAGGACACCTATAACAGTTCAAGTTAACAAGCTGACCTAAGTCCAATTTGACAAAACAATAAATTTATTGATGTGATTCTCAAGAGTATGACTGGAGTATCCCATAAGCACGGATAACTAAAAGGCAGTTGCACCATCTGAAGGCCCACTCTTGCATGGATGACAACTCACAAAACCTGCATCCAAAGCACTCTGAGTGGTTGTGGGCAGTTCAACCAGTAAGAGAGGCTCCTCTGGGAGTTGCACAGTTCAGAAAATTTACTCTCTCTGATTGTTTACTGCTCCTATATCTTTGTAAGGTGCCTTGTGATTCCTGTAAATTCCAGCTCTCTACTTTCCTTGACTTGTCAAATAAATCTGCTTCCAGAGTTTCCCAAGCTTTTTTTCCTTCCTCCAGGAGAGAGTGTTCAATTCAGAGTGAATTGCTACATATACAATATCATCCTTGTGTACTATCTATATAGAGATGGAAACCAGAGACACAAGGGTCCCTGGAAGCTTGCTGACTGGGTTGCATGGAATGTTGAACACCATGACGACAACAGAAGAGATCTTTCCTCAAATAAGGTGAAGGTCAATTCTGAAAGTTATCTGCCAACATCTACACATTTACAAAGTCATGTGTGCTCCTACAAATGCTAGCTCTCTGTCTCTGTCTCTCTGTCTCTCTGTCTCTCTCTGTCTCTCTCTCTCTCTCTCACACACACACACACAAACACACTTGTATTCATCATGAATACATACAACTAAGAGATATTTCATCGCTGCAATAGAAAATTAAACAATTAATTCAAGACTAGGCAAAAAGATAAAAGTCTTGACTTATTGCCTAACCAAAGAAAAGGTTGTGTGAGTGTAAAACATCCAGTAAACTCGACAGGCAGTATCTCCTGGCTACACACAGTACTCCATATCTTAAGAGAACACAGCCTATTATGTGAGGTCAGATACAGTCACTTAAACACTCACATTCATTCTAACCTTAAAAGTTTCTCAAATAGAAGGAAGAGATTATATTTGGCTTTCTAAAGCAATAAATCTTTTTATCACAGAAAGCTACAAATCTGTCAGTTATAATAATTGCAGTTCAATTCCAGAATTGTTGTTGCTAGTCTTCCTAAATACCACCTATTTGAAATTTTAAAAATAAATTAAAATAATTCCTGAAGTAAGGAAGTATATAATTAAAGGAATTATGAAGCAGGAGAACTTTAAGTTCAAGGCCAGTTTAAACTTCAGTGTCTAAACTTCCTCCATTTCACAATCAGCTTGGTCTAAGTTTTAATTTTTTAAACAAAGGACACTAATCAAAACTCCCCTGACAACAGGGATGAAGGAGAGAGAATGAACAAAGCCTGAGTCAGCCCCACAATGTCTCAAGGCAGTTCTTATAACCCCTTGCAACTTACCCAAGTATGTCTGAAGATAAAACCTCACCCAATCAAAAGTCTACTAATGTAACTGCTGCTTGTTTAACCAATTATGTTTGAGATGACCAAACCATCCCTAAAATTCCCCAAGCTGTGATTAAACAGAACTTGCAGGTTCCTGTCGAGGTTGTCACCATTTTGTACAGGTGAGCAACCCTGTGTATGCTGGTATTATAATAAATGTTTGGTTCTCGCATACTTTTTGAGTCCGGGGTCTTCCTTCACTATTTTCTCGAACCACACAAAATAATTTAGTTAGAGACTGTCTAAAAAAGAAGTTAAAAAATGGAATTGACTCACTGGGATGTATGTAGCTCATTGGTAAATCATTTGCTTAGAGTGTGCAAAATCCTATCTAAAATGCCTTCTTGGGAAAAAGAAAACAAAATTGTGCATTGCTAGTGGAACTTCACGTACATTCTTATTGATGCCAGTAGATCCACTGATATTTTATGTTTTTAACCCTTTATTTTTTAGAGGCTTAATCCTTTTTGGATAGTGTCTGTGCCTCATGCTAACCTCAGACTTATTCAAAGGAATATGCAGTTGCTAGCTTGAAGAAAGATACTCATATTTAATGTAGCTGGGTGAATTTTGTTTGCTAAATCTGCCAGGCCTTCTTTGAATCTCCTACAAGCTGCCCTTCCCAGTGATTATCATGACTAGTGTGCAAAGTGCTCAAGCCCCAAACACCCATAAACAGAAAGAACTAACAGCAGCTATCCTAAAGCTGACAGAGACTACATATTGAGTCCCGAGAATGACACGCATTGAAGGCTAGCTCATTAATCTGCCTTAACCTAATGTGAATCTTATTCAATTCCCTGTACCCTGGCTAGAAAATGATTTGGCTCGAAATAAATTTTATTCTTTCATTCCTTTGGGTTATGTTTTTGCTTTTGATGTCTACCCCCGCCCAAGAACTTTGCGCTTAATATAAAATATTCTGACCATAAATCTTGGCTTTCCTCTTTAATTATAAAAATGTGACTCTTATGTAGCTGTTTCTGTATATGGAGAGATTTTCAGTGTTTTAATTAGACTTACTTTACTTAAGTGTTAAAGGAAGCAACAGGCCTGCGATTGCCCGGGCACTAATAGTACATAATATAGCCAATTGCAAACAGCAGTCTAATTTGTTGATTTCAACTGAAGTGTAATTATATTGCTTCATTTGCTGAGCAAATCATATGAGAGTTTCTCTAAATCAGCCTGATTGTGTAATGAAGAGCTAATTACAAACAGCAGTGTTCCTGCCGTAAATTCATTGTAAGTGCTAATGCCAGGTTGGCTCCATTGTGACAATGGCTCATTAGTACATTAACAAAGGCAACCGTAGGAACATGCCCAGTGCTGGGCTGCTGGTCTCCTGGTTTCTGAAGCTGTAATGATTGCATCCTTCAACATATAATTACCAAGAAAATGGTGCTTGATTTAGGTTTTGGCCATTTTTTTTAGAAAGAACACAAAGACACTTTCGGAGCAAAATAAAATGATTTGGAACGTCTTCCTGTTAGGCTGAATGTAGGCTTCAGTCTGCCAGGTGTGCCCTGGAAACTTAATGTAACAAGGGACCCTTTTGGATGAGAGGCCATTCATGACAATTGAATTTCGACATCCCACCATGCTAATGGACTCCATGACACATATGTGTCTCTGAAGATGTGTAGAAGTGTGTGTGTGTGTGTGTGTGTGTGTGTGTGTGTGTGCGTGCTTGCACGTATGCATGTGCATGCATGTGTATCTCCTACTTTTAACTTGAAGTGGTTGTAGGGAAGGATGCTGCAGGCTGACAGCTAAGCAGACACAAGTTGGTAGGTCTAGGTAGCTCCACTCTATTGAGTATCCTTGAAGAGAGTGAGACGGACTTCTCAAGGTTAATTCAATGCTAACGTCTAACTTTGAATTTTGAAATTGCTCCCCAACCCCACGCAGCTGGACTGTATAACCAGCCAGTTTAGCAGAGAACTCTGGTGGCACCTGTACTTCATGCCATTTTCATAGCCCTAAGTGTGCTTCCACTTTCATAGCATTCCAAACTACCAAGAATTTCTTCATTTTTCAATTTTTTTTTTCATGATGAGAAAATTTTTTTTCTCTCTCTGTTTATTCTATAATGGAGTTTTATTTATTTATTTATTTGTTTGTTTGTTTGTTTATTTTCATTTTTATTGAGCTCTACATTTTTCTCTGCTCCCCTCCCTGCCTCTCCACTCCCCCTCAACCCTCTCCCAAGGTCCCCATGCTCCCAATTTACTCAAGAGATCTTGTCTTTTTCTACTTCTCATGTAGATTAGATCTATGCATGCCTTTCTTGGGGTCCTCGTTGTTTCCTAGGTTCTCTCGGATTGTGATTTGTGGGCTGGTTTTCTTTGTTTTATGTTTCAAAACCACTTATGAGTACATGTGTGTACATGTAATAATTATCTTTATGTTTAAAAACCACTTATGAATGAGTACATGTGATAATTATCTTTCTGGGTCTGGGTTATCTCACTCAAAATGATGTTTTCTAGCTCCATCCATTTGCCTGCAAAATTCAAGATGTCATTATTTTTTTCTGCTGTGAAGCACTCCATTGTGTAAATGTACCACATTTTCCTCATCCATTCTTCAGTCAAGGGGCATTTAGATTGTTTCCAGGTTCTGGCTATGACAAACAATGCTGCTATGAACATAGCTGAGCACGTGTCCTTGTGGCACGATTGAGCATCCTTTGGATATATACCCACAAGTGGTATTAATGGGTCTTGAAAAAGGCTGTTTCCTAATTTTCTGAGAAATCGCCACACTGACATTCAAAGGGGCTGTACCAGCCTGCACTCCCACCAGCAATGCAGGAGTGTTCCCTTTACCCCACAACCTCTCCCATAGAATGGAGTTTTAAAACGTACATTTTCTTTTACTCTGTAACAGTTCCATATATCACCAGTCTTTTTAGTAATGTGAAGAATCATTGCATCTGGCTTGTGTTTTGTCTTAAACTAAGAAGCTACTGTTCTTTCTACACTGCAACCTTACGACTATACTTTCTATATAGATTTTATTGGCTTTTATGTTACCAGGCCACCAACAAAACTGAATTTAACTCTAACAATCACCAATGCTTTTAAGTTTCTTTCTAAATAAAGAAATCTTTAAAAATAAAGATGTGAAGTAAGCCAATCACTAGGACTTTTATAGATTATGGATTAACAAGATTACATTTTAGAAAGTACTGAGGAAGGATTGCATGTTTTAAAGAAGTAAAAGATTAAATAAGAAATAAATTTCAGGGATAAGTTATAAAAGGAAAGAAAATATGTATTATGCAGAGTAGAAAACTTAGATAAAGTTTGCAAGAATGATGTGATTTATTTTATTCTTTAGAAAGGAAATACCATAGTCCATTTAAAACATGGCTGTTCACATGCACACACACACACACACACACATCCAACAGCAGTCATCAGGAAGAGAAAGGCTGCAACAACTACGATAATAATTCTCTCTATAGAGCCCTACATATAATTTTTTATTTTTATGTTTTTAAAATTATAGGCAAAATGCTGTGAAATTTTGAAGGCAAAACTAAAACAAGCTACCCAAGTTTTACAACTCATTAGTGGCAGGGCAGAAATAGTGGTATTTGCTTTTTGACTGTGGGTCCTCTACCTGCAATGAGACTCAAAGAAGCTTTCATATTTTAGTTAAAGCAAAAAGTGCTTCTCTGGCTTTTCAAAGATAAAAGGATCTTTACATTTTCCAGAATTAATAAAAAGCCAATATTGAATAACTTTTTGTTTACATATAACTAGGTATGTGTAAGTAGTACCCAGTTTAACCTGATTTACTTCTTCAATAGATAAATATCAGTAGGTTCTTCTATTGATTTTTAGCTTTTGTACTGTGTTTTGCTTTAGTTTGGGCTTTAATTTTTTAGAAAGGTTCTTATTCTGTAGCCCGGACTTACTTAAACCTGATGATGTCCCAGGCCAATCAGAACCTCAAGGTACTCCTCCTGCCTTAGCTTCCCAACTGTTAGTACAGGTGCAAGCCACTCTGTCTGCCTGCATTCCTTGTAATAACTAATTTAAAATTTCTTGATTTGAATTTAATTTATTCACTTAAATTTTTGTTGTTGAATATCCATTACTGCAAAATTTATTGGGCTTCCAAGAAATTTCAGGGTCACCTAGAGTGCAAACAAGTTCATTGTAGAGTGGTCAGCTTTCTACTCTCCGTAACCATGGTTTCCCACTGTTCCATGCTCATCGCTCTAATTAGCCTTCTGATTTTATGTTTATGGTTGTTTGTCTTATATCACATTATTAACTTTAAATTTACAAGACGAAACTACTGACTTAGACTATGAAAAGGAATTGAGATCACTGAGGATTAATGCTTTGGGACATGGTGGGACCAAAGGGGAGTGAGTACCTATTCAAAAATCAAAGCAATAAAGTAAGCTTAACTAAGTAATAAATATTCATGAAGATGCAAAATTATTCAGGCATGTAACAGATTCTATGGCAAAATCTATAGCTATATCTACTATGTATAACATTTCTTTCCTGGGGTTTATATATCAATAGTTATATGTTTTAATTTGTTTAGCACCTATTTGAACAATTATGTAAGATCCTGAACTTCCATACTGGAAAAAACTGGTCAGTGTTTCTTTAATGATTTCACTTTTGGATTTTGTTTACACAACAAAGCTTTACATGGATATTCACTTTATCTGATGTTTCACACACAAGCTTCACTGATTTTTTGGACACAATGGTTTTATTTCCCTTCATAAGACACCAAGGGAGACATATTCATCGTTGAAACACAGACTGCATTTGTCTTAGGCAGAATTAGTATTATTAAGGAGAAAACACATGGAAAGTTTAGCTAATTCTATGCAATATCCCTGCTATCCTGTACCTTACAAGCAGCTGGTACTTTTAGAGTGTGATTTAGTTCTCCAAAATTACTATGTTGAGTACACATACAAGTTCTTATTTTAAAAGCAACTGTTTGATAGTGCATTGTTTTGCTCAATTTTTCTGAAAGAATTATTTAAACAGAAAAGTGGGCAGGTGTCTATTAGAAACCTTGAGTTCTCACTGTGACTATATGAGCAGCTAGTTTGATTCATTTATTTTTCTTATTTTTATCAAACCATTTGGGGATTCAAGTAAAGAACTTCCTTGGGAATGTTTCTTGTTATCCTTTATCTTTACAGATCCATGAACTTGACGCTCTACCATAAAATATTGGACATACAGGCAGTAGAAATATATTACAGAAAAGTGAAGACTGTGATCTAATTGTTTCCAGTGCTTACATTTGCCTTCTCTGTGCAGAGCTTTGTAGCGGGGAAAGTTGTAAACGTCGTCTAATGCTTTTCTGTCTATACCCGAACCCACACAGGTAAAATCTAGCATAGAAAGGATTCCAGGGATTGAAAAGGCCTGTGTTTGGGATGTAGGTGAATACTAAGCCAAATTAGTAATAACAAATTTTAAAAAGTATTGACATGTATGCGAGGAACCCATTTTTATCATGTTTTTATCTGAGTGATTTACAAACGCCAACATGTTCAGAGAAATTGTGTATTTAAATGAAAAATCAATATTGTCTTTCTCTATTCTGCTTCTGATATGCTCTAGATTTTTGGGAAGAGAACTGATAAACCTGAAACCATAACCTGTTTGAGGTGAATGTTAATTATTTGATGAACTAAATTGAAAGAATTAGTAGCCAAGGGAAGATGTCGCATAGCTACAGCCCTAAAATATTTAGTTAAGAGCAAGAATCTTTGAAATCCTCATCTGTCTACTTGAAAAGAAACTAATATCTGGAAAATAAAGCTGTGATAAATACCATTGCATCATGCGATTATCACCTAAATTTTCAAGAAAATCTTTTTAAAGAACTAATGTGTTTCAGGCTGACCTGCACTTGACGTTTCAAGTGAATGACATGGATTAGCTATCAGTGTTTAGACAAAAATGCCAATAGACACTCAAAAGTCAAATATAGGCTTTGTAGGGTCCTCATTATCAGCTTAAAACTACATGTCTAATTTCTGTCTCAGAAGTGCGTCCATGATGCTTACATCATATAGGAGAGAAATATTGTGGATTTTCTAATTCCACATATCTAATGCACATCACTTATACAATATTTTTATATTAATCATATGAACTCCCAATAAAATGATAGTAATTCTGAATTTTCAAAAAGTAGAATACCAAAATTTAAGATCTCTCAAACTATACAACACTAGCAAGAAAATCTTAGTGAAGAAAAAAATCCATAGAATACAAACTAGAAACTTTCTCTTTGAAAGTTTGCTTCATATTTTTACATACATTTTCAGATGTCATAACTTAAAAGTAAAAACAAGTGCTATCTATTTTAGGTATAGTGAGTTGGTTAACGTATTTACTTGCTATATTCAGCAGCTACATTTACAGTCATCACTGTCCTTAATCTGATAATTCGTGATGGCACTGAATGCTAACAATTTATCTGATAAAATTCTAACTGAAAGAAGAAAAGTTAATTTAGTTCAACATCTACTGTGCCCTGTGCACTATACTAGATACATTTCATGCACTATCTTGGCTAGCACATATACCTAACTTATAAAACATGTAAAAGAAAATAATTCATGAATTCTTCAATTGAAAAGCTTTAAATGTGAGTTGATAAAAGTTTCTGGATTTTATTTCTTACATATTACCATAAACATTCTAAAACATGCACAAACATAAATCTTCAGTCATCAAAAACGAATTCACAGTAAGTTTGTATATCAAATAAAATTTGTCTGTTCTCATTTAGAAGCTAATAAGAATATCTTACTTAAAATAGTAATTGCTTTGTAATTTCATTATTATTTCATTATTATTATGTTAAAATAGATGTTATAATAATTTATCTTATGTAATTTTCCTATCAACCACACCAATTTCAGTTGCTGATATATAGCATAAAATTTTAATTTCTATCTAATTTTATAAATATACACCATAAGTGTTACATGTATCCGTAATGTTTTTCAATAGATATCTCTAATTTTGTCATGCAATTTTATTTGTAGTACAGCATCTGAGTAGAAATAAATTTAGAAAACCAAACAAGCACGGTTTGATGGTCATCTCTCCTAGAACTATCTCTCAAGATAGCGTTGGTCCCTGTAGGCAGTAACTGTTCCCGCAGTCAGTTTGCAATACCAGTGTTTACAGACAACGCAACTTACTAATGAGATAACTGCTGCAAATATTGGAGTCATGAAGTCTTGCAACGCCAAATTTATTCTGCAAAGCAATTCCCTAACAAAAAGGTATTTTAAATGTAACTTCACTAGTTTAGGGGATCCCAAAGACATCTCATAAAAACCAACCCAAAAGCAAAGCTTAAAAGCACATCTGCATTTTAAATTTATTATTGTATGTGTGTAAACTCAAACACTATCAGTTAATTGTATTGGTTTTTTTTTTTATTGGCTCTTTTATCTCCCACTTTATTCTCTAGGTTGCTTTATGATGTTGTGACACATTGATTTTTTTTCTCCTCCCACTCCTTACACTAGAAAAGTCGACAGGAAATAAAATATCTTTATCGTTATATAACAGCACGCATCCCATTTATTATGGAGCCAAATAAATGAAAGACTAGCTTTTCGTTGTAGACCAAATGAACTATGTTTGAGAAGACCCTGAGATACGAAAGGTCACAGATTGAGTAAATTACAAAAATGATTCCTGATTAAATGAGCTACGCTGTCTTAAAAGGAAAAGCGATTTCGATGCGTTGTGAAATTTAATTATTCATCTTTAATATGGGAGTATGGAGATGTTTACTCAGCAAACATGAACGTGTATCTGCTGATGGAGTGGTTACATTAGGACCAAAGGGCTTTTAATGTAGTTTAAAAACTGGTGAAGATTTATATAAGCACTCTGGGGTGAGCTCTTATTATGGAAAATGATACATGACTGCTGAGGGAAAAAAGCAGGATTAAATCAGTTTGTATTGGTGATGTCATAAACTGCTAATGCTTTTTGAGCAGTTTATAAATATTAGAGGAAGTGGGTAATGCAGCCATTGCATTAGCATGCAGTTGCAATCTGCTTTGGGCCTTCCAAATAAATTTTAAATGAACCATTTATGTGTCCTTGAAGAATGATAATTATGACTGGTTTGTCCACCTGAAGCTGTGGACAAAAGCTAAGGAGTAGGCATGGAACCCGCAAGTGTGCCCCTGATGCTTTTGTGTTTTTGTTGATTCCAAATGCAGTCAAAAAGGCAACCCAGTTTTCCGAGCACACCTCATGACTTGTCTTTGGGTGCAACACAGTGGCTATTTCCAAAGAAACAGTTATTTAGGTGATGGTGAAGGTAATGGACTGGGTCTTACCTCTCAATCGGATTGTGGTTTCTATGTCATGATGTAAAAATAAGACTGCCTGGCTCTGCCTTTTCTAGAAATCCCCAGATATACCTAGAAAAATGAAAGGGAAGAGAGGACCTAGGCTGTTTCTCCCTACTGTTCTGGGCAAATGGATATGCAAGCATTGTAATCGGAGGTCTGCTGATCTGAAACTACTATCCGCCTGCCAAATTATTTACAGAAACACTTAGGCAGTAGACAACAGATATTAGCTAAATCTGATATTTTGCAATTCTGATTAACTTCATAAATTCCCTCAAAATGTTCACATTTGAAGCTTGCTTCAAATTGGGTTTTAGTACATCAGTTTTTTTTTTCTAACAATGGAGTAAGAACGGTGGCAGTACAGATGCTTGCCACGATGTCCAAGAGGAGTTTTGGTGAGGGTCCAGTGATGCTGGTGTGTCAGAGGCCAAAGGCCTTGAACCAGAACAATGACTCCTTGCAATTAACATTTGTGGGTAGGACTGATTGGACAAAGGGTGTTCTGCACAGCAGCTCCCAGTGCCACTAGGATGAATGAAAAGCTGTTAGCAGGTAGAAAAGATAAAGAAGCTAGTTGATTTCTTTCTGTTTTGTTATTAATTAATTTTTGGAGAGGGTTTCTTTTGGGAGGATGCTGCAGGAGTGAGGGGCGAATGTGGAGAGACTGGGAGGTGAGTGAGATTGGGGTGCATGATGTGAAATTATCAAAGAATCAATAAAGAATTGCATTATTAAAAATAACTTATTTCATTCTATAGTATTTTAATCATTGTTTAATAGTTGTTAATATTGTTTATATTATTTTGAGTAGTACTTTCAATGAGTGAGCTAACCACAATAAATGATCCCCAATAATTCTTGCCTTCTGTAATTAAAACCTTAGTGTAGTGAACTACTTTATAACAGAATTGGTCCATGTGCCTAGTAGTGCATAGCAGAAAACATAATGTAGCATTTTTTCAGGTAAAATTAAAATAATGGAACTTAAACCTGACTGTCTACATATTCTCTTTCTCTTTCCCCTTTCTTTTTTCAGTCATTCTGATGCAACTAGCTCCTTTTCATCAGCAGTGCCATCTAGGAAGCTGTCTTCTTGGTGCAGAATAGAGCACTACAGCCTTATAGATGAGCTCATAAATGGAGGCTTTTACTACAAGCCCAATCCTCCATAGACTATATTCTCGAGTAGCACTAAAATCTCAACCCAACTGAGTAGCTCCCAATTCAGTTAGGTTGGCTGTTTTGAGCCACTGTTTAAGACAATTTCCTTAGCAGTAAAAGATATTTAATCTAATCACTATTGTAAAAAAATTAATAAAGCAAGCTATCATTCTCAACGGGTTATTGTAATATTAAAGTGGTATTCCCCATTTAGACATAGTTCTTTACCTATATGTTTTTGGCATGTCCCAGTGGTGGGTAGCTATGGCTCAAGCAGTGGCTATGGGAGCAAGGCTATTCATATCTTATGACTCCATCACTGTGGCTTTAGCATTATCCCATGAAAATAATGGAAGAAGATCAGAGGAGAGAAAATGGGGAAATGTGTTTCAAGGGCCAGCTATAGAAGTGGCAAGCATGTGTGCTGCCAGAGTTCATTGAGCGAGAGTCACTGGATCCAAATGAATTGCAAATTGACAAAAGTCTTGGCAAACCGATACCATTATCTCTGTTGCCCTTGCTGCTAATGAATTGTGACGAAGTTAGTAGCTAGCAATACAGCATTTGAGCAATCTGAGTGATGCCCAACACAAATTGCTGGCAGTTCTGCAGACGTGGCCCATGAGCTGTATCATTTCTATTCAGAAATTATCTTTAAGTGGAAAAAAATATTTTCTAATTAGAATAGTTAGAAGTTTTCTTTATAGGAAACATTAGAGAGATAAAGGAATAGAAATGTTTTTGACGTTAAGGAAATCTTAAGACAGTCATGGTTGTTAAGATATCAAAAGTGAAATGACTTTTAAAGCATCATTGAATATCACTTAATTATAAAAAGAAATGCAAATGTAGAATTTCAAATGTAGTCTATTCTATGGCAAAGTTATCTTAATGATTCTAAACATGGCATATTTTAAAATTACTATAAAAATAAGTAGCAGCAGGAAATGACATAGTTAAATGGAAGACTATGCTAATGGAATTCCACATATTCGCACACTTTACTAAGGAGATAAATATTAATATTTTAATACCTCTGTGCTGCTTCTTTTCTAAGTGCAGTCATGCAGGAACAAAACGATAATAATGCAGCATATGACTGTATTACACTGAGAGCTTCAAACTTCCATGTTAGGAAGAAAGACCGTCATGGCTTATCAAAACTTTAAATGAGGTATCCAATGTCCTTATGACTCTCAGATATATATTTATAAACTAAATTAGTTATGATGATTTGTGACACCAAATAGCAGAAATTCAACCTCATCATCTTAAACATATTCTTGTTAACATAGAACAATCAGATGGTAAATGACCCAGTCATATCAAGCTGCCATCTCTAAGCTCTTCTGGCTTTTTCTAGCCCTGCCAGTTTCAAAGCCACGAAACTTTTATTACAGCTCTGGAAATGTATCTGAATCCTCAGGTAGATAGAAACAAAAGCAGCAGTCCCATCAGTTCAAATCTTTCATTAGGAAAGAAAAAATTTCACAAGCTCCTCCGTCTTCAGCTCCAGCCGATTTCCATTTATTTCTCGTTTGCCAAATCAATTCATGTATGTATTCACAGCTGAGACAGGCTGGCAAAGCAGAGGGAAGTCCACAAAGACATTAACAAAGTTCATCACCATAGACCTATGATCTAGTTTTTTAGTATCTACTACGACTCTACCTCTATCAATAATCTATATAAAATTATATAATGGGAGCATAATAGATGATAGATAGATGGATGGATGATATATACATGATTAATATATAAGGATAGATAAATGGATAGGCGATAGATGATATATAGATAGAGATAGATATCCGGATAGATAGAAGATAGATAGAGATATAGATAGATGATAGATAGATAGATAATGGTGATGATGATGAAGATAGATAGATAGATAGATAGATAGATAGATAGATAGATAGATAGATGATAGATAAATGATAGATAGATATTGATATATAGATTTTACATATACCAACCCAAATAAGAGTAAATATTTTTCATTCTAAATAAAATAATAATAATGCATTTTAGGCAATTAATAATATATATCATAAGTAGATTCGATACAACGTAAATTGTTGTCCTTAGATTACAATCTCTTGGTTGTGGAATAGCATTTAACCATAACCCCTAATATTGTGTAACATTTCACTGGAGGCGTTGTATTCTAATTAAGATTGAGTATAATGATGAGCAGTACTTGAGAACAACTGTTCACAAGTATGTTTTCACAAACATAAAAATAAATGCAGGTGTATTGTTTTCCCACCAAGTATATTACACGTAGCAGCATAAGCTGAAACTGTGGCTATAAAAGTAGGAATTTTATATTGACCTAAAGTATATGAGCTAGGGACGCCACTTGACATTAAACAGCACACTTTGTTTTCATTATGTTAGTTTATTCTTGCTATCTTTGAAAACATGATGATATCCTATCTTCATAAAGAAAATATACATTACTTAAATAAAAGCACCCTATATATCCAAAGTGCTTAATAAATTATATGCATTAAGTGTTTTGGAAGTTTAGAGACATGGCTTAGTAGTTAAGACTGCTTACCACTCTTACAGGGTACTCTGGTTCCCAGCACAACATCGTGGTACACTGTATATGTATATGTGTATGTATATGTGTATGTGTATATGTATGTATATGATCTCCAGTTCCAGGGTATCCAATACACTCCTCTGGCTTTCTTGGCCTCCTGCATGTGTGGATTGCACATAAACTCACACAAGAACACATACACACACAGACACACACACACTGAATAAAATTTCTTTCAATTGTTAAATATTTTATGATATTCATAAAAATCTGAGTGGTTTTTATGAATTTCTTGATTTTTCCTGTCCAGCAATGTCAGGGCAGGTCTTAATTTCATCTATTCCATGAAAAATTTACCAATATGAATTTTTTGAGTTGAGAACGAACTAAATGAACCCATTTATTTTGATGTTGATTTGGAAGAAAATGCTGTATCTTCCAAAAGAATAGCTAATTGTAGGATATTTTAAATTTTTGTCCTACAATTTGTTCTTAATCTCAATCAGAATAACTGCATTATTGCCTGTCAGTATTTAAGATAACACTATAACATAAACATTGGAAACCAGTAGCCATAATATGTAGATTTACTAAGGCTTACTCAGAGTGACAGATATTGCTTAATGATTAAAAACACATATTACTCTTAGAGAAAACCAGGGTTTAGTTTCCACACCCATATGGCAGTTCACAACCATGTGTAATTCTAGTTTAAGGGGTTCAAATGCTTTCTTCTGGCCTCCATGAATATGAGGCACATATAAGGGACACATACATATATGTAGCAAAAGATTCAAGCATTCATACAAATAAAATAAAGCAAATCTCAAGCCTGTTTTTTTTTGTTCCATTTTGTTGTTGATTTTATTGAGCTATACATTTTTCTCTGCTCCCCTCTCTGACTCTCCCCTGCCCTTCAACTCTCCCCAATGGTCCCCATGGTCCCAATTTACTCAGAAGATCTTGTCTTTTTCTACTTCCAAAGTACATTAGATCCATGTATGTCTCTCTTAGGATTCTCATTGTTGTCTAGGTTCTCTGTGATTGTGAATCATAGGCTAGTTTTCTTTGCTTTATGTCTAAAAGTCTCCATGAGTGAGTATATATGATATCTTCTTTCTGGGTTTGGGTTACCTCGCTAAATATGATGTTTTTTAGATCCATTCATTTGCCTGCCGATTTCAAGATGTCATTATTAATTTCTGCTGGGTAGTACTCCATTGTGTAAATGTACCACATTTTTTTTTTGGTCTAGGGGCATTTAGATTGTTTCAAGGTCTGGTGTATGAAAAACAATGCTGCTATAAACATAGGTGAGCACATGTCCTTGTGGTATGATTGAGCATCCTTTGGGTATATACCCAAAAGTAGCATTGCTGGGTCTTGAGGAAGGTTGTTTCCTAATTTTCTGAGAAATCGCCAAAGAAATCCAAAGGGGCTGTACCAGTTTGCACTCCAACCTCAATGCAGAAATGTTCCCTTTACCCCACAACCTCTCCAGGGTAAATTGTCACCAGTGTTTTTGATCTTGGCCATTCTTACAGGTGTAAGATGGAATCTCAAAGTTGTTTTGATTTACATTTCTCTGATGACTAAGGATGTTGAGCATTTCCTTAATAGTCTTTCAGCCATTTTATCTTCGTTTGTTGAGAGTTCTCTGTTTAGGTCTGTACTCCATTTATTTATTGGATTTTTTGTTCTTTTGAAGAACACGATCAACAAGACAAAACAGCAGCCTATGGAATGGGAAAATATCTTTACCAACTCTCACAACAGAGAGAGGACTTACCTCCAAAATATACCAAGAACTCAAGAAATTGGTCATGAAAAGATCAAGCCTGTTTTTTTTAATCTTAGGGAGCTATTTAAAATTTCTAGGAAAGCTACTACACTAGAAAGTTCTTTAAATAAATACACATGTCAAAACTTCTTCTAATAAATACAAATATAGAAGCTTATTTGAGCATAAATGTATGCGCAAATAAGCTTATATAATATATATGTGTGTGTGTACACACATATATATATATGTATATATTAGAATTATCAAATAACAGTGGGGGAGAAAGTCCTAACTAGTTATCTCTAACTATCAAATGATATGTCCAATATCAGGAAAGGGTCACACCCTATTTGAGTTGTTGGCCAAAGGGGCTTCATAGAAACCCCCAAATAAGTTAGGCTACTGCCAAGGATCTTGGTTGTTCTTGGCAAACAATGATGATTAAAATACTATTACTGAAGCTAGCACTTATATATCTCATTAAACTCAGAGGAATCAAACTGATGCCCAAATAGCGCTATTACCCACCACTTCTGGCTACTGTTCTAAACCAACACAGCTACACATTTTCCGTCTATAATGATGAACTGCCTGCATGGCACATTGATGCAAAAGTGTGAGCAAGAAATCACTATTTATTTAGATTTAAGGTCCATTCCATGAAATAGAACTCCTGCCTGACACTGCTTAGAAGTACAAGCATCTGAGAATATATGTGTGTGTGTGTGTGTGTGTGTGTGTGTGTGGGTGTGTGTGTGTGTGTGTGTCATGGACCATGGGGGGAGAGCATATACAACTGTTATCCTAAGAGAATGTAGCAATGAAATGTCTCCTAACTACATTTTGCTATAGACCAGTGCCTCACTGAGCCAACATCAGAAAGCTTTCTCCTAAAATAGATGGGAACCAATAGAGAAAATCACAGATAGATGATGTGATGAGAGTGAGAGACTTTGTAACACTTAGTCCTAAATAGAACATCTTCATCAAATTCCTCCACTTAGAACATCTTCATCAAATTCCTCCCCTTAGAACATCTTCATCAAATGCCTCCCCTTAGGGCTCAGAGAACTATGTGGGAACTATGTAGGAGCTATGTAGAAAAGGAGGCTGAAAAATTACAGGACCCAAAGGGGTTGGACGATATCAAGCAAAGTGTCTTCTCAACACAACAGGACAGATACACACGTGAACTCACAAAGACTGTGCCAACAAGAAGATGGTCTACAAAGATGCAAGTTAGGTAGGGAACCAGGACATAGGGAAGCAGATATTAAATCCCACAGCCAACCAAGAAGTTCTGTCTCCAACTAGTGATCACTCATAAAGAAACAATAGTTTTTCCAACCAAATCTCACTGAGTACACAAACCAGCAGTAGATGGGCTAAGCAAAACAAACTCAAGTTGTATTTGGAGATTTTTTTCTGTCTCATATTATTTTTTGGAGGATGTTTTTTGTAAACCCACTGGTTTTTTGCTGCATATTGTGTTTTCCAATATTGAGTTTTTTACGAACTTCTGTGAATATGTATCTCTGTGTGCATATGCATTTCTCATGCACTTTCTTACTTTCCTTTTTTCTGTTAGCTTGCTCATTTTTGTTTTATCCTTGCTTGTTTCTCTTGTTGATTGCTTGCTTGTTTTAAAATAAATTTTAAGAAAGAAGGTGTGGAGTTGGAAGGGGGGGAGATGAGGAGAATCTGAGAGGACAAGGGAGAAGAAAAACTGTTATCAGAATATGCTGTAGGCAAACAATATTATTTTCAATAATGAATAAATTATGACAAATAATAAAGAAAACCTCTAGACTTCAAATATTCACTTATGAAAAAATGATGATAGGGAGAAATAGGCGTAAGTTTGAGGTCAACCTAGGATTTATAGTAAGGTTATACAAACACATGCATGTGTCACATACATGAAAATATATGCAACAAAAAATGCATATACTTCCAAATTATGTGTGTTCAAACAAATATTTATCATACATTTATGTTAATTCAATTCACTTGTTGACTGTTTTACATATTCATACTACTATCGTTCCCACACCCACTTATTTCTCTTCCACCCCTGTCAAAACATCTTCTTTTCTTAGGTCCCTTTTCTATAGTTACATCTTTTTGCTGTTGTTTTATGACCCACTGAGTTTAAACAGGCTCATCAAGGTCATCACTGATACGGAATTATTACTATTATCCAGTGGATCCTAGTGGATTCTACAGCTGAAATTAACGCGTTCCCTTTCCCCAGATTCTATCGGCATCAGCAACTCAGCCAGAAGGGGTAGGATTTCCTGGGCCCCTCCTCCATTCATGTCTAGTTTTGACAGGTGCAGCCATATGCAGGCCAAGTAACTGCAAAGAGCTCCTATAACTGAGCAATTACAATAGCATTGTGGTGTTTTGTAGTGCCCAGAAGATAAGATTTTGCAGCCCTTCTCCTGGATCTCCTAGTTCTGACATTTTCTGCCCCTTCTATAATATTCCATCATCCTTTGGGTGGCATATAAATTTTCTGCTTCTTGTTCAACACCTTGAGATTTCAAGGTTCTCTGTATTCATCACTATTTATTTTAAAATGCTAAGAGTATTATATGTATATATATACATCCTATATACTCACAGAGACTTAGGAGATAATTTGACATCATGGAAATATTTGTTGGAAAATTAGTTATTCTTAAAACACTCAATTTCATTGATGATGATAAATGCTTGATTTAAGGATGTCAAATAAGCACAACCCAATATTTATTTATATGGCTTAAAAAAGAATTTATTTGGAATTTTCTGTTATATTCCTTAACAAGACTGAAAGACTGATATATACTTTATTTCATATGTAGTCAGCATACTTTGTCAATACTTGAGACATGTTCAAAACTGAATGCCATAAGCCCAAATTTAAAAAAATGTAGCAGGGCTTGTGTATGTCTCAAAAAATGACTGCTGGTACCTGGTTCACATGTGATTTATACATTCTTACCTTTGGTCTCATATTATTTGCATAACAGAAGAGTCCGCCATACCTGAAGCCAGGGATAATAAACAGACTCAATCTGTGTTCATACTCTATATAATACAAAATTACTGTAAAGTATAAATTCAGGAGAAAAAAATATTTTCTGTAACTCAACACTCTTTCACTTGTTAACTCTTCCCAAATTTGTTGTGCACTAGAACCCAGTGGTAGCCCCACCTAGAATCTAAGGTAATCTAAAATCTATGGTGAAACCAAAGATTATTCAGTTTCTGCTGTAGTGTTTCTTTAAAAACAATGTTAATTTGCTTCTATTAGTCCACATTTGCTGTATAATATTCAATCAATATCTTCACAGATATGTCCTAAAAAATACCCAGCCATAAATCTTACCTGAATGTTTACTATCTTTAAGTAGTGCCCCATATTTGGTCCAGTAAAAAAAATAAGTATGGCATCACTCACTATGGGGTTCTAAAACCTGAAAAAATATGTACCATTTTCTTACACACAGTCATGCATACACACACACACACACACACACACACACACACTGTGCAAGGAGGACCTTGGAATGCTCAGGTCTAGATTGAATGTCCCCATCAAATCTCTTTCCTCAGACTTCAGAGAGCAGTGCAGAAGAGGAGGGGCAAAGAACTTAAGAGCCAGAGGGGATGGAGGACACCATGAGAGCAAGAACTTCTTTATTAATTGAGCAAGACTCTTAACTCACAGAGAGAGAAGCAGCAAGCACAGGTCCACACAGGTCTGCACCAGGTCCTCAGCTCTGATGGATTATTCCTCCATTATCCTTTAGTGACACGTGGTTTCCAGATTAAGAGCTCATGGCTGATCACCTCTAACAGATTACATTTCTCCCATCTATTCCCACCCGCTTAAACACCCCCCATACACCTTACCCTATTCCCTTTCAAATGCATAGCCACTGTTTCAAAGTGCTTTAAGAAAAATAGACATTAAGAGTTTAACACCCACCTTGGGGTGAGTGAATGAATGACATTTATTACTATAGGTCCTACTTATATTTCTATCCTCAATAAACTGAAAATTAACAAGAAGAGAATTCAATTTCAAAATTATCAAAAAGTAGCAATCTTCAAAATATTAGAACTTTTATAAGAATTCTTTTATACATATAATGTTAAATAAAACTGCAGAAATTTTTCATTATTGCATGTTATATAACTCAGTAACCTTGATTATTCTCAAATTTTCACTTTTTTGTGCCTAAGAATATATATTTATAACAAGTAAAAGGTTTCCAAGTTCATAATAACAATTGAAATTAGGGGCATTAATATATGCAAAGCACAGTTCCATTTTCTCTTCACTGATAACTTTTATTAGTATAAATGAAGAAAAGTTTAATTTATATTAGATTTAAATATGTAAAAATGTAGCTACAAGATTTAACTTTGAATGAATATTTTCCCTCTAATGAATATTTTGATTAAGGTAATAAACCTTTAAAAGTAGAGATCATTATAGAAATGTAAATGGGCTCTAAAGAGCAGCCAATACCACTGGAGACATGAAACATTTAATTTAGAAATGAGCCTCCTTTCACATTTAATTTCCTTTTGTTCATTCTCTTATTTTACAAAATTAGAGACAACTCTCAAAACAGGCCAACTTTTTCCTAGAAATGCTTAAGCTTCTGTCCTATCTTCCCCAGTAAGAGTGTTCAGTCCATTGTTTTTTGTCACTGTTGGCTAATTTAATAAATACAAATCACCTCAGATAACAAATAAAAAAAAGAAACAAAAATATTGAGCATTTTTTATTATAACTGACTTTACTTTTCCCAACATGCGTGTGTGTGTTGCCATTTTTTACAAATATGGAAGCTTGAGTTGGATTTCAGAGATCATCCATCCTCAGTTGCTCCTAACCATTGAGGCAGTATCATTCAGGGAATCCCTTGACTCTGCCTTTTAGGGGTAGAATTACAGGTGGGTGATAACAGCCAAGGGCATTTTTCTGGGTTCCTGGGGATTTGAGCTGCATTCCTCATGTGTCTGAAGCATGTGGTATCTCTAACCACTGAACCAACTGCTAGGTCCGTACACACTTGGTATCTGTGTGTGACTCTTCCGGTATATTTTGTGAATTAGTTTCCCCTCACAGTGAAGACGATGTTATTACTTTTTCTTAATGTAGGTCATTTGGTTTCATTGTTTCAAAGACCTATTCTACTATACATGGAGATGTAGTGATGAGGCAAGCAGGCCTGCTTTTCATCCCGCCCGGCTCCCGCATGGCTAGCTTAAACCCGGAAATAATAACACAGAAACCGTATTCATTTATACACTGCCAGGCCCATTAGTTCTAACCTCTTATTGGCTAGCTCTTACATATTGATTCAACCTATTTCTAATAATCTGTATCACCACTTGACTGTGGCTTACCGGCAGGAGTCTAACTGGCATCTCAGAGAGGAGAGCCATGGCATCTGCCCGACTCTGTCTTCTTCCCAGCATTCTGTTTAGTCTAATCCACCTATCTAAGCTACTGTCTTATCAAAAGTCCAAGGCAGTCTCTTTTAACCAATGAAAGTAACACATAGACAGATGACCCTCCTATACCATGGAGAGAGTTATCTAGGTTCTTCATTCAACAAGGGCAAGGTTGCACACATTCAGGCATAAGATTTCATTTTGTTTGCCTGGTATTTTAATACCTGTCCATTTGTACTTGATGTAGATGCTTTTGGACCCTGGAGTTTTCAACTCTATCTAAATTCTTCATCTGTTCACTAAAATGCCCTCATTTTGTTATTATGGTGATGTAGTTCAATGCCTCTACTAATAGACTTTCAAAACAAGCAGCAAACACAGAAGTAATATTTAAAAATTTTGTGAAGAGGCAAGATAGAAAGGAAAAGAGACACAAGAACAGGCCATTTTACATGTTTCCATATTAGTAAAATTGTGTGTGTGTGTGTGTGTGTGTGTGTGTGTGTGTGATGTTTGTAAATGAAATACACAGGTTATTTACCCATGTTGTATGAGGGACTACTGATTGCACAACTTCTTCCAGTTACCCTTGGTCATGCACTGATAAGGGCATACTGATGTGTCAACTTACTAGACCTGGATGGAGGTGGGGGTTCCTTGGACTTCCCACAGGACAGGGAACCCTGATTGCTTTTCGGGCTGGGGGGGGGACTTAATTGGGGGGAGGGGGAGGGAAATGGGAGGCGGTGGCAGGGAAGAGACAGAAATCTTTAATAAATAAATAAATTAAAAAAAATAAATAAATAAAAATAAATTTAAAAAAAAGCAAGATCAGAATGTAGTTACGGTTGAGAAGAGAATGCTATAAATATCATACCAGACAATCTAAACACTGACAATTTCAGAATCATTTGAATTTACTTTGCACAGAGTACCATGCCTTTCTAACTTGCACAAAGCCTATTGCGTGTTATTTTCTGGCCCTTGGCATTGTCCTTGTCTTTCTGTGTATGACTTCTTCACCAACTGCAAGAAGTATAAGTTTAAAAACTAGTGCTTTCTTTTATTCTTTCTTTTCTTGTACTTTTTAGTGTTATAAATAATTACAGCCATGCTCATTCATTTCATCCATAGGGAAAGTGTCTCAGTGCTGCTGTAGCAAGGACTCAGACTTGGAGTGAGAAATTATTCAACTGTTTTGAGTCAGTTTCATTTGAGGTGCCACTTTATAATATCTCAACACTTTCAGATGTAGTCAGCAGTTTGATTTCACAGAGAATCATTAATCGCTCTCTACCTGACATCTGGTGTGGTTTATAATTCTCTTAATCTCTTTGTTGGCTGGAGGCGAATGGACAGTAATAGTTATGACCCCATTACAAAGTTTTCCCTATGCTGAATTGAAGATGATGTATGTCATCTTTGGTTCTTATATTAATACTTTAAAATGAAAAAAATGGTAATACTTTCCTATTTCAGGTTATTTTCAAGGTCCATGCATTGCATTAGGTTATATTAATGCACAGTAATAGTCACATATTTTCATGTCCTGTTCGAACAGCATATACTCCGTGTTCATGTTGAAGTTTAGCTTTGTCATGTGACTTGCTTTGGTTGACAGAATGTTAGCAGACAGAGTAGAAACAAGTGCTTTAAATGTACTTGAGTTATCAAACTTAGTTCTTGGTCTTTCTGTTTAACCACTTTACTATGAATTTTATATAGGTATTAAGTTGTAGCAGGTGTACCAGCGGTTTAAAAATAAGGTGCTTTGTAAAGAAATTTCACGTGACTCTAACTAAGTGCACAGGGAATAATAAACAGTAGAGGACATTTAGAGGAGACAGATTCAAGTCCCCTGAGTCTCATTGTTGTGACTATAAAGTTAGCTATAGCCTCAGGGTATGCATTTGAGCAGATTGCTCTACTCTGGGTAGGCTATGAAACATTTAGGAGGCGGGCCTTCGCTGGAAGAAGTGGACCACTAGGGGCAGGACTTGAGGTTTTAAAGCCCAGTCCACTTACATTCTCTTTATATACGTCTATATTTCATTTTCATCAAAACATAATTATATATATATATGGTTTAATGTGATTTTTAAAAGTATTTATGGTTTTATTTATTTATATTGGGAAAACACATGCTACAGAGTGTATGTGGAGGTTAGAGAACAAATCTATGTGATCATTTCAATCATTTTTCTCTTTCCTCCTTTGTATAGGAACAAGGCATTGAATTAATATTGCTAAGCTTGTGCAACAAGCCCTTTCCCCCTCAGCCATTCTACAGGCTTTCTTTGGATTTATTTATGGACTATGTGCTGATTCAAGCACAGTAACTATTACACATACCACCTCACATTCTTAATTTTTGAAACAGTAAAAAGCATTTATCTTAGCTATTTTGAAATTCACAATAAATAATTGTTAACTAGAGCCTCTTTGTTTTGCTAAAAGATGGTAGAATGCATTTCTTTTTCGATGGCTTTTTTTGCAACCAATAGTCAATCACTTTCTTTCTTCCTTTCCTTGAAATTTTTGAATTAATGTGTTGTTTAGCCTTGTTAACTTAACACAACTTGGAATCACCTGGGAAGTGTCTATTAGTTGTTAGTCTGTGGGCAACTCCGTAGGGGGTTGGTCAGTTAAGTTAGTTGATAATGAAGACGCAGCCTAATGTGGTAGCATCATTCTCTAGGCATAGAGTCTTGAAGAAGATAGGAGTAGATAACCCTACCCAAGAACAAGCAAGCAAGAGCACAAGCAATTAATTTCTCATTTTTGACTGTTGATATTCATTTTTCTTTGTTCTTGACTGTTGATATTCATTTCTCTTCGTTCTTGACTGTTGATATACTGTGGCTACCTATTTGAAGTCCCTGCCTCCTTGACTTCTCTGCAGTAATAGGATTTAACCTGAAATTGTAAGATAAAGAAACCCTTCCTTCCTGAAGTTGTTTTTTGTATAAATATTATCATAGCATCAGAAATAAAACTAGGGCACATACCTTGTTAGTAAGCATGAGCAAAATCATGCCAGTTTTTCTTACTGAAGTATAATTGATAGACAAATAATGATGTGTAATAGAGAGAAAAAGACTTTCAGTTGTAGTAGGATCACCTTCAATGCATTAATGGCAATGTGAATGTGCTTCTATCCATTCAATCAAATAGGATTGATTTTCAAATTCAGGATTATTATTTGGTACCACATATTAAGAAATTCAGCTCTCAGTTGAGTTTCATATGTGCAATTATTATATGTATTTTATGCATCATGATATTTTCATTAGTTTTTGACATATGGCTTGGTTGTTAAATTTTACACTGTAATTATTCTCCATTTCCTATAGTTCAGCTTTTCTTTGTTACAATATTCTATAAATGGCCAAACTGTAGTGTGGTGATATATGTGAATTTGTTTCTCTCACATAACTGCAACTATTAGAGGAACTTGGTAGCAAAGGTGAGCTATTATAGCAGATAAATTCAGATCATAAAATGACTCAAGTATAATAGTTTATTTCCCGGTCTCATAACAGTGCTTTTCTGGATCCTATGCAGCATGCGGAGGGCAGGGGCCAGAGACCAGGACGTTGACGACCTGAGCATATTAAGGTCTCCAGAGTTTCCCTAACATCCATATCCCTCTGACAGAAGAGAATTAAATTATAAAGGTGACACCATTAAAGGTTTGCTGTCCAGGAGCAGAAATGACAAACGTTTTAACTCATACTGTATCTGCTAGAACCCAGATTCATTATATGTACAATTTGAAAGTATCTCTCCTAATGGCTTTTAAATATATGTAGCTTAAGATGGTAAGATCATAGTATTGTACATATGTGAGCCAAGCTAGATGCTTTCTTAGTGCTGCATGTGCATAATGCCACTTAATTATAGATATACCAACAGAGAATCTACAGTATGTATTGTCTAAGGTATAAAAAGAGTATGGGGTTCTGCATTTGGGCTTCTCCAAGTACAAAAAAACTGAATAATTAAAACACAGAGCATAAGACATTTAGAATTCATATATTTTCCCTGTGTGCCTATCAATATATATAACATATATATAAACATTTGCTACAAAATTTCCTCTAATATTTGTACTTATGGGAAAAATTACAGTACTACCCTGCAGAACATGCATACACTATATATATATATATATAATTAACATATATATGTAACTAACGTATACATATATATCTATTCAGTACTGTGTAAAACACTCTGATAATAGTCAATAATTTTAACTAGGTTGAAAGAAATTATAGTTAATGAGTTAACTTCTCTCCAAATAACTATACAATGGGAAAATGTGGGAAACAGAAATAATTGCACAAATTCTTCAAGTCACTCCAAGGAGGAAAATAGGCTAAATATGTAGTAGAATATTCCTCCTCAAGATATGGATAAATAGCAACCTATAATACTGTGAACTGATATTATATATAAAAATGTAGAAATCGAAATGAAAAATAACTGTTGGGACTAATTAGATGTCTAGTTTATAGACCTTATTCTATAGTCAGTTAATGAATTAAAGATCCTATATTAATTGTATAGTCTATTCAATGTTAACAAAAAAATTAATATGATTATAATAACAAATATTGGTCATAAAGCTATTACACACACACATATATATTTGATATGTTTCTAAAAACACTACAGAAAATCAGTCTTCTATAATATGCAAGCTTGAAAACAAAGAGTAGCATGTTATTTCTTGCTACTTTGACTTTTAAATTTTCCATATGCCCTATTTTTTAATGGCTTTAAGATAAGAAATTATATTCATCCAATTTTTCTTGCTGCAGTAGGAACTGCCTCAGGGTGAATAATTGTCATCTTACTTAGCTTCCAGTCTGACAGTTTGAGAACCTTACCAGACCGACCCATGATTTTGTGAAACCTTGGATTGGCCAAATTATCATATGCAGGAGGGCAGTGATAGAATATGTGGGAACAAGAAAACACACTTCCAGACAGGAATCCAGAGATCTGGTTTGGGCCAGGTTTGCTTTTTCAGTTATTTTATTATCATTTTTGAGAATTTTTAAAATTAATTCTGTATTCAATCGTTCCTACTGACTCCTCCTGTATCCCCACTTCCTCTCAACTTCATGACATCTTCTCTAATTATTACCCATATGTTTGTATACACACACACAACCGTTGAGTATACTTAGTGTTGTTTATATGTTTATATGGCTAGAGCTGACCACTTGGGTTTCCATAACCAATTAGAGTTCTCATCCTGAAGAACACCAGTTCTCTCTGTCTTAGCAGCCATCAGTTCCCTATAACTATTACCTAGAATTGCGGCCTTGTGAAATTTCCCCCATTCACGTTAGGATGTCTATTAGTGTTGTATAAGCAATGTGTTCCACTGATCCCAGAGTGGAAGGTGGGAAACATAGAAAGACAATGAAAACAATGAAAAGCTGATGTGGGGATCATAATGACTCACCTGCAGAGCATTGAGTAAGAGCCTATCCATCACTCAGAGGGCTTTATATGATTGTAGTCATGCACTATTTTAGAGGTTCTCCTATTCACCAAATAACATATTACATCACTTTGGATAGTTTTTTATAGTCTAATTCTTCCCGTGACTAATTAATTCAGCCATTTTGATGCAATCAAATCGAAAATGTCATGAATGCTATCTTTTCTATAAAGGAAGCTTTATGTAAGACTTTTATTTGAAGATGCCGGCTGTTTAATCTAGTAATTTCCTTATGCAGTTGTTCTCTGACTTTTGATGGTATTGGTTTCAATTATGATCTTAGGGTATCACAAAATGGCAATTTTAATGGCTATTTGTGAAATAATTTATGAAATAGTAAACACATGTAAATATACATACCTACAAATATCAGAGTTAGAATTATCCTAAATGTTTAAATAATTGACTCATAATTAGCTCATATGTAGAATTTGAATACCATGGTTCTAAAGATGGATCTCTAACAATTCTAGCAATGTCCAATAAAATTTAAGAGGCAAATTGCAATGGGATATATGTAAAACTGTAAACAAGAACAAGTGCTTGTGAAGACATCACAATTTTTAAAGTTCAGTTTCACTTTAAATAATGGCAGCTTTATTTGTATACACTTGGTCATTATCACCTTCATACCTACATACATGAACATGAGATGAGAGAAAATATGTCTCACACATATAAGTGAGAGCATCTTCATGTAAGCTTCCTGGAACATAAGTGTGATGTGCTATGAATCAGAACTACCTTGTAGCATGAGACCTGGGTTACCACTTGACAGCATTATCTGCTGGCTAAATTAAGATAATATAGGAAGTACCTACTTCTATACCAATTATAGTGTGATCTCTTAGAATAAAGTTGGTTGTATTAGCATAACAAATCACAACTCAGCCTAATATCTACAGCTAACCTTTATCATATTTTGTAATGCAATTCTTGAGCCAGTAGATACAAATTGAAACTTTTGAAGTCACTCAATATTGAAGTTGAAAGATGACTTTTATAAAGGACTCCTTGCAGAATCTTTAAGCTGCAATCAAAGAAATAGTTTGATATAGCGATTGCCTGAGCAGGGTTCAGTCACAGGTAAAAGGAAAGCTTGCCAGGATATGAAGATATGGTTAGGTTGTTTATCAGTTGTGCATGAAATTTATTATAGTAATATTGGTATACATGTTCTAAGAATCATCAGATATGCATTATTTTGAATGAATGAAAAAGTGAAGTTTAAATATGTAAATCACCACGGTAATGCTATTTTAAATGTAGGATCACAAAACATCAACAAATAAATTTTTTAATTATTATTACAAATTTTCACCTCCTCACCTCCTCCCATTTCCCTCCCCCTCCCCCCATTCCCTCTCCCTCTCCAGTCCAAAGAGCAGTCAGGGTTCCCTGCCCTGTGGGAAGTCCAATGTCCTCCCCCCTCCATCCAGGTCTAGGAAGGTGAGGATACCAACAGACTAGGTTCCCACAAAGCCAGTACATTCTGGGTTAAGGATTCTGTGAAAACCCAGATGGAATTTTCCAAGTCCTGCAGTCGTAGAAAGGAGTTTATGAAGCATTCACGAATGGGATTTCTGATGAAGACTGTCAGTTAAAAGTAAAAGGCTTACTGAGATCTTTATATTCCATCATAACGTTCCATGAGGAACTTGGTTCTCTCATGTTGCTAAAAGTAGTTGCTTAAAGAAACATATTTTGCCTGAAATCTGACAAAGGGACATATATTATTTCCTTAAATATATTATTTAAAAAATATTATTTTTATGTGAAATATAACTAGAGGATTCTTTACAACATAGATATAAAGAGTATGGAGAGGGAATAAAAAGATAGCATGAAATTGGGCTGGTAGAAAAGGAGGTGTGGGTCTGGAAGGAAATGGAGGGGTTAATATTATCTAAATCCGGTGTGTGAAATTTTCAATGAATTATTAAAATAGTATTTAAAAAGAAATATAAGTATATTTGCGCTATTTACAGTGTATGTTGTTACACTTCAAAATTTTATACAGATTCCTAAAAATGCCTTCAGTACTTCATTTACACAAAGTCATTTACATCAAGGTTTTCCTCAAGATCACCAAACAAATCAACACATAGAGCAGCAATTCTACCAACATGTAATTCATCTGTGCCTTTCCAGTCAGTAGAACCTTCTAAGTCTATTATTATGACTCATATTGCATTTACATATAAATCTTATCATGACATCATGTATTTGTCCTCTGTCCCTTGTATTTGGATATCATGCTTCTAAGTTTGCTTAAAGTAATTAATCATGGTGCTCAAAACTGAATGGGAAATGGACAGTGAATTCAGAAGCCTCCAGTAGGTTGGCACCTCCTCTACTCTATGCTGGAACTAGCGTTCAAATAATTGTATTGACATATATGTCAGTTACTTTTCTCATTGTTTTGACAAAAAAATGTGACAGGAAACAGTGTAATGGAGGAAGGATTTATTTTGGCTCATGGTTTAAGGAAATAAGAATCTACCATGGCAGGGAAGGCAAGATAGTGGAATAGTGGAAGGCAAGGAGAGAGTTGTTAAATCACATCTCGGTAGAGCAAGATTCACCACGATTCACCAGATTCTCTTTTCTCCTTTCAGTCTTTTCTTCATTCTGGGTCCCCAGTCCATGTGCAATGCTACCTGTGTTTAGAGTAGATCGGTCCTGCTCTAAAGTTCTGTCCTCACTTGAACTTCTCTACCAAAAGCACACAGACATGCCTATAGGTATCAATCCTAAGTGATATTAAATCTAGTAAAGTTGACAATAAAGATAAATCATCACTCCACGTATGTGTGAAGGAGGAGAGTATAAAATAAGTTGGAGCGGTAGAGACCAAAGCACATAAAATCTTTCAGCTCCCTCCAAAGAAGACCAAAATCCCTGAGGAAATGCTGATAAAGTAAAAGAAGTTCATGGTTCATGGTTAATCAACAAGGCTGTCATTGTGATTCATTAGATAACCATCCTGTCTATTTCCCCCTGTTCTAGGAATAATATGTTTCCTTTATTTTTTTTTAAAATGTGTGTGTGTGTGTTCTTCTTCAAAGTCCCAGTTTGTTGTCGTATTGGTAGAGTAAAGGTCATTGCAAAAGACAAGCGTATAAATGGCCAAAGGAGTGGCATACATTGCTTTCCTTCTTTTCTTCTTTGTTAAAATAACTACGTGTCTTTTCTAGAGACTATTCTTCTACATAACTCTCCCCTACACCTAGTCATCAAAGCCCTCAATTTTGTTTTCAGTGAATTCTCACATTAACTACTTATTACAGTCTTATTCCGCATGGAAGTTGTTCATTTCTTGTCTGTGGTTTTATGTATGATTCATTGATTTTTTTCCTGTGATACATTTATAGATTTTTCTAACAACTTCAGTGTCTTTTTTATTAGATTTAAAAAAAAAATACCAATCCAAATTCCCACTCCTTCCCCTCCTCCCATTCCTTCCACACACTCTTCCATCCCACCCCCTGAGCAAGGTATACATCCAAAGAGAATAGAATCCCCAAAAGCCAGTACATTTTAACAAATACACTTTTCATACAATTTTATGATACTGGGATCCACAATTATTTTTATTCCAATCAGATACCTATTAGAATGTCATTGTTAACTCAAATAGGCATATTTTCCTTACTTACTAGAAACAGTGCTTTTGCAAAATACCAAAAGAACACTTATCATTTCTAAACTTTAATATCTCTCATGAATCACTTCCAAATTTCACAGAGTATCTTTTAATACGACAGTTGATACTCCATCATTGTGCCCAAAATTGCCATGGATGTTTTTGAAAGTACTTTTCTGAATCCACATAAAGACATTTCATTCTATGAACATAAAATACGAATGAGCAAAGATAGTTTCTCTTAAATATTCTGAAAGTATAGCTTATGATTATGTCCATTTCACTGATGCATAGAGAAAGAACTGCTTCCCCTTCTTGCTTGGTTGTTACTTTCTTCATATTTATAATTTGTAAGCCCTCCTGGGATATGTACGTTATTTTGTCTGGATCTATTAACCTGTTTGCTATTGCTCAATTGCTCATCTTATGGTTATTTAGTCATGGGTAAGTCTTTAACATATTTAAACATCCTTTTTATGCCCTGTGAAGTGAGAGTAAATTTGCCATAGGTTTATAAGTTTTGATCTGAGGAATAAGTCAAATGATAAATATTAATAACCACATTTTGTGTAATAGCATATGTTACATAAATATATGCTTATCTACTTAAATAAATAACACAGGGAAAATTAGCTGTCATGATAGTGATGAATTAGTTTCCACATATCAAATAAGAAGAATGGATAAGAATACAACAAAAATATTCTCCCCGATTTTTTTAAAATTTTGGTGTTCACATGAATCAATAAAATATATAACAGTGAATCTTCAGTATTTTTTATAATGTGTCTGCAATCCCCACATCAATACTCACTGGTTTGTGGTCAATCACAGAATCCAACAAGCACAGAAAACTCTGTGTTGGCCAAAGTTTCTACTGCCTTTCCTCAGCTCCAGTTTTATAAACATGTTCTCTCATGTAATTATTTCTGGTGATTCCACTGTCTAAAATTCCCCTAGTCCTGAAGTTCTCTATGGTATTGCTAGGTACAGGGAGACTATGCAATACTTAAGAAAAAAATCTATTATCTAAGTTTTGTTCAGACCTGCTGTAGTGCATTTGGTTGGTCCTGAGTTTAATATCAATTTATAAAAATAAAAAACTAAAAATAAAACAGGCATCCAGGAACAGGACCAAGAAATTTTACTTTCCTGTACATGAATCTACAGACCTAATTGCTAAATTAACAACTACAGTGCATGAAAAAGCAATGAATAAGGTGGAAATCTTACTTAACTTGTACCTCTGAAATAAGAATTTATATCAAGGGCAAAAGCATTGAGGAAACAAAAACAAAATGTCTCCCTGTAATCAGATTGATGACAATTTTAACTGTCATTATAGAACCTTTATCCAGCAACTGATGGAAGCAGACATAGAGATCCATAGATAGCACTGGGCTGATCTCCCAATATCCAGTCAAAGAGAGGAAGGAAAGATAATATGAGCAAAAGGCTCACAGATTCTGAACTGACAGTAGGGGAACATACATAGGCCAAAATCAGGCCCTCTGAATGTGGGTGGCAGTTGTGTGGCTGCGGCAATCTGTGGAGCTACTTGCCATAGAACTAGGATTTATCCCTAATGCCTGAACTGACATTTTTAACCCATTCTCTTTGCAGGGATACCTTGTTCAGCCTAGACATAGTGGTGAGGGCCTTGGTCTTACGTCAAAGTGATGTTCCAGACTTTGTTGATTCCCCTTACCTTTTCTGAGGAGTGGATGCGAGGTGAAGGGAGAAAGGTGGGTGGAGGGGGAGGAGGAGAGGTAGAGGGTGCTGGGATTGGCATATAAAATAAGAAAAAACTGTTTGAAACAATAAACAAAGAAAAAAAGTACGGTCACGTTGCCCAATGTAAAGAGGCCATTCGCTTTTAGTTATTTTATGATACTCCTCAGGGGAAGTAGTAATTTAAAATTAATGGATATATTAAACAATGTATCTCTAAGCAGGAACATACAAAAAACAAGATTATTTAATGATTAGATGATAGAGCTGGAGAAGTAAGGCTGCGGAGTCCTAATCTTGCATTTTCCCCAAGAACGGTGACTCCTATTCACTCATTCACTCCTTATTCGGCATTCATAATGTTATTGAATACAAATAAAAATAATGAGAATCCTCAGTACTTTAAATTTATGAACAATGCTCAAAAAGTATTTAGACAAAGTATAAGTATAAGACTTTTAGCAATTTAGCAGGTGAGGACGATTTAAAAAAAATTTTTTTTTTTTTTGGTTTTTCGAGACAGGGTTTCTCTGTGGTTTTGGAGCCTGTCCTGGAACTAGCTCTTGTAGACCAGGCTGGTCTCGAACTCACAGAGATCTGCCTGCCTCTGCCTCCCGAGTGCTGGGATTAAAGGCGTGTGCCACCACTGGCCGGCTCGATTTAAAATTTGATATTCTGCATCTCATCATTTGAAATCATCTCTGGTCATGCCACATTTCACTACATGCTTTCTCTGCTTCAGAGTAAAAAAAAAAAAAGTCCAGAGCCAGAAAGTCTCCTCATCCATTCATCACAGGTCCGTTGCAAGACTTTAAGTGCTGGAGCCGGTATTTAGAATAGAGTTTCAATATGATGTGTTCTCTGCCACTAAAAAGAAGGAAAATTATTTCAACCAATGGTAGGGAATTTTTAAAGTATCCTGCCCAATTTTAATGGCAGAAACAAAATAATAACTTATTAATGATTTTAATATCCTATGGTGGTTTGAAAGAAAAATGACCCCCAAATGGAATGGCACTATTAGGAAGTATGGCCTTGTTGGAGGGATTGCCTCCCTGTGGGGTTGAGCTTTAAAGTCTCTATTGTTCAAGATTCCCACACTGTGACATCAGTCGACTTCCAGTTGCCTACAAAATGTAGCACTATCAAATCTAACACCATGTCTGGGTGAAGATTGCCATGCTCCCCAGCATGATAATAAAATGGATTGAAGCCCCAAGACTGCAAGCAAGCCACCCCAATTAAATTTTTCTTCATAAGAGTTGTCACTGTCATGGTATCTCTTCACTCTTCACCGAAAAAAAAAAAAACCAACTCTAATTAAACCAGAACTCAGTAGCAAAAGTGGGGTATTGCTGTGATAGGCCTAAGCATGCTTTTGCTTGCAGTAATATGGATTTTGGTATTTTTGGTATAGAGAGTAGTGAAGTGCGTCTAACACTGCTTAATGTGTCACAGTCGTAGGAGCAGGGTAGAGAGAGGCACTGGGTGTGATTTGATATACTCTGAGGACCTCACTCAAGATGTTTCAGAGGAGCAGAATATTAGTATGTTTCCTAGAGATCATTCTTGTGATATTTCAGTCAAGAAAGTGTCTGGCTTTTGCTATTGTCTGATTACTGCCTTAGTCTTCCTGAGGCTACTATGAAGAATTTCAGATTAATTCCAAAGGCAAAGGAAATCTTAAAGCAGGCTAGTAAGACTCTGTTGTGTGGTTACTGGTGGTAACTCCAATGAAGATGTAAAATGAAAAGGAGCAGGCTGAGGAGCATAAATTACAAAATGTAAGTGTTAAGGAGAAAAAGAATACCAGAAAGTGTGATTAAATCCTATGTTGAGGAGAACTAAATCCAAGTGAAGCTAAATTTTGTGTTCACAGAGATAAATAGATTAAAAAATGCCACTAAGAAGAAGAAAAATTATTTCAACCAATGGTAGGGAATTTTAAAGTATCTATCCTGCCCAATTTTAATGACAGAAATAAAATAATAACTTAAGTGGTGACCTCAGGACAAGATCCTGCCCAGCTAAGTTGTCAATATGTGAAAACAAACTAAAGAAGAGCTTAGAGCCAAGTATGGAAGTGCATGCATTTATTCCAAGCACTGAGAACGGAAATGCTTGCAGATCTCTGAGATTGCAGCCAGCGTGGTCTACAGAGCAATTTTCAGGACAGTCAACCGTAAGCAGTGAAAGTCAGAAATCTGGTGAAGATATGATTAAACAAAGGGGCCATGGTCCAGCCACAGAGTGTGGATGAACTTTGCATATTGGGGCACATGGATCTGAGTTTGGAGTTAAGGATAAAAGAATTGAGTTATGGAATAAAGCTGCTGAAGCCAGGCATGTGTCAGGAGATTCTCTGAATGGGGAGGTCATAGAGGTCATGGCATGAAGCTGTGAACTTGAAACCTGGATTCCTTATAGACCTCAAGATGTTAGAAATGCCAGAGTCATGGGATACCTATGGAGAAAAGTGGCTAATGGGGTGGAACCAGCCCAAGAAAAGAAGTATGTTGAAGCCAACAAAGCTGAACAGAATTGAATATATGAAAAACATTTTCACATCAGACACGGAGCTGCAAAGTTTGGAGTTTGTCCAGCTAGTTTTTGGTTGTGTGATTGTCCAGTGTTTCCTCACTATGCCCTGCACTTTTGGAATGGTAATGTATATCCTGTGTCATTATATGTTGGAAGTATGTGATCTTATTTTTGATTTTGACTAGTAAATGGAAATTACAGTTAAGATATTGTCATGCATCTTAGAAAGTCTTTGAACCTTGAAACAAGTATGAGACTACTATAGACTATAGGGACTTTGGAAGTTGGACTGGTGCATGTTTTTTTGTTTTGCATTATGATGTGGTTATAAGCCTTTGGGAGCCAGGAAGTGGATTGTGGAAGTTTTAAGGAAAATGGTACCCAAAAAGAATGGCACTATTAGGTGTTATATCCTTATTAGAGGAAGTGTGTCACTGTGGGGGTAGACTTTGAGGTCTCTTTTGCTCAAGCTTCCTCAGTGTGACAGTCAATCATCTTCCTGTTCCCTACAAGATATAGCATCCTCAGCTCCAGAACCATGTCTACCTGTGGGCCACCATGCTCCACACCATGATGATAATTGACTGACCCTCTGAAACTGTAATTAAGTCACTCCAATTAAAGGTTACTTTTATAAGAGCTGCCATTGTCATGGTATCTCTTCACGGCAATAGAAAACCATAACTGTGATAGTGTCTAAGATTCATATTTTATATGTATATGTAGTATATATGTATGTATGATGTACTTAGATGCATGTATGCATGTGTATGCATATGAACACATGTATACACAGATATTGGCATGCTTTGTTTCTTTGGTCACTCTCCACTTTGTTTTAAGAAACAAGGTCCCTCACTGAACCCAGAGCTCATCAATTTTGCTAGAATGGCTGGACAGCAAACTCCAGGGATCCATCTGTCATCACTTTCCCGGTGCTGCAATGATTTATGCACCTGGCTTTCGACATGGGCAATGGAAAGCCAAGTTCAGGTCATTATGCTTGTATGGAAAATCTCTACTGACCAAGCAGTCTCTGCAATGCTGTAGCAATCTGTGTATGTACATTACAACTGAATAGTTATATTTTGACAAATAATAGCTAGCAAACACTGATAGGATATATTTATCACTTCTAAGGAAAGTAGTAACATTTTCTGTTCTTTCTCCATGTAAGAGACTTTGTTGCAGAAAGGAGGTATGAGAAGAGAGGATTATTATGGGGAGTGAACATTTTCTTCTAACACAGCTACTTTTGTGGCAATATTTCAAAGTTGTTTTCTATCTTTACATTTTTGGGAAAATAATCTAGCAAGTTATTTAAAAGATTTGTCTTTAAATACAGAGAAGAATCTTTAGTTACAATGATATTCATTCCTTTCCCCCCAAAGAAAGGTAAGATGTAGATGTTAGTGATGAGAGGTTTATAAGAATCTTAAATTTTATCCGTCAAACAACACAGAACTTATCCTAATTTTAGACAGTGATCTGGTGTGATAAGGAATGAGATGTTGCTAAATGTTTTGACATCTGTGCCGATAATCGGTTGTTAAAATTCCCAAAACAAAAACAGATTGGTTCAATAGTTAGGGTGATATCTAGTAAGATACAAGAGGGCTGAGAAGGTGGCAGCAGAGATAATGAGGAGGAAAAAGCTTTAAGAACAATATTCTATAGATTGATTGATATGTTTGTAGCTAGTACATTGTGACTACCTGCCTGTATGTAGTTTCTGACACACTAGATGACTGATTGTTCAGGTTTATGACCTCCCAGTTCAGTATTTTATTCCTTAAATGATCTAGTAGTCTACATTCTACTACGAAGACAAAGTGAAGAAACACCATTTGTCAGCCAAAATGTTGACACCAGTCTAAAACGCGCTCTATTTATTGTGGTACTTCACAATTCCCTCGTTTCCACCTCTATCCGGGCAGTAATTACCTGAGGAGAGGCCATGGCTGTGAACCTGACACATTACCCAGAAGTCTGAAGAACTGCAAATGACTTTGTAAATTGGTTGATTTGGACCTGGGAGTTTCCTGTTGGAATAGAGAAATGTGTTTTACAGCAAATGATTTGAAGTTTGGCATGCCACATGTTCTGAGATTAAAAAGAAAAGGGGTGGCGGGTTTCGTGCATGGCATCTTGCTCTTCCTGGGAAAGAAAACTGAAAACAGCAACAATGGAGATAATACTCCTTGAAAAGTTGCTATTTTATGAAATGCATTATGTACAATTGAAGATAAAATATTATGGAAAAAAATTGTTGAAACTGTATAAGTAGCTGAGTGTGAAGATGGATTTCTGTATGTCTAGATCCCAGAAGGGAGCAACAGGTAAATTCAAGACCAGCTGCAACTACATAGCAAATTTGAGACTATCCTGGGCTACATGAAACCCCATCTTAAACAAAAAATACAAAACTTTTGAGAATAGAGAACATAATATAACTTGGACCACCAGGACATTGTTCAATGACATGGTTCTGGGTGAGGAGGGAAATGAATGAAAAGATAATGAAAATAGGAAACTTGGAATTAGGAGAGATTGCACAGCCTATGTTTTACCCCAAAGAGTTTATGTAAAGGTGTAACATCTTATATGCAACTTTCCTGAAAAGCAAAATGAGACAGTGCCAACATATTGCACAAAGAGAACACAGGATATCTCCCAGGCTAGATTCAGACCTAAAATATTTGTAACAAAAAAGTGAGACATAGTTTTAACTCCACCATTGGCTTTCTGATTTAGTAAAAGAGACAACTTGAATGCATCAATTGAGTATCATCCCAAAGAGAAGTAGGCAAGGCAAGAAACTGCAGCATAGCATCAAAAGATAAATGTAGATGAGAATTATCTGTCCCCTTCTAGACATTAGAAATTAGAATCGCTGCCCTCAGTTTTGTTTCAGAGACTTATCAGCAACCATAGCCAGAGTATGTCTTTAAGAACCGGTTCACTGATGCTTGGGATGCCCTCATTGTAAGGGAGGTCCTACTTTGAAACAGTTTGAATGAGATTTATTTTGCTTTGTGGCTTTATCAGTCCCCAAATTAAAATAAGAAAAAAATGACTAATGAGTATTTTATCACTTCATTTATCAAAAATAGTGTGTCATAAACATAGGCGTATGTAACTATGTAAAGTCTCAGTTTTGACAAAAGAGGTAAATAAATTATTTTATAAAGAAGCCATCTATAGACAAAGAGACAGATAGACAAATACACACAGAGAGAGCATAACTTGCACATTGAAGTATGAAATTCTGTTGAAGACATTTGAATCAATGAGATTGAAAAGCTGGCTTCTTTTGTTTTCTTCTGGGCTTCCGCCTGAAAAGATTGACTTATGAAGTAAACACCTCTGTTTCCACACCTGCTTGCATTTGAGAGGTTTCTTTAAAATGAATTAGGTTTGTGATTTCTTTCCCTCTCCAGTTACAAAATATAATTTGTATCTGCACCAAAAAGTAAATGTATATGGTTCCATACTCTTTCTCCAGTTAGTTATGAGTTATTTAAAAACATAGGTAATTTCCTCCCTGCCTTCTTTATTGTTCTCATAGAAGGTGATGAATAATTTTCTTTGTCACTAAAGGTGTAAAAACATATATTAGGAAGAGAGATGAGGCTGAATACATGCCTAATGTAGTTATTTTAATATAGTTATTAAATCAACACTTACAGAATGTATGATACACTGGCATAAAGAAAAGAATATTTTTCTTATGTTCAGGGCCAATTTTGAAACTTTAAATTATTCAGCATTCTAGAAAATAGTATGTATCACATCATAATAAATGGAAAATGATAAGAATCTAATTACCATATCTTGAATTACTGTGTACTAAAGATATATGTATATTTAACATACAGAAACTCAGTAAATTATAATACCATCTCAAAGAAGTAAACATTAGACTCATCATTTGATGATTAGTTACTTCCCTCATAAGGTACCATCACGCACTGCTCGAGTTTCAGATGATAGGGAGAGAATGGAATCCAGATCTGTCCACCTAAAGCTCTGGGTTTCCATAACCATTCATGACTTTGTAAATTACATAAAAAAAAACGCTTTTCAGATGATCTAGGAAGCCAGTGATAGGAAGGTTAAGGATACAGGATCAGAGGTGAACCAGTCGTAGAGGATTTCCAGGAGCATCTGTATAAAAATGGAAGGATCCTATTTGCAGTTGCTGTCCAGACAGTTCTACACCATAAAGGTGAAGCAATAAATGCCCATACCTATTATGCAATGATATCAGGTTTTAACCTGGCTTCTGTGGAAGGATAACTTAGGGAATGTGAGACAAGATAGAGAGTAAATTGACTAACTTGATGATAAAGACTATGGTGCTTTGTGACCACAGCAGCAGAAGTTCCTGGTGCTAGGCAGGCTTGCCCTTTACCATATGGCGCTGCTACTCAAAACTCTGGATCTCAGAGTGAAGTCTTGTCTCATCCTCAAGATGGCTGCTCTTTTGTATCTGCAGAGGACAAACTATGTGGGATGAGATTTTCATGGCCAGCTCCTGGCTCATTAATATCTCCAATCCACTTGCTATTCTTTTTCACTCATGCGTATGACTTTATCTATGTTGTCAGCTTAAATACTTCAACCATTCCCAGCTTATTTTATTCCTAGGATCTAAAATCTCAAAAATGCACGGAAGCAAGTCTTAAAACTTAGAGGGTTTATGGAAGAGATGTGACAGGTGATGACAGTATCATGGTAAATGTCTTATAGAGGGTCTTGTGTAAATGAAACTGTATGATAAAAGTCAAAGATGTGTCTTGGAGAGCAAGGAAAAGCTCTCCAAAAGCCTTGACATATGAGGCACTATTTTCAGAATTCTTCTTGCAGCTCTGTCTGCCTACATTGTTCCCACAATGGCCTTATGAAGTTCCCACTGCAAGCATCGATCATCTAGTCGCACCCTGCTCTAAAAGACTGAACTGAACCAAATGGCACTCTGGGGCTTTATGCCTTTGCAGTTTTAAAGAAATATAAATATATTCTTATGAAATTAGTTAAACTTAAGTAGCGTTTACATTTCCCATGTGTTATAGGTACAAGCCTTACATTTCTCCATAGTAACAGAAGAAAGGATATAGCTGTAGGTATAGAACGTCAGTCTTGGCTCCCGACATAAAACCAAGAGAGAAGAATCCTGCTTATGATAAAAAAAAGTCTTTTAAACCATAATCGAAATGTAAATGATAGGTTTATGAAGTAAATGGAGATATTAATGCATTTGTGCCCAGTGTCAAGAGTTCAATGATGATGGTTCTATACATTGAGCTGCCTTGGATTCAGAAAAATCTCATTATAAGACATTTTATAAATTTTCTTGGTAAAGATAAAGAGAATATATACTCCTTAATGTAGGTCAGAACCTATACTTCATGAGAAGCGCATATACCATTCTATTACCAGGGCTGAGGTTTAATAAATATTTGAAGATTTTCATGAAGTAATTCATTTTATTATCTTACAAACATACCCAAACTTAAGATTTTCTAGTTTTCAGAAGTTCAAATTGCAAGTTGTTGCTGGATCTCAATGTCTGATGTAGCTGGGTGCTAACGTATTCCTTGGGGGAAAAGATGAGAAGTCACAATGTCAATGGCTCAGACACGGGGAGTCAGGTAGAAGAGATATAACAAACTCATCTATTTAACAATGGGGAAAAGCTTATATATACTCTCCCAGAACCCAGGCAGTCCAATCTGTTTTCATTGTATGGTGACCCTTCATTGGCTAGGCACATTCAGGGCCTCTGACAGCGGCGGAGGCATGATCAGTACCTCTGACTGTACCAGACAGACTCCAGGATGGCTCCCCTTGGCCTGGTAGGCTTTAACTTCCTACAGCAAGCTAACTATGTTTTACAATAAATATATCAGCCTATAATGATGTGATTATTTATTATGGTATTATAAAAAATAAGACAAAGTTAAGCTTATATGTTTATAAAAATGCCTTTTATTTTTCTAAAATGTTAATATCAGAGTGATTTATCTAGTTACTGATAAGTATAGTCAAATTAATAGTAGTGATTTTTAAGAAAAAATTAAAAGCCAAGTAAGTGAGCATATCACATTATTAAAAGGAAAATAGTCAATGTTACTGAACAATCATTTCTGAATGAGATCCCTGGCTTTAGGTATACACAAGAAATCTCTGTGATTCTTCATGACCTTGGGACCACCAAAGACCAAAAAAGCCTATTATAGTATTTGGCCAATCATTTTGTAAACATTTTTATTTTTTCTCTCTTCTTTTTTTCTTTTTTTTTTTTTTAATTTTCTGTTCCTATTTCTGTGTGTTGTTCCTGAACACATTAGACTCTTGCTATTTAGGAACCATGTTAGTGCACATTTACCTTGGAATTTCGTTTCTATCTTGTGGAATATGTAAGAATATTTCTTCCAGAAATAAAATGAATGAAGAGTGTTTCAGACTTCAATCCGGCCTTAAACATATCCATTCTGTCTTCTTTAACCCACCAGGTTTGTTTAGGACCTTGTCACAATGATTATGTAAATTGCTAAAAGAGGTTTAGGGCAATCTGGAAAAAAGAACAAGACAAAACTTAGAGAAGAAAACAACAAAAAAAGATAAGATATTCTACTGTCCTCTATAGTCTCAACATGCAAAAAAAAAAATTAGGAAAAGTCTAAACGTTATTGGCATTTTTTTGTAGCCTTCTCTAAAGATACAGTCATTTTAAATCCACAAGACATAGATCTGGAACAGCTTATTTAACACTGGAAAGTAGATGTAGATATTAAATGTTTATTTACAACCTACCATGACAGTCTGAGGGTATTTAGTAGTAAAGGACTGTCTGACCCTTTTATGAGTAGTGGCATGTCTAATAATAACTCTACGAATTACCCAAGCCTATTTTTGCTACTATAATGAAATACCCAAGGCAGGTTATTTTATTTAAAATAGGTTTATTTAGGTTTTATCAAGGTAAAGAGGCAATGTGTGATGACGGTCTTTCTGATTACAGAGGTGTGGGGTGGCACATCAGCACAAAGCAAGAGGCAGGGAATCTGTATTTGAATCTATGTGTTTCTCTGGTCTCGCTCCTTCTTCTTCTAAAGCCAATGATATTCAATCATGGGAGATCTAGGCTAATGATAATGTCTAAATCTAATCAATGTCCAAAAGCTCTACATCACAATTGGATTCCCAATTATCTCTCTTTTAGCCCAGCACAGTGCCTGATACATGTAATTCAAACATTGAGGAGAAAACTGAGGCTGGAAGATCAGAAGTTCAAGGCACCTAAGCTATAGAGTGAGTTTTAAGCCAGCCTAGTTGACAAAAACAAAACCATTTCTACTAGCATTAGGAAAGGTTCTCTATAGAAACAAAATTGACATAATAAACATATTACAAAAGAATATTTATTTGATTTGCTTATACAGTAGGGTTGGGTAGTCTAGCTGTTATCCTTTACATGCCATAAAAGCTGAGAATCCCAAGGTTTCTCGGTCTATAAAAGTAAACACCTCAGCAGTGTCCATATGGCACTGAAGGTCTGGAATATTCCTAGAGAGTTGCCAGTCATCTGGCCACAAAAATAGGAATCTGATGTCAGCACTGCCGGGACCAAGTTCCATGGAAAGTTTGCAGTGAACCTGAAAGCAGGTCAGTATGCTTTGTTGACAGCATTAAATGAGCTGGCACGCAAAAATTCTGGAAAAAGAGATTTCCCTGTGATTTAGCCAGCGTTGCATGTTCTGTTTGAGCGCTATTTGAAGTTCATCTTCTGGGAGATATACACATAGCTCTTTCTCTGATTTAAATGTAATGGACACAATTTGCTGCCTCTATCCCATTTGTTTCCTGTATTTTAACTGTTACTAGGAGATGAGGCGAACAATTTGACTGTCCATTTCCCAGAGCACTCACTAAATCAGAACAGTATTCCTATAATAAATTATTTATAATGGTTCCTGCCAACAGTTTCTGGGCCTGGGATCAGACCACAAAGGCCTTTTAAGTCTGTGTAACCAAGGCCTGTAGATGACTGAATAGAAACAAAATGCTTTAAAAGTGCAGATCCGGGGCACAGATTTTAGAGGTTGATAGAAACTGATAAGGATTGACTCAAGACCAAAGCACTAAGAGCAAAGGAGTTTGGGAACCAGCCTTCAGAAGCTTACAGTTGTACAATACAGATCAGGGGTGCCATTAGCATTCTGTCAGGGTACCTAGTCATAGGCCAGCATCAATGCAATGTATATCATTTATAATTTGACATAATTATCCTATACCATGAGAAGAGTGATCAGGATCAATTGAAAACCATGCCAGTCTGTGATTTTGGGGTTGAGGGCACTCCTTAAAGAAATTTGTAAACATGACACATGGGTATGTGATTTCCTCTTAAGACAGTGTATGTTAGATTTCCATTCCTGTGCTATAGTGGGGCTAATATATAAGAAGAGAGAAATACCTTTAAATAGAAAGAACAGAATAACAGACAACAGCCTTTTAAGCAGAAGGATGTAGTTAGGCTCAGAATTTGCAAAGCTTCAGTCCTTGGCAAATTGACTTTATGTTTCCAGACAATTATAAGACAGACTATCTTGACAGCAATGTGTAGGGCATCCAGAAAACACAAAAGAAAATGCATCAAGGCCATGATATTTACTTCATACAGAGATCTCTTGTAACCACGAGCCACATTTTTCAGTTCTATAACTTTCCAATAGTTTATTCAAATTCTGATGCCCTCAGCAGACTACATAATTATGTCAGAGCCCCGGTGGTCTTTGGAAAGGCCCTCATAGATACGACCAAACATATCCTTGACTGGTCTCCTAGGTATCACTCAGACCAATCCTAATAATGACAAGCAATCAAGGGTTAATCACCACACTGTCCCTGTGTCTACACATGTGGTCATAATTCAGTGCCATAGCACCTAAACTGAATAAAGCATGATTTGAGGCAAGAAGAGAAAAGCCTCGAATTAAGGAAATATAAATTTAGTGAATATTTAAGCAGGACAAGACTTTAAAATTTGTGGCTATAATAAGCAAACCTAAAATTTGAACAATAGCAAATGGAACAAGTAAATGCTAGGTTTACTGAATACATGAGAGTGACCCTTCACTTGCCCGTATCAAGCGGTTTACGAGGAATCTTTCACCAACTTCTCTGTGCCTCAGCCTTTTGCACTTTATAAAGTCTTAACCATTCACTGATGGTATTCTTATCAAAGATACCTGATGTTCTTTGTTTATTTTTTCTTTTTTATTATTTATTTATTAAAGATTTCTGCCTCCTCCCTGCCACCGCCTCCCAGTTCCCTCCCCCTACCCCAATTAAGTCCCCCTCCCTTATCAGTCCAAAGAGCAATCAGGGTTCGCTGCCCTGTGGGAAGTCCAAGGACCACCCACCTCCTTCCAGGTCTAGTTAGGTGAGCATCCAAACTGCCTAGGCTCCCACAAAGCCAGTACATGCAGTTTCTAAGGAAACTCTTTGGATGTTTATCATCTGTCAACATCATCACCTCTACTTATGATATTCATATGATGCTGCTCTTGTGAATTTTAAATGACTGAATTTATGTTTGTAAATATAACCACAAGCTATATATAAATAAGTTCTGCAAACAAAACACTTATATTACTTCTGATATATGCACTGAAGTGTGGTAATTTCTGATGGATTAATACTTAAGACTGTATTCAATGAGGTCCTTAATGACTGTGCTGCTGGGGTTATACGTAGGAAGTGGTCTCCTGTGCCCATGTGTTGTAGAGTACTTCCCACTTTCTATTCTATCAGGTTCAGTGTGTTCGGACTGATATTGAGGTCTTTAATCCATTTGGACTTGAGTTTTGTGCATGGTGATAGATATGGGTCTATTTTCATTCTTCTACAGGTTGACATCCAGTTTTGCCAGCACAATTTGTTGAAGATGCTCTCTTTTTTCCATTGTATACTTTTAGCTCCTTTATCGAAAATGAGGTGTTCATAGGTTTGTGGGTTAATGTCAGGGTCTTCTATTCGATTCCATTGGTCGACTTCTCCGTTTTTATGCCAGTACCAAGCTGTTTTCAATACTGTAGCTCTGTAGTAGAGTTTGAAGTCAGGGATGGTAATGCCTCCAGACGATCCTTTGTTGTGTAAGATTGTTTTGGCTATCCTGGGTTTTTTGTTTTTCCATATAAAGTTGATTATTGTCTTCTCCAGATCTGTGAAGAATGTTGATGGAATTTTGATGGGGATTGCCTTGAATCTATAAATTGCTTTTGGTAGAATTGCCATTTTTACTATGTTGATCCTCCCAATCCTGAGTAAGGTATCCAGACCCAAAAAGAGGAGCATGGGATGTACTCACTCATATTTGGTTTCTAGCCATAAACATGGGACATTGAGCCTATAATTAGTGACCCTAGAGAAGCTAAATAAGGAGAACACAAAGCAAAACATATAGGCATCCTCCTGAATATTAACCTTCATCAGGCGATGAAAGGAGACAGAGACCCACATTGGAGCACCAGACATAAATCTCAAGGTCCAAATCAGGAGCAGGAGAGAGAGCACAAGCAAGGAACTCAGGACTTCAAGGGGTGCACCCACACACTGAGACAATGGGGATGTTCTATTGGGAACTCACCAAGGCCAGCTGGCCTGGGTCTGAAAAAGCCTGGGATAAAACCGAACTCTCTGAACATAGCGGACAATGAGGACTACTGAGAACTCAAGAACAATGGCAATGGGTTTTGATCCTACTGCACGTACTGGCTTTGTGGGAGCCTAGGCAGTTTGGATGCTCACCTTACTAGACCTGGATGGAGGTTGGGGTTCCTTGGACTTCCCACAGGGCAGGGAACCCTGATTGCTCTTCGGGCTGAGGGGGGGGACTTAATTTGGGGAGGGGGAGGGAAATGGGAGGCAGTGGCGGGGAAGAGACAGAAATCTTTAATAAATAAATAAATCAAAAAAATACTTAAGACTGTATACATGTATTTATAATATATATATGATATATTATCTTCACTAAGACACACAACTTTATAAATATATATATATATATTTCAGCACATATATACATATATAAGATTCTATAAAATCATGGTATCCGAGAAATACTAATCTGTTTAATGAACACATGGTTCAAGTTGGGAAACAAAATTATGTTAGAAAGAATAAAGATACTTTACAAAGAAATGTGACAGAAAGATTTGACTTTTCATTAAAGAAATACTATGCTGGAAATGCTGATTGTTTTATATCAATCACACAGTTGCTCTCCTTGAAGCTGACTTGTGAAAAGTGCATGCTAATTAAACTATACAGTTGTCTTATGAGGAAATAAAGCAGATGCTTATAAAACTCTGATCAAAAAGAATATTTATTGTCTACTTAATCTTTCATCCCTTCCCTTTACTACTTTTCTCAGACTAAATTTGTCATGTACTTTATAAAAAAAGATCATGATTTAAATACGAAGATTTTTTGTGAATATGGAGGTGAAAAAATAATATACTAAGATGATAGGACTTAGCAGATCCTTCTTCTTTGTTTTTCTCTCATTTATAAAAATCACTACTATCCCATCATTCATAATTCAACAGACTATAATAACACTACTATAGAAACCACTAAGTTCAGAATAGTAAATGACAGTAAGAAATATGATACATACTGCAGTTCCATCTCTAAGAACATATTCTATTTATTAGATAAGTGTCTATCATCAGTTTCTATTGAAAACAAATATAATATAGACACTGTGAAGAAGTTAATTTACTATAAGAAGCATTTGCTGGATGCAAACTAAGTTTGGAATCTGTGGTCTGTACTACAAGAATTACAGAGAATGTTCATTACACTTCGTAATATTGCAATGAAGGAAAACATGACTATAAAATCTGAATCCAGCCCTAGTAAAATAAATTCAACAAGAAAACAAAAAGCTCAGAGTTCCAGATAAATGAGATGTTAATGTAACATGGAAACAGCAGGAAAAACTTTCCCCATATCCTTTCACTACATTTACTGATAGCCCTCCACTCCATCCTTAGAGCATCTTCAAATTCTGCAGAAATACGGAGTAAAGATTTTATTGTCCTCAATTCCATGATACAAATTCCCAAAGTACAATCTAGAATGTGATATGCTCTCAAGCTTGTATCTCTGTTTATCTAATATACTCAGTTTTTAAACTAGGTACCAAGGTATCTGTAATGTAAACTGTAAGTGTCAAATTGACAAGGCTATGGAATAACCAGATCTTCTAAAATATTAATTATTTGTGTGGTACTGAAATTTTTCTGGAACATGTCAACATGTGTGCCAATAAATTAAGCAAAGCAGCAAGCTCTGCTCAATATGAGTAGGCATGATCCCATCTCTTGAGTATTAAATAGCACAATAAGGCACAGAAAGAGATTCACTTTTTCATGATCTTTGAGACATCTGCCTTCACCTGGATTTGGACACTAGTGATCCAGATGCTAAGATGCTGGACATAGATCTATATTCTTGGTCTGTAAGAATTGCACCACCGCTGTCCTCCTCACTCTTTCAGGCCTCCAATCTTGGACTAAATTATACCACTGGCATTCCAGGTTCCCCAGCTTTAAGATTGCAGACCAAAGGATGTCTATGCTTCAGCAAGCACATGAGCCAATTGCGATCCTCAATCCTATTACACAGCTGTTCATATTTATTTGATTCCATTTCCCTTTTACAATGGCAGAGCTGTTTAATTATTTTATGAAAATTGCTGCTGGGCAGATCATAGACACTGGACATAATGCACAAAATCTATCTCTAAGTCTGTCGTGACCCAAGTCAGAAGCAGAAATTTCCTCCTCCTATATAGCAAAGAGTTCTCTAATTTTATTTATTTACTTTTTATGGATTTTAGAAATCTTGGTGTTTATCTGAATCATGATGTCACCTCCATTAGTGCTCCTGTTCCTTAGAATGTATGCTGTAGGACATATTATATGGGAGGACATGTTTCAATTTAGCTGATTTCTAAAAATAGAAAAAATATTTAATAGATCGGTTGTATGTTCCATGACCTGAACTCTAAACTATATCCTTTTTTTTGATAGTCTGTCAATAAAATTTGACATGACAACCAAGACAACAGATGTTCAAGAAGTATTTGTTTTTCAGAGCACATATAAAAGGTGGCAGGTAAGGAAAGTAAAACAGTATAGTTTCCTCTGGCTGTAAATACTGGACAGGATTTCAGGAGATAAAAATTTGGGGTGAAAGTATCACAAGCAAGCACTGTAAACAAAGACAACCCAGGAAGATACTGGAAATATAATGGCACCTGCTTGTGATGAGTGAGTTATCTGTTGCTGTCAAATCTACAAAGTAAAAAGAGTAGTCCCGCACATCAATTTCGTTACAGTCCCTTGTTAGATCATATCAAGGCATCTAAAGCCTGATGTGTTACATTTAGTTTACTTTCCTGGAGTCTTATTTTGAACCATCTATGCAGGGAGATAAATAATGAGAGCTGTTTATAAACACACGGGGGCTTAAAAGGATTGTAAGTGCAGTTATTGATTGAAGTGGAAGAGTAGATAAACAATTTATTTTCTAGCTGCTTGTAGAAGAGGAAAGAAGAAGAGTAAAATCAGAGTTTTAAAAAAAGCCACATTTTTCTCAGTGTGGCATAAGATTACACTAGATGCATCAATGTGTGCAAGAACAGAAGAGAGAAACAGCATTGCATGGGAAATTTGAAGGAAGACAAGGAGTAAGACATTGTGTTTTGCAGGGATGTTTCTATTTCATTCATTTTTCCTTTTATTAGCCTGCTCAAAGCCATGGATAAGATTATAGGAAGATAGAGTCACTGAGCTCATGAAGTCCTCCCTCTGACTACACGCCAGCTAGATAAGCAATTCTATAAATCACTATTTAATTACAATGTGACAAGTTATATGAAAGAGAATTATAGTGTGCTATGGGAATTGTTAGCTAGAAAATCTTTACTTAGCACGTAAAAGTAACCAAAGTGTTCTTCAAAAGGTAACATGTTAATAACAGACCTATAGATGCTATGATTATTGGTGAAAAATCTCCTTGTATATTTTCAGTTTTTACACTTATTCAGAAGTCATTTCTTCATAGTTATCACCTGTAGAGAAGACATCTCTGGGTAATACTCTCTAAGACATGTTGTATAGGAAGGATTTCTGAATACCCAGTGTCCTTTTCATCTGTGAGGTTGAGAGCTTCTTTTTGCAGGTCTTTGTTTTTTCTGCAGATAGAAGGCACTGAATAAACGCTGATAAGAAAAGTACAGGTTACAGATCAGTAACAATGCTAATAACTGTAATTATAACAGTGACAAACGTGGGCATTGCTAATGCGCCAGGCTTTGCTCTAAGCACTTGACTATCAATAAGTGCCTTACTGTAGCTGACATAACCAATATCTAGATATTTTAAACTAGGCATAATTCAAGCTGGTTGACATTTCTTTAAATTATGATAAACTATATAGAGTTAAAATTCCTAATGTACAATAAGATGGAAAATTTATTCCCAATGGTTTGAATGAAGTTTTTGATACATAAATTTTGTTATGGTGATTTGTAATATTTGGTTTTTTTTTTCATTCTTTCTTGTCATTCTCAGATAGGATATCTTACCTCAGACTCCCATGTGCTTGATTACAGCCATGCCCCTCCATATCTGACATGATTACTCTTCTATTTTTATTTCATTGATTTTTATTGAGCTCTACATTTTTCACTGTTCCCCTCCTTACCTCTCCCCTCCCCCCATTTATTCTCCCCCAAGGTACCCATGCTCCCAATGAAGATCTTATCTTTTTCTACTTCCCATGTAGATTAGATCTATGTAAGTCTCTCTTAGGGTCCTCATTGTTGTCTGAGTTCTCTGGGGTTGTGATTTATGTGCTGGTTTTCTTTGCTTTATTTCTAAAACTCACTTATGAGTGAGTATATGTGATAATTGTCTGTCTGGGTCTGGATTGCCTCACTCAAACTAATGTTTTCTAGCTCCAGCCATTTGCCTGCAAAATTCAAGATGGCATTTTTTTTCTGCTGTGTAACACTCCATTGTGTAAATGTACCACATTTTCCTTATCTATTCTTTGGTTGAGGGGCATTTAGGTTGTTTCCAGGTTCTGGATATGACTAAAAATGCTGTTATGAACATAGTTGAGCACATGTACTTGTGGCATGATTGAGCATCCTTTGGATATATACCCAAAAGTGGAATTACTGGGTCTTGAGATATTTACTTTTCTTAATTTTTCTTTCATAAATTTCAATGTCTGTATTTCAAGAAGAAAGACAAAAAAATTGCCAAGGAGGCATAAACTTGGAAGAAATGTTCATAAGAAGCCATACAGATTAAGAAAAAGAATTTGCCTCATTACTTCATTACTGAGGATCTTTTGCTGAGACACAATACTAAGGAAATCTTTGGCATGATAGACACAGCATTTTCCTGTGATAGAGGGCTCTCAATATGCCCAAACAATAGTTTTATATACTTAAGTTAGCATTTGTTAATTTAAAAATTGTAAGATTTTTGTTTCATGTCTGCATGTCTTTAAACTTGAAATTCTTTCCTAGTAGAATTAAACAGGACACTTTGTATAACTATGAAGAAACAAAAGTCCAACTGTTCCATCAAAGACATGTTACATGGTTGAACTAAAACTTGGTATTTCTTATACAAACCTTCTTACATAGTTGGTATTATTTGGAGACTCCACAGTTTTGTTATACAATGGTTCACTGATTTTGACAAGAACATAAAAATATTAAATTTATCAAATAATATTAAGTAAAACAGGTTTGACTAAATCATATCAACACCTTTCATATAATATGTCTAAGATTTAATTCAGCCACATGCAATGATTTTAAATCATGATTGATTAATTTTCTTTTGTATAATATATTGTGTTTCTATGCAGATTAGTTTGCTATCAGTCTTTACCAAATTTGTCTTGATTCTTACAGGATTCTAATTTCTTGCATTGATTCTGTGTGTACTTAAACAATTATATTTACATTTAACTAAAATACTACGGCGTACATATTATCTTAGTTAGGGTTTCAATTGCTGTAAAGAGACACCATGACCACAGCAACTCTTCTAAAGGCAAACATTTAATTGGGGATGGCTTGTAGTTCGGAGATTCAGTCCATTATCACCATGGTGGGAAGCAAGGTGGCATGCAGGCAGATATGGTGCTGGAGGGATAGTTGAAAGTTCTGTCTCTAAATGGGCAGGAAACAGGAAATGAAAATGACACTGGATTTGACTTGAACATCTGAAACCTCAAAGTCTATGACACACTTGCTCCAACAAGGTCATGCCTCCTAACAGTGTCACTCACTATGAGACTATGGGTGGCATTTTTATTCATATCACTATAATCGACTCCCTGAGACCCATACAATTGTTCCCATATCATAGTCCAATTTCAAAAGTCCCCATAGTCTATCATAGTCTCAGAAATGTTTAAAAATTCAAAGTTGAAAGAGTCTTCTGAGACTTCTACAATATCTTAACTGTAATCCCCAATGAAATCAAAATGAAAAATATAAGTCACATACTTCTAACATAAAATGATATAGAATATACATTACTACTCCAAAAGGATATAAAGGGAGTATAGTAAGGAAGTAATGGATCAAAGAAAGAGCTAAAACCAGCTAAGCAAACTCCAAACTCTGCATCTCAATGTCAATGAGACTCTTTAGGTCTCCAGCTTCTTTCAGCTTTGTTGACTGCAACATACTTATTTCTCTTGTGCTGCTTCCACTTCCAGTCAAAAGTTCCCCTTCGCAGTTGACCCATTGCTCTAGCATCTTCAACATCTTAGGGCCTCCAAGGCAATCCAGGCTTCACCTTTATAGCTTCATGCAATGGACAGTCTAAGCCTCCAAGTAGAGGCATTTATACCCCTAGCACATACCTGGCCTCAGCAGATTTCCTTATCATGGAAGGACTAGGCTGGCTTTGAACTCTGAATACTCAGGCCTCTGCCTCCCGAGTGCTAGGAACAAAAGCGTGCACCACCGCTCCAGGCTCCAAGTTTTCCATTTCACACGTTGGACTCTTAGCCAGGTGGGGTCTTGCCCTGAGGTTTACATTCTCTTTATTCCCATCTAGCGTCAGGCTTTTCTTTCATCTTTTTATCTCCTTAGACACAGAATTTAGCTCCATTAAACTGCCTGGTACACCTTTTCTCTTCATATCGTACACTTTTTATTTCTCTTTGCTCACCGTGCTCCTCTTCATTATAGATCTGCATAAGACTGGTCACTGAAATCCACAAGACACAGTCAATGCCAGGCTTTTTTTTTTATTTTCACTGCCTAAATTGCTAATCCATAACTCTTCAATTTAGCGTCAAATGTATTTAATAGACAAGAGCAGACAGGAGTCAAACTATCACAAGAAGGGTCTCTCAGCCACATAATAATATTCTTACCCTCTGAAACCTCTTGAGCCAAGCCCCCACAGTTGAAATTACCCTCAGCACTGCTGTCTTCTATGCTTCTAGAGTATGGCCTATTAAGCTTCATTTAAAATGTCCAGTCACTTTCCTAGTTTAAACATACAAAAAGTTCCACATTCCTCCGATAAAAGCACAGCCTGGTCTATCACAGCAATATCCCAATCCCTGGTACAAACTGCTGTCTTAGTTATGGTTTTTTATCGCTCTGAAGAGACACCATGACCACAGCAGTTCTTTTTATGGAAAACGTTTAATCAGGGACTGACTTACAGTACAGAGTTTAGTCCGTTATCATCATAGTGGGAAGCAGGCAGACACAGTGCTGGAGAGGCAGTTAAGAGCTGCTAGATGGGCAGGCAGCAGGAAGAGAGTGAGACACTGGCTTGGCTTGAGCATCTGAAAACTCAAAGCCTGCCCCCAGTGACAACTTGCTCCAACAAGGCCATACCTACACCTAATAGTGCCACTCCCTATGGCTTATGTGGAGCCATTTTCTTCAAACCACCACGCACATATTTCATGGGCTACTGTGTTATTTTAATGGAATAATGAATATACTAGTTTCTTTCTAACAGTCACTGTGGCTATTCAGAAAAATCCCACAGAAGTCTTGAGAAGTCTTTATCCAGAGCTGAAACAAAGTCATGGTATTACCTACTAGAGAGAACTTATCTTGTCACCAATAAAAAATGAATTAACTTAGACTTTACTTTCAATAAAGATTAAAAGCAATGTAATAATTGAATTTCATGATAAAATATTGCAAAATGTCCATTTTGAATCATAAACTAGCTGCTTTATTAATGGCTAAGGTTTAATTTCTAGAAAAGTAGTACCTGACAAATGCAATAGTTTTATATTTCATTTTCCTTTTATTAGTCTTGTATGTGGTGACTTTCACCTAGGCTGGAGGTGACAAGAACACATTGGTAATTGAAGTGAAATTGATTACAAGATTATAAATAAATACAGATAATATAAGGAAAACATTAGTCTTTGTTTTCAGTTTTGCACTTCCTTCAGAAGTAAAAACTATATTGCTTGGGGTAAGTCTGTACTTATGAATGTCCTCGATCCATCATCAGTTGGTACATTTAAAGGAAAATAAAACTGTATCAGCTAGACAGCAGCTCAAGCATTAACTGTTCAAAGGTTAACAAATACAGTATAGGAGACATAAATGGGATTACCCAAAGTATTTTTCTGAAGAGGAAACAGACAGAGTATGAGTCTAGGGGGAAGAAAAGTTGGGGGAGATAGAATGAAAGGAGAGAAAACTGTGGTTGGGATGTATTATATGGGGAGAAAAGTCATGTGCACCCTGATAACCAGTGCCTTATATTGCACGTTTTCTCTCTGTTTCTTTTCTGGCTCCACGGCCGCATGTGTACACTTGGCTACATAAGGTCTCGAGTCTTAGGAGATATTCATTTAATATATTTCACAGGAGTGTCATCAATTGCTATTATTAATTTCTTGGGAGAATATCTAGACACAAAGTGGACTCATTGACTCACTACCTGTACCTTGACCAATATGACAACTCTGAGAACACAAAGATTTGACATAACAAATAGAACTATAAATAGTATTGTTAAGCTAAGGAGAAAATAAGTTCAACAGTGTGAGGGCAAAAGGCAAGGATAATTAAAACCAGGAAATTTTAGGGCAGAGTTGTACAGAATGTAGTCCCACACAGATCACAGTGAATTGCTCTAAAACAACTAACATGACTGAATCTTAGCTACCTCACAACAAATTTAACAATTAGTTGTCTAAAATAGCTCTATGTACTTAGCACAAAGTTTGGAATGAAGAATTGAAAGCATGTTGCAATCAATCTATCATAATTATATTAATTTCCTGGACACTCTTAATTACATGAGTTGTTAAATTTTATATACTGCTATTTAAGATGACGTGTTGAACTATAGTTTACTGACAATTTGGGTGAGTCATTTATTTGGCTTTCCTTGAAACACCTATCCAAATTCATGCTTGTTAGTACAATGCTAGAGATACTCAACAATATAAAAAAAGAGGCTATGCCTGTTTACAGCTATCAGAAAGATATGCTAGGAAAGAGATATTTTAATAAATATTATTCAGACATCAAACATATGACCAGTTTTGTAATATGTCGGGTATGAATGACATAAAATAAAAATTATTCTACCCCCCCAAAAATTATATTTTCTAGAATGCTCAAGTTTCTATATATATGAAATCACCAGTGAACTAAAGAAAGAAATGTTAAATCTGTTCATATATTTTATATAAGTTCATTTCCTATAGTCATATAAATTATGACACTACTTAAAAGTAACAATATAATTTAGAGTTTTTAACTATAGATTGGTTTTTTATCAGCTTCTCACAAACTGCAGTTTTCTCAGAAAAGGGAATTTCGACCGAAATGTCCTTGTCACGCTGTCCTATGGACAAGCCTGTGGGATACTCTCTTGATTTTCAATGGACTTGAAAAGGCACAGCACAATGTGAATAGTGCCATAAGGTCCTGAGGTGTATACAAAAGCATACTGAGCAAGCCACAGAGAGCAAGCCAGCAGCCATGACTCTTCCATGGCCTCTGTTCAGTTTCTTTCCTTTTCTATATTGAAAAAAATCATACAATATATTCTATATTCGAGTTGTAATTTTCATTTCTTCAACTCCTCCCATGTTGGGGGAGGCTGCTTATTCATTGCCTGGCTGCCCAGACTCCTGAAATAATTACACAGAAATCTTTATTAATTGTAATATTGTTTGGCCAATATCTTAAGCATATTTCTGGCTAACTCTTACATCTTAAATTAACCCATTTCTATTAATCTGTGTATTTCCATGTGACTGTGGTTTACCTGCAAGTTTCCAGTGGACTCCAAAGGAGGTGCCTGTTCCCTGTGGACAGCTACATAGCTTCTCCTGACTCTACCCACTCTTTCTATATATCTCTTTCAGCTTCACTTTATTCTGTTAATTCTTTATTCATTGGCAGATAGCAACTTCTTTAATTAACCAATGGCAATAAACTTAACTGTAAGCTGAAGCAACCCTTTCCTCCATGAGTTGACTTGGTCAGTGTTTCATTACAATAGAAAGCAAACTAAGACAAATGTCCAAAAAGTCTTGGTAACAATGAGTGTCTAAGAAGCTAGGATTGGCAGAACTGTATTGAAGGAATTTAGAAAAAAACCTGTAATATGTTTTGGAGCTTGAAAGTGAATTGAGTCTTGAAACATCTTGAGAGTAATAATAATGAGCAAATTACTGTTTTGGGGTTGTTACAAGTCCACCCTCTAAACTCTGGTTTGGTATATTAAGACTCCAAATCTGCTTGTTCTATTCAGTTGATTCTTCTAGACTTCATCAGCAGAGGCAGTAGAGAGAGTCTGACCGTGGCCATCTGCTTTCCTTCTTTGTGGACACACACTCATGTCCTTCCTCTGACTTGTCTAACAGTTGCTCTCCTTCTCACATCAACAACGGAATCCCCTTTACAAAATTCCCAGAATTTGTAAAATCAAATTGGTCTCTCTACAAGCCATCAGAGACACCAGACCAGGTCTCCTCCGTCCCTGACATCAATGTAAACAGCACCACTGCTACGCTACCCAGATTGGGACTAAGGTCCATGGTGTGTGTGGAGGTGTGGGGGTATGGCAGTTAAAACTTGCATCCCCTTTTATTCTTTCAGTTACGTACCTAACTTCATTTCTGTATTAACATTCTTCATATTGCCAGAGGGATGCATAGTTACATAATAGAAGCATCACGTGGTAACTCATGATTACATGTACTTTTCTGGGCAAGTTTAAAAACTAATTTGTTCTGTAAAAATCTGTTAAGTGGGCAACAAGGTGGTTTAGCAGGTAGTAGAACTTGCTGCTAAGCCTGTTGAACAGATGTAAGAAAGGAAGAAACTTACTCAACATCTATCTCTGCCTCCACAGCCATGTTCACAGTGCATATAAATGCATACGTTACACAAAGACAAAGGAGAGAGAGAGAGAGAGAGAGAGGGAGAGAGAGAGAGAGAGAGAGAGAGAATCCCCATGAAACAAGCCACATTTTTGAGGCATTTAAAAAGAAGAAAGATGGTATAAGGTATAATGGCTTGGATTATCTAGCTAAACCTAAGTGGCAATATCCAGCAGCGCTTTTAACTTCCGATCATGCCACTGTACAACATTTAGCCCCTAAATATCTTTCTATTTAACTCCCAATGTAAAACAAAATGTTTGACATGGCCCAGGCTTCTTTCTCTGTACGCCTTTTCCATTTTCCCTTCACCTTTCACTTTCTGTGCTCTGAATCCTGAAATGAACGGGCCATCTCTACATCAAGGTTAGAACTTTCATTGTGTTCTTGCCTTGTCCTGGAATGCTTTTTCACTCTGGTGTTTCCTTGGCTCTCTCCAACACACCCATGAAATTAGCACTCAGACATCACTGACTCAGTAATAACTGCATTGGACTCTCTACCTAATACAGGAAGCTGCCTCTCTGTGTTAATTCCATTCCTGTCACTCACCCCAGATATCTTGCTCATGCTTCCTTTTCATCATAACAATTTCACATGTGATGTGATTTACTTAATAAATTCTATTCCTCCCTCTGTCTCCCTATGCTATTAACACTTTCTCTCAGAACCATCTTTCCAGAATGCTTGGCTCACTGATAGCCCAATATACACAAAGCCTGGCACAAATCAAGTGCAGAGAAGACACTTGTCAAAAAGGGAACTTATTTTCAATAATATCTGCTTCACAGGACTTTAGTATTGATATTACAATTATTTATGGCTTATATATAAGACTACAGCATCTTATAAGAATTATTGTCCTTTCTCTATGGCCATACATGCCATAGTTTGGCTGTCGCTTAGAGGATAATTATTATTGAAAAAGGAATTTTCATGCATAGATTTTGGATTGTATTATTCTCTCGATTCCCCTGAAATGAATGAATATTTTTCCTTAGGTCATTTATCTGTTATTAAGTGAAAAATAAAAAGATAGCTATTGTGTTGTGGCCATTGTATATCTCACTGCAGATCATAGCACAGTCAATACCGATTTACATGAATACAATACTTAATGCCTCTACCAAATGGGTCTCCAAAAGTTTTCTCTGAATAAATTGGAAAATGGTAATAAATGCTCAGCAAATCTGAAATCCTAATTGGATGGCTGTGCCCCCGACTGGTAAAAAATTGTATGGGGTGGTGAGTGCAATTTTATTTATTGATTTTCTTCATTCGAGAGTCGGTGAAGGGCAAAAAGAGGAACGGTTAAATCAGAATGTTGAAATGTTGTGATTTATTAATAGAAAGACTATGTCACGTCTCTCTGCACACCTACAGAATTGCCTGCTTGTCCTTAAATGTATTTTCAGGCAGTATTTTTATTGGGGAAAATAAAATGGCCATGAGGCAATTTTTTTAGGTTCTTCAAATTTATAAGTGAAAAACAATATTTATTTTATGTATTATGAGATAAATAATTTAAGAAAATCCAACGGATCTCATGCCTTCCTCAGGTCCTTATCTGCATGTTTTAATTTCTCAAGTGGAAGAATTCAGTCAGGAGCAGATTTAGAAAGAAACACCATTTATTTGAAATGACCAGTGCAGTCCCATGCACCCAAAAAAAGGCATTGGGGTATAGATTTTCCAGAGGGCTATAACTATGTTATAAGAAGCTACTATCTGCTATAAGGAATCTTCCTGGAAACTTGTTTCATGAGGATTGTCTTGAATTTCATAAAACCTTGGATTTAGAATTTCAGTTCCTCTATTTGTGTAGAAGACAATCAAAAGAAGAAAAAGAAAAAGACCAGTTGAGACTGCTCTGAACAATGGCATAGGGTTGTGTAGCTATGCAAATATTCCTTCAGACTAGTATGAATGATATAGATATGTGTGGAAGGGATCCTTGTGTGTAGCCTACAAAGACAATGTATCAAAAAAAAAACTGTTTGTAGTAATTTGTACTATGCAAAGTTTATTTGTATCCTAACACAATGGTTTTTAATGATTGGGAACTTTTAGAGCAAGCCTGGAGAGATAGGTCAGTGAATAAAAGCACTTGCTGCACACATGTGAGGCTATGAGTTCAAGCCCCTAGAATCATGTCAATCCAGATGCATGGTCCATGTATCTATATTCCCAGTGTTTCTAAGTCATTATGGGAGGTGTAGATAGAAAAATCCTCCAAAGAAATCAGCTAGCTGCCCTGGGCTATACAGTGGAAAAACAACAAGGAGACTCCATTTCTGACATGGTGGAAGGCAAGTACCAGTAGCAAACAAAAGGTGGCCTTCAATGTTCACACATAGATGGCACACGTCCTTGCATTCATTAGCATGAATGTTTACACATACAAGCATGCACATATGCACACAGTGGGTCATGCAGTAGTCTTGTAGATATGTGTTCTCTTGATCCAGTTGCTATAACAAAGTGCTAGAGACTTAGTTGTCTTAAAGCGTTTAAATTTCTGCAGGCTGATAATTATCGACACTGGTAAATTCCCTACCTACTCAAGAAAGGCCCACTTGCCTCCTTTCTGGCTCAGAGATGGTGTCCTACTTATATATTTACACACAATGACAAGACCAAGCAGCTCTGAGGGACTCATTTATAATGACGCTTATCCTATTCTTGAAAACCCCGCCCTCATGAATAAATCACCCCTAAAGACTCACTTTACAAGAACCATCATATTAGTGAATATGAAATTGGCACTAATGATCACTGTGTATATATCTGTGTTCAATATAAATATACATGACCATCACCCTAAGCCTGAGGGCATCTATATTATAAAACGATCCCACATCTATGAATATACTCACTTGTAGCTGTTTGCTTGCTGTTGATATAGGATTTCACTTGTATACCTCAAGTTTGTTTCAAATTCATAATCCACAGCCTTAGTCTCCAAAGTACTGTGATGACAGATGCTCTTCCTATAGCCAAATGGTACAGAGTCACCCTCCATCTTATTAATAAAATTTTGTTTTGACAGTTTCATAATTATACAATGCATTCTGATGACTCATGCCCACCTGTGTAGCAAGCCTGGAATCCAATCAGAGAGTGGTTGTTTACTTTCGTAATTGCTGTTCAGTGATCATGATTGTGGGCTCATCATGCTTTGTTGAATGGTATTTTAGCTCACAAGAGTCAACTCTTAGTAATACCAATGCCATTTTGTTCAACCTGCCTTGAACAATCAATGTAGTACCTTCCTGATGTGGGATTCCCTCTGTATGCTGTAAATATGTTTTATTACCATTGATAAATAAATAAGCTGGTTTGGCCTATGACCGGACAGAATATAGCAAGGCAGGAAATCCAAGGAGAGATAGAGGAGGAAAGAAGGCAGAGCCAGGCAGATGCCATGTAGTTACCCAAGAAGCAAGAGGTAACAAACCATGAGCCTCGTGGTAAAATATAAAATAATTTTTAAAAAAGTTAATTTAAAATGTAGGAGATAGCTAGAAATATGCCTAACCATTAGTCAAACAGTGTTGTAATTAACATGCTTTCTGTGTTATTAGTTGGGTCTGGGCAGCCAGAAAACAAAAATGCAGTCTCTGTTTACACCTTCCAGCATTATAAAAGCTAGCTAGCCAACAGGCTACATCTACTGAGAACCTCCAGCTGATTTTTCTATGAATCGCAACCAATGTTGAACCAAGAGCTAGAACAAATTTGTGTTATTCTGTGTCTCTTAGGTCTCTGTGACCAACAACTCACAAGGAGGTATCATATAACTGGTCCTGATATTTTTGTTTTAGGACCTGTGGCTCCTAAGGGGAACATTATCTGGCTAAGAACACCTCCCTTCTTATTGAAGCTGCCTTTTGTCTAGGGTGGGGTCCTGTTCCATTCTTCTGTATGTAGCCATCCACTTTTCATAACCCAGTTTGGTAGAGAATCTGCATTTCTCTCATATGAACCTTTGACAAGTTCATTAAGCATCATGTGACTGTAATTCAGTGGGTCTGGGTCTTCTCTGTCTTTCATTTACATATCTATTTTGTGCCAGTACCCTGTGGCTTTTAATACTTTAGCACTAGAGTGTAGCCCAAGGTCAGGTATCAGAAGTAATGCCTACAGCATTAGTCTCTTTACTGAAGATGGCTTTGATATTTGGAGTCTTTTGTGCCTCCTTATGAATGTTAAGATTTTTTTTAATTTCTAAGTACACTCACTTCAAATTTTATGTACCATTTATATGCACCATGGTTATCATATGGCAATGCACCATGCTTATATTTTCTATGTCTCACAATGGATATACAAAAAATACCATAAATTTAAATTACCATAAAGTTAAAAGTACAAAGGTCTTTGATATGTGTCTTAGTTAGGCTTGCTTTTGCTGTGAAGAGATACTGTAACCATAACAACTCTTACAAAGAAGAAACATTTTACTTGGGGTGACTTACATTTTTAGAGGTTTTGTTCGTTATCGTCATGGTGTGACAATAGTGGCATGCAGGCAGACGTGGTGCTGAAGAAATAACTGAGACTCCTACATCTTTTTTTTTAATTAATTTATTTATTAAGGATTTCTGCCTCCTCCCCGCAACCGCCTCCCATTTCCCTCCCCCTCCTCCATTCAAGTCACCCTCTCTCATCTGCTCGAAGAGCAATCAGGGTTCCCTGACCTGTGGGAAGCCCAAGGACCACCCACCTCTATCCAGGTCTCCTAAGGTGAGCATCCAAACTGCCTAGGCTCCCCCAAAGCCAGTACATGCAGTAGGATCAAAAACCCACTGCGATTGTTCTTGAGTTCTCAGTATTCCTCATTGTCCGCTATGTTCAGCTAGTCCGGATTTGTCCCATGCTTTTTCAGACCCAGGCCAGCTGGCCTTGGTGAGTTCCCGATAGAACATCCCCATTGTCTCAGTGTGTGGGTGCACCCCTCGCGGTCCTGAGTTCCTTGCTCGTGCTCCGTCTCCTTCTGCTCCTGATTTGGACCTTGAGATTTCTGTCCCGTGCTCCTCTGTCTCTGTCTCCTTTCATCGCCTGATGAAGGTTAATATTCATGAGGATGTCTATGTGTTTGTCTTTGGGTTCACCTTCTTATTTAGCTTCTCTAGGAACATGCATTATAAGCTCAATGTCCTTTAGTTATGGCTAGAAAGCAAATATGAGTGAGTACATCCCATGTTCCTATTTTTGGGTCTGGCTTACCTCGCTCAGGATAGTGTTTTCTATTTCCATCCATTTGTATGCAAAATTCAAGAAGTCCTTGTTTTTTACTGCTGAGTAATACTCTAATATGTATATATTCCATACTTTCTTCATCCAATCTTCCGTTGAAGGGCATCTAGGTTGTTTCCAGGTTCTGGCTATTACAAACAATGCTGCCATGAACATAGTTGAGCATATACTTTTGTTGTATGATAGGGCCTCTCTTGGGTATATTCCCAAGAGTGGTATTGCTGGATCTAGGGGTAGGTTGATTCCGAATTTCCTGAGAAACCGAAACACTGTTTTCCAGAGTGGTTGCACAAGTTTGCATTCCCACCAGCAATGGGTGAGTGTACCCCTTTCTCCACAACCTCTACAGCAAAGGCTATCACTGGTGTTTTTTATTTTAGCCATTCTGACAGGTGTAAGATGGTATCTTAAAGTTGTCTTTTTTTTTAATTTATTTATTTATTAAGGATTTCTGCCTCCTCCCCGCAACCGCCTCCCATTTCCCTCCCCCGATCAAGTCACCCTCCCTCATCTGCTCAAAGAGCAATCAGGGTTCCCTGACCTAAGTTGTCTTCATTTGCATTTCCCTGATCGCTAGGGAAGTTGAGCATGACCTTAAGTGTCTTTTGGCCATTTGAAGTTCTTCTGTTGAGAATTCTCTGTTCAGCTCAGTGCCCCATTTTATAATTGGATTGATTAGCCTTTTACAGTCTAGTTTCTTGATTTCTTTATATATTTTGGAGATCAGACCTTTGTCAGTTGTGGGGTTGGTGAAAATCTTCTCCCAGTAAGTGGGTTGCCTCTTTGTCTTAGTTACAGTGTCCTTTGCTTTACAGAAGCTTCTCAGCCTCAGGAGGTCCCATTTATTCAATGATGCCCTTAGTGTCTGTGCTGCTGGGGTTATACGTAGGAAGTGGTCTCCTGTGCCCATGTGTTGTAGAGTACTTCCCACTTCCTCTTCTATCAGGTTCAGTGTGTTCAGACTGATATTGAGGTCTTTAATCCATTTGGACTTGAGTTTTGTGCATGGTGATAGATATGGATCTATTTTCATTCTTTTACAGATTGACATCCAGTTTTGCCAGCACAATTTGTTGAAAATGCTGTCTTTTTTCAATTGTATACTTTTAGCTCCTTTATCGAAAATCAGGTGTTCATAGGTTTGTGGGTTAAAGTCAGGGTCTTCTATTCGATTCCATTGGTCGACTTCTCTGTTTTTATGCCAATACCAGGCTGTTTTCAATACTGTAGCTCTATAATAGAGTTTGAAGTCAGGGAAGGTAATGCCTCCAGACAATCCTTTATTGTATAAGATTGTTCTGGCTATCCTGGGTTTTTTGTTCTTCCATATAAAGTTGATTATTGTCTTCTCCAGATCTGTGAAGAATTTTGATGGGATTTTGATGGGGATTGCATTGAATCTATAGATTGCTTTTGGAAGAATTGCCATTTTTACTATGTTGATCCTCCCAATCCAAGAGCAAGGGAGGTCCTTCCATTTTCTGGTGTCTTCTTCAATTTCTTTCTTCAAAGACTTATAGTTCTTGTCGAATAGGTCTTTCACTTCCTTGGTCAGGGTTACCCCAAGATATTTTATGCTATTTGTGGCTATCGTGAAAGGTGATGCTTCTCTGATTTCCCTCTCTGCTTCCTTATCCTTAGTGTAAAGGAAGGCAACTGATTTTTTGGAGTTGATCTTGTATCCTGCCACATTACTAAAGGTGTTTATCAGCTGTAGGAGTTCTTTGGTAGAATTTTTGGGGTCACTTATATATACTATCATATCATCTGCAAATAACGAAAGCTTAACTTCTTCCTTTCCAATACAAATCCCCTTGATCTCCTTATGTTGTCTTATTGCTATTGCTAGAACTTCAAGCACTATATTGAAGAGGTATGGAGAGAGTGGACATCCTTGTCGTGTTCCTGATTTTAGTGGGATGGCTTTGAGTTTTTCTCCGTTCAATTTAATGTTAGCTGTTGGCTTGCTGTAAATAGCTTTTATTATATATAGGTAGGATCCTTGTATCCCTATTCTCTCCAAGACCTCTATCATAAAGGGGTGTTGAATTTTGTCGAATGCTTTTTCAGCATCTAATGAAATGATCATATGATTTTTTTCTTTCAGTTTATTTATATGGTGGATTACATTGATAGATTTTCGTATGTTGAACCAGCCCTGCATCTCTGGGATGAAGCCTACTTGATCATAATGGATAATTTTTCTAATGTGTTCTTGGATTCGGTTTGCCAGTATTTTGTTGAGGATTTTTGCGTCGATGTTCATGAGTGAGATTGGCCTGTAGTTCTCTTTCCTGGTTGAGTCTTTGTGTGGTTTTGGTATCAGAGTAACTGTAGCTTCATAAAAGGAGTTTGGTAATGACCCTTCTGTTTCTATATTGTGGAATACATTAAGGAGTATAGGTATTAGGTCTTCTTGGAAGTTCTGGTAGAATTCTGCATTGAAACCATCTGGTCCTGGGCTTTTTTTGGTAGGGAGGTTTTTGATAACCTCTTCTAATTCTTCGCGACTAACAGGTCTGTTTAGATTGTTCACCTGGTCCTGGTTTAACTTTGGTATATGGTATTTATCTAAAAAAGTGTCCATTTCTTTTATATTTTCCAATTTTGTGTTATACAGGCTTTTGTAGTAAGATCTAATGATTCTCTGAATTTCCTCTGTGTCTGTGGTTATGTCCCCCTTTTCATTTCTGATCTTATTTATTTGTGTGTTCTCTCTCTGTCGTTTAATTAGTTTGGATAGGGGTTTGTCGATCTTGTTGATTTTCTCCAAGAACCAGCTTTTTGTTTCATTGATTCTTTGGACTGTTTTCTGTGTTTCTATTTTGTTGATTTCGGCCCTCAGTTTTATTATTTCCAGTCTTCTACTTCTCCTGGGCGCGTCTGCTTCTTTTTTTTCTAGAGCTTTCAGGTGTGTTATTAAGTCCCCACTGTATGCATTCTCCGTTTTCTTTAAGTGGGCACTTAGTGCTATGAACTTTCCTCTTAGCACTGCTTTCATTGTGTCCCATAGGTTTGAGTATGTTGTCTCTTTATTTTCATTAAATTCAAGGAAGACTTTAATTTCTCTCTTAATTTCTTCCTTGACCCAGGTGTGGTTCAGTAGTTGACTGTTCAGTTTCCATGAGTTTGTCGGCTTTCTGTGGGTAGCATTGTTGTTGCCTTCTAACTTTAATCCGTGGTGATCAGATAGGACACAGGTGGACACTGATATTTTTTTGTATCTGTGGAGGTTTCCTTTGTTTCCAAGTACGTGGTCAATTTTTGAGAAGGTTCCATGAGCTGCAGAGAAGAAGGTATATTCTTTCGTATTTGGGTGGAATGTTCTATAGATGTCTGTTAAGTCCATTTGCTTCATTACCTCCAATAATTCTCTTAATTCTCTATTAGGTTTCTGTCTGATTGACCTGTCCCTTGGAGAGAGAGGTGTGTTGAAGTCTCCTACTACTAGTGTGTGTGGTTTGATGTCTGCCTTGAGTTCTAGTAATATTTCTTTTACATAAGTAGGTGCTTTTATATTGGGGGCATAGATATTCAGAATTGAGACGTCATCCTGATGAATTGTTCCTGTTATGAGTATAAAGTGACCATCTCGGTCTCTTCTGATTGATTTTAGTTTGAAGTCAGTTTTGTTGGAAATTAATATGGCCACACCTGCTTTTTTCTTAGGACCATTTGCTTGAAACACCTTTTCCCAACCCTTTACTCTGAGTAGGTGCCTGTCTTTGTGGTTGAGATGTGTTTCTTGCAAACAGCAGAATGTTGGATCCTGTTTTCGTATCTAATCTTTTAGCCTGTGCTTTTTTATAGGTGAATTGGGCCCATTAATATTAAGTGATATTAATGACCAGAGGTTGTTTACTCCGGTTATACTTATTGCTTTTGGTAGTAGAGATTGTGTGTCTCCCTTATTTGAGATGTGCTGGTGAAGGGTCACTAGATGCCTGGGTTATTGTAGGCAGTGTTGGCAGTGTTGGATTCCTTGGGTTGCGATTTTCCTTCTATTATTTTCTGTAGGGCTGGATTTGTGGCTACATATTGTTTAAATTTATTCTTATCCTGGAATATCTTGTTTTCTCCATTGATAATGAACGATAGCTTGGCTGGGTATAGTAGTTTGGGTTTGCATCCATGGTCTCTTAACTTCTGCAGTACATCTATCCAGGACCTTCTGGCTTTCATAGTTTCCATAGAGAAGTCAGGTGTAAGTCTGATTGGTTTACCTTTGTAAGTTACTTGCCCTTTTTCCTTTGCAGCTCTTAATAGTCTTTCTTTAACCTGTATATTTTGTGTTTTGATTATTATATGGCGAGGAGATGTTTTTCTTTGATCCAGTCTGTTTGGTGTTCTGTATGCTTCTTGAATATTTAAATGAATATCTTTCTTTAAGTTGGGAAAGTTTTCTTCCATAATTTTGTTGAATATATTTCCTGCCCTTTGAGCTGTGACTCTTCTCCTTCTTCTATTCCTATTATTCTTAAGTTTGGTTTTTTTATTGTGTCCCATATTTCCTGAATGTTTTGTGTTGAGAATTTGTTGGCTTTGCTGTTTTCTTTGATCTGTTCGTTTATTTTCTCTATGGTGTCCTCAGCATCTGAGATTCTTTCTTCTATCTCTTGTATTCTATTGATTATGCTTGTTTCTGTAGACTCTGCTCGTTGACCTAGATTTTCCATATCCGGCTGGTCCTCAGTTTGTATTTTCTTCCTTGCCTTCATTTCAGTTTTCAATTCTTGAACTGTTTCCATTACCTGTTTGATTTTTTTTTTCTTGGTTTCCCAGGGTATCATGTACATATTTACTCATTTCTTCAAACTTTTTGTTATACTTCTCATCCTTTTCTATAAGGGCATTTTTTACATGTTGTTTAAGGGACTCTATTGCCTTCATAAAGTCAATTTTTTCCACTTCTTCTGTGTTAGATTGTTCAAATACTTCTGTTGTAAGATCCTTGGGTTCTGGTGTTTTCATGTTGTTTTTCAGATTATTGGGTGAGTTCTTGCCTTGGCGTCTGCCCATCTCCTCCTATTAATCCTATCTAATGGGTCTTTTAAAAACCGGATCAGGTTTCCCTGCTGGCCCATGGCTCCGCTTACAAAATACTCTTGCTCTGTTTCCTGGTTCCTGCCGCAGGCCAAGAACCCTCTCACCCCTCCAAAGGGTCTTCAGGACAGGACCAGGCTCCCCGTTTGCCAGTGACCTGGCCAACCATAGGCCTACCTCTTTGATTTAATTGTAGTAGGGTGATCTGCTCTCCTTATTGCACGCCTGACCCTGCCGCTTGCGTCTGCAGCCGTGCTGGTCTCCCAAAGCCTCTTCCTGAATGCGGTGTCGCTCCGCCGCGTCTCAGACTCCTACATCTTGACTCTCAGGCAGCAGAAAGTGATCTGAGACACTGGCTTCAGTATATATTAGACCACAAAAGCCACCTTGATAGTGACACACTTCCTCCAGTGAGGCCACACCTTCTCCAGCAAAGCCATACCTCCTAATAATGCTGCTCCCTGTGAGCTTATGGGGACCACTTACACTCAAACTATCACAATATGTTCCACCCAAGAGAAAATGTGTTATTGGATTTCCCACTAATGTATATCATTACAAATTTTGTTAACCAAGTTAGAGTGTTTGCTCTAAGGGATAAAATGACTACATTGTACAGCAAATAATATTGCTGTATTCCATATATGAAATATATAAATATTGTTTGAAAAATCACATGATTCATGTCTAAGACAGAAATGGCAGAAAAGACTGAAGATTATGAAGATAAGGTGAAATGAGGCTGCCATTTGGAATCGCTGGAGACTTATTAAAAAGTAGAACGGGATATAAACTCTAGACAAAACCAAATTTGGTTATTTTCCTTATTTTGTAGTAGATATTCACCTGTTAGCCAAACAAAGTTTTAAAAACTGGTGAAAGCTTAAGGGCCAGGTTAGTGTCCTCCCTCTTTGATGTACCTCTCTCTGATTTCCAGGTTAGTGTCCTCTCTCTTTGATGTGCCTCTCTCTGATTTCCAGGTTAGTGTCCTCTCTCTTTGATGTGCCTCTCTGATTTCCAGGTTAGTGTCCTCCCTCTTTGATGTGCCTCTCTCTGATTTCCAGGTTAGTGTCCTCTCTCTTTGATGTGCCTCTCTCTGATTTCCAGGTTAGTGTCCTCTCTCTTTGATGTGCCTCTCTGATTTCCAGGTTAGTGTCCTCCCTCTTTGATGTGCCTCTCTGATTTCCAGGTTAGTGTCCTCCCTCTTTGATGTGCCTCTCTCTGATTTCCAGGTTAGTGTCCTCCCTCTTTGATGTGCCTCTCTCTGATTTCCAGGTTAGTGTCCTCCCTCTTTGATGTGCCTCTCTGATTTCCAGGTTAGTGTCCTCCCTCTTTGATGTGCCTCTCTCTGATTTCCAGGTTAGTGTCCTCCCTCTTTGATGTGCCTCTCTGATTTCCAGGTTAGTGTCCTCCCTCTTTGATGTGCCTCTCTCTGATTTCCAGGTTAGTGTCCTCCCTCTTTGATGTGCCTCTCTGATTTCCAGGTTAGTGTCCTCCCTCTTTGATGTGCCTCTCTCTGATTTCCAGGTTAGTGTCCTCCCTCTTTGATGTGCCTCTCTCTGATTTCCAGGTTAGTGTCCTCCCTCTTTGATGTGCCTCTCTCTGATTTCCAGGTTAGTGTCCTCCCTCTTTGATGTGCCTCTCTCTGATTTCCAGGTTAGTGTCCTCCCTCTTTGATGTGCCTCTCTCTGATTTCCAGGTTAGTGTCCTCCCTCTTTGATGTGCCTCTCTCTGATTTCCAGGTTAGTGTCCTCCCTCTTTGATGTGCCTCTCTCTGATTTCCAGGTTAGTGTCCTCCCTCTTTGATGTGCCTCTCTCTGATTTCCAGGTTAGTGTCCTCCCTCTTTGATGTGCCTCTCTCTGATTTCCCAATGGCAGATGTCAGCTAACACCCAAATGCACATGTTAATCAGTCATTCGTCTACCAGCACAACAGGAACAGGGCTGTGATTTTGTTATTGTAAGCTTACTTTCTATTGATTACGTTGCTCTTTTAAATCATACTTATAAGGAGAGGGAAAATTGACTCTCTTCTCCAATCCAAGCAAATTATAGTTGACTTTTCCCATGAAGGGTTTCTATTACAGAAAGATAATATGCAACAGAGAAAAGAAACAAATGCATGGTCGTGTCACAGAAACAACTTGCTTACCCTTTTTCCTTTGAATTACTGTGGTTTCCTATGGATCTTAGAAGATAATTTAGTACCTCTAAATGGGCAACAATATTGTCCTTGGAGCAATGTACACCCATCTCCCAAATCTACCATACAAGATGCCAACACTCTTACAATTAGCTTTCTTTACTTCTACATCTATTTATTTGAATGACACACTCTAACTAAATACAGAAATTTGAATATTCTTAGAGAGTTATGTTCATGAAGCTACTGTATGTTTTGTAAATAACAATGATGTACCTATACATATTGCTTTTCTGACTCTTCTAGAAAAACACATCCACAGAGTTATTCATATCAAGGTGCTCATTACCTGTAGGCTGTCCTAGAACTGTTACTTTCCTTACTAGGTCATCATGCATGCCCTTCTTAGTGAGTCCTGAAAACACAGATTCTAAGTTCATTTAAATTTAAAGTGTTTGCTTTCCTTCATGTCTTCTCAGAGATGTGTTTTGTGATCCATAGTAATTTTTAATTTTATTTTTGAGATTATAATATAATTATACTATTTGTGTCTTCCCTTTCCACACTCCAAACCCTCCTGTTTCATGGCAATTATTTTATGATTTTTTTTCAATTATATATCTGCATGTATATATTTTTATGAGAGAGTATAGACGCATAAATGCAGATGTCCACAGAATCCAGAAGAGGGAAATGGACCCCTGGGATTGGAGATACGGGTGGTTGTGAACCATCCAACATGGGTCCTGATTTCCAAACTCAGGTCCTCTGTAGGAACAGTACTCATTTGTAATGGCTGATCCTTCTTCCTGCCCCCCAAATTTTTATTAGCTAGAAAACAATAGGCTTAATGTTTCCAGAGTAATTATAATTTAAAGCACAATGTCTCTGGGTTATCATGAGAAACAGAGGAGTGGAATAGAAAGCCGGCCCTAGTCATCTGTGATTTTGTAAAAAGTATCAGTTAACAGCTGCTTCATAGCAACCAACCCAAAATTCAGTAGTTATAAGAGAAGGCACGCATCATCATTCAAGTCTATTGGCCAGATGAGCAGTTTTGTTCTTCTTTTCTGGACTCACTTAGATGTGAGGCAACATGGAGTTTGCTTATATGGCTGATTCTTTCACATATTATGAGAGAGTAGCTCGCTGTGCTCTAAGTCATCTTTGTTTTAATATCTACACTTTCATCTAGATGTCTTCACGTTCTTTAGTAGTGAACCTAGGAAAGGGTTGATGGGAGAAAACATAAATGCGCAATACATCTTAAAAACTATCACACTGATATTTTTGCCACATTTAGTTGGCTGCAATAATTGATAAGTTCAAAATAGATTCATAAAAGGAAAATGGACCTTACTAGCTTATGGGTAAGTTGCAATGTTATACTGCAAAAGGCAATCACATAAAGGTAGTAGACTTTCCAAATAAGGGTTATCAAGCAGTATAAGTTTAAAATTCATACTGAAGACTTGTTTTATAACTATCAGAAGGGGAAAGATTTTGTTTGTTTGGTTTTTTAATTGACTTTTATTGAGCTCTACATTTTTCTCTGTTTCCCTCCCTGCCTCTCCCCTCCCCTTTTAAACCTCCCCAAAGGACCCCATGCTCCCAATTTACTCAGGAGATTGTGTCTTTTTCTACTTCCCATGTAGATTAGATCTATATAAGTCACTCTTAGTGTCCTCACTGTTGTCAAAGTTCTCTGGGATTGTGGTTTGTAGGCTGGTTTTCTTTGTTTTATGTTTAAAAACCACCTATGAGTGAGTACATGTGATAATTGTCTTTCTGTGTCTGGGATACCTCACTCAAAATGATGTTTTCTAGCTCCATCCATTTTCCTGCAAAATTCAAGATGTTATTATTTTTTTCTGCTCTGTAGTACTCCATTGTGTAAATGTACCACATTTTCCTCATCCATTCTTTGGTCAAGGGGCATTTAGGTTGTTTCCAGGTTCTGGCTATGACAAACAATGCTGTTATGAACATAGTTGAGCACATGTCCTTATGGCACAATTGAGCATCATTTGGATATATACCCAAAAGTGGTATTATTGGGTCTTTAGGAAGGTTCTTTCCTAATTTTTTGAGAAATCGCCACACTGACATCCAAAGGGGTTGTACCAGCTTGCATTCCTACCAGCAATGCAGAAATCTTTGCCTTTCCCCATAATCTCTCCAGCATAAGTTGTCATCAGTGTTTTTGGTCCCAGCCATTCTTGTAGGTGTAAGATGGAATCTCAGAGTTGTTTTGACTTGCATTTCTTTGATGACTAAGGATGTTGACCATTTCCTTAGGTGACTTTCACCCATTTTAGATTCCTCTTTTGAGAGTTCTCTGTTTAGACCTGTACTTCATGTTTTTACTGGATTATTTGTTCTTTTGGTGACCAATTTCTTGAGTTCTTTGTATATTTTGGAGATCAGACCTCTGTCTGATATGGGGTTACTGAAGATCTTTTCCCATTCTGTAGGCTGTCATTTTGTCAAAGGGGAATGTTTATCGTTGAGAGAGGAGGTGTTCTTCAAAGAAGCAAGAGATAACTAGAAACTCTCTGGAGGACAACTTATATTGTATGCTCAGAGTACATAAGGAAAACATAGTCTTGTATCCAATTACTTTTCTCATCGCTCTGAGCAGTTATGAATCCCAGTTTTACCATTTCCCAATGCAAAAGAAGCTTCTTGACCCAAAGATGAGTGCTTAACTCTAAAGAGGACATCTATGTAACTCCCTCTAAGGTCCAAGGGACATGTGGATTGTGAAGAAGAATGATTGTAATAGCCTGAGAGTGGAGAGGAGTTTCTTTAAATGTTGTCTTCTGCAAATTGCCTAGCTCTTGCAAACTTGAACAAATAGGCACTGTGACATCTGGACAAGACCTACACGCATGCATGCACAACACACACACACACACACAATAAGATGTGGAAATGGGAGGCCAACCTGGTTTGGAATAAGAAGGCCAGTCAATGGAAGTAAAGAAAGACAGGAGATGGTGACAAGAGTAAATAAGATTACAATAAATTATATACATATATGAAATTGTCATAACTTTTTAAATTAAATTATTTCTCAAATTACTTAGTTCAACAATGATGACTACCTTGTAGCATACAGTATAAGATACATTGTATTATCATGCACATAATCAGAAATAC